>NC_090440.1:456035961-456339117 GCF_031143425.1 Pleurodeles waltl | reverse complement strand
CATGGGCAAACAAAAGGGATTATAGAGAGGACCTTTGGCCTCCTGAAGGCCAGGCTTTCTTGCCTCCATCTAACAGGTGGAGCCCAGTGCTACTCACCCAAGAAGGTCTGCCAGATCATTGTGGCATGCTGTATGTTGCACAACCTTGCCTTACGTCGCCAGGTGCCTTTTCTGCAGGAGGAGGAGGCTGCAGATGGCAGCAGTGGATCCTGTGGACAGTGAAGATGAGGTGGCAGAGGATGAGGATGATGACAATAGAAGTGCAATTATTCATCAATACTTCTAATGAAACACAGGTAAGACAGTGTTAATACACATATAATTGAAATTTTGATGTGTGACATTGTCACAGGCAGGCTGTGTATTCCTTCTTCTATGCCCACTCACTGTACCCTTTGGCATCTCTTTTTGCAGATGTTGCTTCCCCACTATTGCTCCTGGTGTGTTCAATGCAGCCAACTACAGGTTTTTCCAATGTAAACATTACTGTACAGTTGAAATGCAATGTTTGAACATTGTTAAACAAATACATTTGAAAACATTTGACATACGCTATACTTGTATTTGATCAAAGTGTGTTTATTGCAGTGTTCAGAAGAAGAGGGGGTAGTGCAATGGGCTGGGGTGATGATGGAGGAAAGTCCAGGGTAGAGTCCAGTCTATTTGTATCACAGGTGGATTGTCCAAGGGGGCATAGGAAGGGGAGCAATGCAGTTCAAGGTGGACAGGGTGACAGAGTGAGACACACAGGTGACAATCAGGAGAGTCTCATTTCCTGGCAGGGGTCTTGGCAATAGTCTTTTGCTTCTGCCTGGATCTCAGGGAACATGTGCGTGGTGGTTCTCCTTCTGCAGGGGGAGGGGTGCTGGTGGCCTGTTGGTCATGTGGTGGAGCCTCCTGTCCAATAGCAGCAGCGGAGGTGGAGGGCTGTTCAGTGGTTTGGCTAGTGGCAGGGGCCCAGTGGTGTGCCACAGCCTCCCTCATACTGTTGGCCATGTCTGCCAGCACCCCGGCAATGGAGACTAGGATGGTGTTAATGTCCTTCAAGTCCTCCCCGATCCCCAGGAACTATCCCTCCTGCAGCTGCATGTTCTCCTACAACTTGTCCAGCATCTGGCCCAGCATATCCTGGAAATGTTGGTGTGCTCCCAGGATCTTGGTGAGTGCCTCCTGGAGAGGCGGTTCCCTGGGCCTGTTCTCCCCCTGTCGCACAGCAGTCCTCCCAGCTTCCCTGTTGTCCTGTGACTCTGTCCCCTGAACGTGTTCCCACTGCCACTGACACAGGGCCCTGATTGTCTTGGGTTTGTTGAGTGCCCTGGGGTCCCTGTAGTGGTGGACACACTGCTGATTGACGTATCCTGGGGACAGAGGTATGGGCCCGCTGGGTGGGTGCTGTGGTGGTGTTTCCTGAGGGGGGAGGCTCTGTGGTGGTGTCAGAGTGTGCCTGGGTAACCGACTGTCCAGAGGTCCCTGATGGGCCAGGTTGGTCATCTAGATCCAGGTGACCAGAACTGCTTTCATCACTATGGGCCTCTTCCGGGGGGGGGAGACTAGATGCTGCTGGCACCTCTTCTCCAGTGATGTTGGCTTGGGTACCTGTGGGTATGTAAATGCAGTGTTATTGTTTCTATTTGTGACATATTTTGCAAGGGTGGGTTGCCCTCTATGGTTCTTATTGCCCTGGCAGCTTTGCCTTGTGTGAGTTGTTATTTGGTGGGCTAGTTGATTCTCTCTAGTGCGCATGCTGTGGTGATAGATGTTCATGCAGGTCTGTGAGGGGTGTGATGGTGGGGTGTGTTGGAGGCGGTGGAGTGATGGGAGTTAGGGTGGGGGTATGTGATGGCATGCAGGTAGGTGGGTGATAGTAATAGAGAGTTGACTTACCAGAGTCCAGTCCTTTTCCTACTCCTGCCAGGCCCTCAGGATGCATGATTGCCAAGACTTGCTCCTTCCATGCTGTTAGTTGTGGGGGAGGGGGCAGGGGTCCACCGCCAGCCCTCTGTACTGCGAGCTGGTGTCTTGCTGCAATGGAACACACCTTCCCCCGTAGGTCATTCTACCTCTTCCTGATGTCATCCCTTCTTCTGGGGTGCTGTCCCACGGCGTTGACCCTGTCCACAATTCTCCGCCATAGCTCCATCTTTCTAGCAATGAATATCTGCTGCACCTGTGATCCAAATAGCTGTGGCTCTACCCGGATGATTTCTTCCACTATGACGCTTAGCTCCTTCTCAGAGAACCTGGGGTGTCATTGTGGTGCCATGAGTGTGGTGTGAGTGGTGTGGGTGATGTTGTGTAGGGTGATGTATTGGCGTGTGTGTGTCAACACCAGAGCAGTACGCACTCTATTGGCGACAAAAATGCAAAAACCCAGCACTCTCAAAACAACGTAATTTATGCATTGTGCTGATATGTTGTGGTTTAACCTTTTGCATTGCAGAATTCAATCTTGAAAGCCCTATTTTTAATATGCTTACAAATACTGTTCCTTTGCAATGTATTGCTGCAGGTTTTCAGAGTGTGTTAGGGTGTGGCCCCTTTCCAGGGCCTTCCAGAGACTTTCCCTGCAACATGCCTGTGCGTGGTTCTGGGGCTGGGCCAAGACTCTATAAAAGAGAGCCAGCCCAACTCCCTGTGCTCACAATTCAGAGGTCCCGGTGCAGAGCAGCAGCTTCTTCCTGAGCTCCTGTCCCGGCGGCCTATTTGGATCTTCCAGTCTTCTGCCCTTCATCCTTCATTGGTAATCATTGTTCCAGGCGGTAAGACGGTGGTTGGACTGTCCCAACACCGTTATTGAGAATTTTCATATTATTGGTTTAATTCTTAAATGAGTAACAGATTACTTGCGCGCTACCATTTCTTGACATTTATATGGTAGTTTACAAATAGGCAAGACGCGTGATTTGTTTAATAAAGGTTTGACTTTGTTATTCATTGCGTGCTACCATTTCTTGACATTGTCATGGTGGCTTAAGAATCGGCAAGCCGCGCAATTCGTTTCATGGTGTTTAAACATTGTTGTCCATTGCGCAATACTACTTCTTGACATTTACATGATATTTTACGAATTGGCAAGACGCGCAACTTGTTTCATGAGGATTTAACTTTGTTGTTCATTGCGCGCTACCATTTCTTGACATTTACATGGTGGCTTAAGAATCGGCAAAAGAAGCGCGATTCGTTTCATTGTACTTTGATCTTGTTATTTATAGTGAGCTGTTATTTCTTGACATTTACATAGTGTATTACGAATCGGCAAGACACGCGATTCGATTAATGATGATTTGACTTTGATATTCATTGCGTGCTACCATTCCTTGGTATTTTACATGGTGACACTTGAATCGGCAAGACGCACAATTCTCTCCACAAGTTTATTTCATGTTGTTTATTGTATGCCACTATTCTAAGATATTTATTATGTAATATTCGAGTTGACAAGTTATGTGATTTGTTTCCTGATTCCATATTGTGTTATTCATGGTGCACAATCCTTTTATTGTGTTTACTATATATATATATATATATATAAATATATCTGCAATATGCGCAATTTGTGTTGAAACATTTTAAGAGTACACAGAAGGCCAGAGTTTCTAGATGCAATATTAAATGGTCCTAGTATACATTCTCAAAACAGGATTTATATGACTGGTTTAAAATTTTGTCAGAATGTTTTTCTGATTCTCATGTAAAGGAAAGTACTTGAATAAGAAAGTTTTCATTTAATTCATCTTGATTCTCCTACAGGTATCCGGCCATCTTGAAACTTAGTCATTTTAAACTTAACTCTTAGATTGTTCATGTTTTCAGAATGACTAGGCTTAGAATCATAGTCTAGTATTGATTTCAGGAGATATAATTTTCATATTGTGTGTTCTAACCTTTTTTTTTACTACAGGTCTCCTTCCCAGCTGTTCCCTTCCTAATCCCCTCTTCCCCTCTTGAACTCTCTCAGTCTCTGTGATTTATCTATCAGAGTCTTGGAGCTGTTCAGTGGTGGACGTGTTGGGAACGTGCACAGAGCCCGAGGTTCTGGTGACTCTGACAGTGTGTTGTGAGGTGCACGTGTGCTGTATAGGTGATCGTGGTATGTGACTCTGGTTGTGTGGGTACTCTTGCTGTCTTTCTCTCTGTTGGCAATGGTTTGTAGTCATAAAGGGCTGTAGGTAGTGTGGGTGTGTGTTTTATAGTGGTGTGGTTGTGTGGGTGTGGTGTATTTGTGTCAAGTGTGTGTTATTTGAATTGTCCAAAGTGGTGTTGTTTTGTTAGGTTGTGTGTATTTTGAGCACGGGGTATGTACTGCCCAAGTTTTACCGCCATTGAATGTCTACCGTGGTTATTCGTGGGTCATGATGTTGTGGACATTGTTCTGTTGGCGTAACAGTGTGGGTTTTGCTACTGCCAGTTTATCACTGACCTTTGGGCTGGGGGACTTGTGTGTGTGGCTGTATAGTGACGGATTGGTATGTGTGTGTCATAAAATGGTTGGCGGTTATCTGACGCTGTGGCGGTATGTTGGCGGCAGTCAGCATGGATGTAAGTGGGATTTACCACCAATGCCATAATGAGGGCCTAAGTTAGTGAATGGCACTGCACAAGCACAAATCCTATCCTCCCCACAGATCACCAATGTTAAATAGCAAGAAGCACAAACTGGGAATATCTTGCCATGTCGGACCGGGACAAAGTAAAATGTTCAGGCCAACAGCGATGGAGTGCCGGAAGGCTACAGAGACGCAGTTAGACCAACTAAACCAAAGTACCTTAAATCCTGGTTGCAGAGCATTGCGTCAGTTCCAAACAACACAGTAGAGATAAAACATCGATTTTGTCCATGCAACGCCGGCGATGCACCAGTTCCAAAATGAAGGAGATGGGTTGCAAGTTCCTACTGCGTCATCATCGAGGACCCCTCGGCATATGCTGTGAGCTAGGTGTAGAAGATCGGTTGTGCAGTCGAGGGGATCTGCTGACCACTAAATATATAATTTTTTACACTAACTTAAATGAAATTATATTTCAAAAACGGTAAATTTGATTTAGCATCAGCTACCATTGGCATAATTTTTAAGTCCCTGCCTCTGTTTCTGGGGGAGGGTTTTGTACTACCAGCTCTTGACCATATGTGGTGCTGGACTTACTTCAAGCTATGATCTAGAGTACATTTCCATCTGTTTTGGATCTTTTTCGCTGCAGTAACTCTAACAAAGCAGTTAATGAATAGCAATGGGCTAACTCTTTGAAGAGTTGTGGCACCTCTCTCCCTAAACCCCTTCCTAGCCTTGCCTTACACCCTCCTTTCTCTTCTCTAAACTTCTCACATTTATTCGTAAACACTCCATTGGGAATACTGCACCCTGTCTTGCCACATTTACCACTAAAACTTATACATACCTGTGCAGAGAGCTCTGAAGTCAGGCAATACATTGTCACAAAGATAGGTGAGGAGGAGGCATAGAAATATGTATGTATGTTAGTAAATAGTATTTTGTAGTAAATTAGTAATACTATTGTGGTACTATTGATCATACTTCGAAAAGCTGTTTATAAATAGGTCCCATAGTAAGTGATGGTTTCCAGTTCAACAATCTTCAGGTTTTTAAATGGCACAACTCCTGACTCTGAACTTCCTGCTATCTGCCTCCAAGTTTGTTTCATCTTAAGTTTCTTGCAAAAGAAGGTGGACACTTGGTGGGTAGCAAATTCTCACAATTATCTTGGAGCTCTGCCACAGTAAGCACAATATACAGCAAATGGAACTTTAACCTTTATTCTTCCATCTAAAGGAGCTAATGGAGTGCTTTTCGGGTTTATTCTGTGTGATTGCTCTGGTTTTGTTGAGGTACTTGTAGACCGGTCAGCTTTAGGGTGGTAACTCTTTCCCTCTTTAAGCAAAGGATTCCACACCCCCTGTAGAGAGTTTTGAGCCAGAAGAGGCAATTTAAAGGGAAAACTCTAGAAATGTCTTCTAATTCAAAGGAGGCATAGGGTATAAATATTGGACCTAAGACACCCAATCTTCAAAATACTTCTGGACCTGTAGAAGACTCTGCCAGGTAGAAGGACGTCTGTGCTACTGAAAGGACTGCCACCCTCCTGGACTGCTGCCCTGAAGGACTACTACCAACTTTGATGACCTGCTATCTGCTGCCCTCTTGCCTGGTTGAAAGGGACTGGAATTGTAATCTTGACCCAGGACCGCAAGAATGATTCCAAGGGCCAAGCCTCTTCTAACTAACACCTAGACTCTGCAACTGTAAGTTCTACCCAGCCAAGATGTGCAATCCAAGTCTTGGAGCCTTGGAAGTGGGCCTGCAGGTGCTCTGCCAGTGCATCTTATGATCCAGCAGAACTGATGCATCTCCTCTGCTGTGCAGCGCAGCCCTGAGCAGAATTGATGCTGTGTGGACTTTTCCCAGTGCCAGGACTTTGCATTTGGCCACGCAGCACCTCTAATCCCCTGAATCACCTCCGTTGCACGATGCATCCTCAACACAACTTTGCATCGCAAGCCTTTGTGGACTGGATCCTCAATAATGACATAGGACCTCACAAAGTAGCCTCACAACTCCATGGAACTAACACATTGTCTCAGCTGTGTGACTCATCCTTGTCACAGGACTTCACAATCCTCCACAACCAGGATTTTAGGTACATCTTTTCAGTGGGCCTAAATTGAACCCTCTAGTTGACATGTGCTCCATTGTGGTTTGTCTGAACTGGTGCAACCAGATATCCACATTTGGGGCTTTGTGCTTTTTGGTGCTATTTTCACTTAAGTATTTAAAATTGAATATCTCCAGTTCTGATTTCATATTTGTCTTATTTTATATATTAAGATTTACTCCATTCTTCTACTCCAATGTGGGATCCCTTTTGTCATGTGTTTTCCCTCTATTACTGTTTGAAAGGTTGTAGAAATATTTTACACGTTGCCTCTCAGTTAAGCCTGACTGCTCTGTGCCAAGCTTCCCGAGGGTTGAGCACAGGCTAATTAAGGGATTGCTTGTGTCTTCACCCCGACAAGGATTGTGGTTCCAGCTTGAGTTGAGTTTCACCTTCATCAGCATGTAAACCAATTTCTCAAAGGCACATTCAAGACTGCTGATGAGTTTCTTTAGGAGCCTGGCATACACAATGCTATTATGGCCTAAAGCATCCCTTAGAAAGGCTCTCATTAACTCGACATAGTGGTTATTATGAAGAAAAAGGGTAATTCTGCAGAGTAGAAAAAGCTACAGACTTATTTATTTGTGTAGCTAAAAATGACAACAGTGCAAACTAAAACCAAACTGAAAAAAGATTGGTTTTGTTTCCTTACAGTTGCTAAAGAGATAGAGACTGTGCATTTTTTAATAGCATAGGAATATACCTGGCTGTCATCATTAACACAGAGTTCTTCAATCTGTAGGGTCACCACCCCCCCAAGATATGGCATATCATCATCTCTGGAGGAGCAGGCACACCAAAATAACATTTTACCTTCCATTTCCATTGATTCGTGCATCAAAAGCATGTTTGCTTCCTGTGTTTCTTTCCTCAGTTCAAAGGGAGCTTTAGGGTTTTACAAGTCTAGCTCTGCTGCCAATCAGCATGTAGCATCATCACCACTAATGTTCGACCAATGAAAGGAACAGCATCACAATACTCAGGAAGTGCTGCAAATGTTGTATGCATACAGCTATTGGATTCTGGGAAGTTGTTGGTAGAGTGGTGTTTCTTCACCGCTGCCATATGCCTTGTGTTTGCTGCCTTTGTTTGTGGTTGTGGCCTTTCCCGTTTTGGTTGCTGCCCTTTGACTCTCGATGTTATCCTGGTTTGTGCTTCTGCTTTGAAATGCCTCTCTGTGGAGGATTTTACTGCAGAATCATCCTGGTACTGGAGTTCTCCTGCTGGTCCTTTATGCAACAGAAGATTCAAATCAGTATCAGGTAAGTGGAAAGAGCTTTTGTAGGTGTCTTCCTCTTTCCCCACTGGTATTATTCACAGCTCACAGCACTCATGCACACATTCTTCCTTAGTAACACTCATACATTCACATGGCCACACATTTTGTCACACAATCACGTACACATACTAAGGCATGTGTAAACACACACATACACACACACACACACACACACACACACATACACTAAGCTATCACTAGCAGCCTTGAGAAAGCTACAGAAGTCAAAGAGATTCAAAGTGTCATACAGACATTTTTGCACTTAGCATTACTGATCCACTTTGAAGATTGATTTGTCCTGAAAAAGCATACTTAACATTCACATTTTGGGCATTTGCAGGCTTTGATTACATAAGAATGTTACCCAAGAAATTAGTTGTAATTTTCGTAGGCACTTGTATGTGTGTAAAAGTAGGCAAGTTGGAAGTTAGCAAAATGAAAAAGGAGAGGACGTGGTGTTAAAGCTAGAGCTGCCGACTTTGAAACAGGGGAACCGGGTTCATGTCCCAGCATCCGCTCAATATCTTCTGATCCTAGGCAAAATCATTTAATTTATCAATTTGCAAAAGAAAGTGAATCTTAACTTTTGTAATGTAACTGGTACTCATTTGAAGTGCTCTGATGCCCATGACCCAAGTTTGCCCAATATAAAACTACAAAGAAATATTATTTTCAATAAAGTATTGGCACTCACTTTTCCCCCTTTTAGTAAGGTGATGTCTTAACCAATGGAAACTTATATCTGACACAGGAAAGATTCATATTTTGAACACTGTAGGAAAGTACTATCTTCATTGGCAAGTTACCCCCAATTTTTACCTGTATGTCAGTATGTTTTTGCCTGTCTCACTGGGATCCTGCTGGTCAGGACCCCAGTGCTCATAGTTTATGGCCTAATGTGTATGCCTGTGTAGTTCCTAACTGTGTCACTTAGGCTCTTCTAATCAGAACCTCAGTCCTTATGCTCTCTCTGCTCTTAAATTTGTCACTGTAGGCCAATGACTTCATTTACCAATTTCAATTGGCACACTAGACCCCCAAATATAAGTCTCTAGTATATGGTACCTCGGTACCCAGGGCATTGGGGTTCCAGGGGATCCATATGGGTGGCAGCATTTCTTTTGCCACCCATAGGGAGCTCAGACAAACCCTTACACAGAACTGCCATTGCAGGCTGCGTGAAATAGTGCACACACTATTTCACAGCCATTTTCACTGCACTTCAGTAACTTATAAGACACATATATGTCTAACCTTCACTTGCTGAAGGTTAGGTGCAAAGTTACTAAGTGTGAGGGCAGCCTTGCACTAACAAAGGTGCTCCCACATAGTTCAGGGCCAGATTCCCGGACTTTGAGAGTGCGGGGATGCCATTATACATGTGCACTACATATAGGTCAATACCTATATGTAGCTTCACAATGGTAACTCTGAATATGGCCATGTAACATGTCTAAGATAGTGGAATTGTTCCCCCATTCCAAATCTGGTGTTCGGGGGGGCCAATTGCATGCATCCTGGGGGCTCCACCATGGAGCCCTAGTACTGCAAAACGAGCTCTCAAGGCTTGCACTTCAGCTACAGCTGCTGCCACCTCACAGACAGGGTTCTGCCCTCCTGGGTTCCTGGCAGCCCAGTCCCTGGAAGGCAGAACAAAGCATCTCCTCTGAGAGCAGGGTGTTACACCCTCTCCCTCTGGAAATAGGTGTTACAGGCTGGGGATGGGTAGCCTCCCGCAGCCTCTGGTAATGCTTTGAAGGGCACAGATGGTGCCCTCCTTGCATAAACCAGTCTACACTGGTTCAGGGACCCCTTCTCCCCTGCTCTGCCAGGAAACTGGACAAAGGAAAGAGGAGTGACCACTCCCCTGTCCATCACTACCCTAGGGGTGGTGCCCAGAGCTCCTCCAGTGTGTCCCAGTCTTCAGCCATCTTGCTTTGGAAAGTGAGGGGGCACTCTGGAGGCCTCTGAGTGGCCAGCCTAAGCTGCTAGAACACTACTAATTTTTACTAATGAGGGATTACTGGTCCTGGTATAAGGTATAAGTACCTAGGCTACCGTCAATAATTTTGAAATGGAAAGATGAAACTTTATAATTGGAAGATTGATTTCACTCCAGCAGAGAGGTGCACACAGAAGCAAGATCCCAGAATACATTAATGCAAAGCTTGAGCTCTATGGTATCCCTGTTAGTGAGGGAGCAAATGGAATGAAAGCAATTCTGTTGAACTTTACAATGAATAAAGTGCCATTGTCAAACATAGTGTGATCACCTGGTTTTAAATAGGATTGTTGAGTCACTGGAGTTCAAACAATGCCTACAAACTAGAATAAGGAACAGGCGAACATCCACCATAGTTTAATTCTCCATTTTATGTTTGCTGAACATTTCTGTTTATGACGGATGTTAGACCTGACAGCCTTAGGGTGGTCATCCTCTAAGTTTTTGCCTGCCTCTCTCCACTTTTCTGATACTGTTTTTGCTGGTTTTAGGACTCTGAACACTTTATCACTGTGAACCAGTGCTAATGTGCATATGCTGTCTCCCTTAAACATGGCAGCACTGGTTAATTCCTAAACTGGCATATTTGATTTATTTGTAAGTCCCTAGTGTAGGAGGCTGGACTGGCTTGTAGTGAGTACCAAGGGGTACTTACACCTTGCACCAGGCCCAGGTATCCCTTATTAGTGTAGAGGGGTGTCTAGCAGCTTAGGCTGATAGAAAAGGTAGCTTAGCAGAGCATCTTAGGCTGAACTAGGAGACGAGTGAAGCTCCTACAGTACCACTAGTGTCATATGCACAATATCATAAGAAAACACAATACACAGATATACAAAAAATAAAGGTACTTTATTTTGATGACAATATGCCAAAGTATCTCAGTGAGTACCCTCAGTATGAGGATAGCAAATATACACAAGATATATGTACACAATACCAAAATATGCAGTAATAGCAATAGAAAACAGTGCAAACAATGTATAGTCACAATATAATGCAATGGGGGCACATAGGGATAGGGGCAACACAAACCATATACTCTAGAAGTGGAATGCGAACCACGAATGGACCCCAAACCTATGTGACCTCGTAGAGGGTCGCTGGGACTGTAAGAAAACAGTGAGGGTTAGAAAAATAGCCCACCCCAAGACCCTGAAAAGTGGGTGCAAAGTGCACCTAACTTCCCCAAAGAGCACAGAAGTCGTGATAGGGGAATTCTGCAGGAAAGACCAACACTAGCAATGCAACAACAATGGATTTCCAGATGAGGGTACCTGTGGAACAAGGGGACCAAGTCCAAAAGTCACGATCAAGTCGGGAGTGGGCAGATGCCCAGGAAATGCCAGCTGTGGATGCAAAGAAGCTGCCACCGGATGGTAGAAGCTGAGGATTCTACACGAACGACAAGGCCTAGAAACTTCCCCTTTGGAGGATGAATGTCCCACGTCGTGAAGAGTCCTGCAAGGGTCGCGGTTAGGGTTTTTGGATGCTGCTGTGACCCAGGAGGGGGTGACTTATAAGTGACCTGGTGAAGTGAAAAATGGTAGTGAAAGGGTGCATGCACCTTTTCACGCAGGCTGCAATGGTAGTCCTGCAGAACCCTTTGCTTGGGTTCACT
This sequence comes from Pleurodeles waltl, assembly GCF_031143425.1. Classification (NCBI taxonomy): domain Eukaryota; kingdom Metazoa; phylum Chordata; class Amphibia; order Caudata; family Salamandridae; genus Pleurodeles; species Pleurodeles waltl. The sequence goes on along the minus strand of NC_090440.1, from coordinate 456,327,546 downwards.
ATTGGTGGCAAAATATATGCTGTAGCCCATAGGGATCCCCTGGAACCCTAATGCCCTGGGCACATAGGTACCATATACTAGGGACTTATAATGGGGCACCACTGTGCCAATTGTGGGTGAAATACAGACTTTTAAGAGAGAGAGCATAATCACTGGGGTCCAGTTTCAGGATCCCAGTGAACACAGTCAAACTCACTGACATCAGGCAGAAAAAGGAGGTAACCATGCCAAGTAAAAGGGTACTTTCCTACTCACCCGTGGCTTTCGACATGACTAAGATACAAATTCCCCTTATAAGGGATTCCATGGTTGTTTATTTTGAGAATGGACAATTCATCTTGTAGCAGTACATCAGCAAATGATCCTTCCATACCAATACCTCATATACATCTATCTGTAGTTATCATGATAACTCATTTGTGCTCTGCACCACCATTTCACAGCTACACAAAATACCCCTGTATCAGTGCCCACCACACAACTAATCTTCTTGTACCAAAGACAAAGAAGTGGTCTCCAAGGGCCAGAAAGCTGACCTCCTGTTTTGGCTACAGGGACCCAACAACCTCCAAGACGTTTTTTCCTGTCATTCTCAGCTGTCCATTTCCAACTGCGTATACCTAGTGTCCTGCTGCTGGGATCTGCTGGTGTGAGTCTTCACCTGCAAATGCCTCATTCAAAGGTCCTGGATCCTTGGCTGGTGTCCAAGTATATTCCTCCTGAGGTTTCATGGAACCTGGAACTTGTAAATAAGGGAAACACTTTGTCAACTTTTTTGCTCTAAGAACTGTTAGGGGACTGATTCCGTGAAGCTGATTCGATGGTGCATTGCTAAATATCCAGGTTTCTCTCACTACAATCTTTTCTACAGCAGCATATCTGATCCAGCAGGGCCTTGTGGAAAAGGTTTCCAGCCGTGTGAAGCCTTCTTTGGCTACAGCCTGCATCTTTGCCCCACTACAATAACCTGAGGTACAAAAAAGCGAGAAGTCAGAAGGTAGTAATCTTCACCAGGTGAATATGTGAAAAGTGTCCAGCAGCAGAAGGAACCTCAATGGGAGAAATATCCAGATTTCTCCTGCTCAGAGATTTTCTGCCAAAAGTCAACAGCTTTACCGACGTGAAGCCCTCTTCTGCCACAACGTACTACCTTGACTCACTGAGGATTTTTTACTTCCACTCCAGAGACTAAGGCCCATATTTATACTATTTCTGTGCTGCATTTGCATAATTTTTTGACGCAAAAGTGGTGAAAACTTACAAAATATGACTGTATTTTGTAAGTTTGCGCCACTTTTGCGTCAAAATATTTCGCAAATGTGGTGCAAAAAAAGCAGAAATATGGGCCTAAGTGGCTAATTTTTATGTTGGTAGTAAGGTAACAAAGTATCCATACCTTTAACATAATGGTCCACCCGCCTTATTTAAATGTGGGCAGACCTTCGTGTAACCACAGCATGAACAGCTGTCAGTAGAGAAAGGGAAATCAGGGATTGACTTTTCTGTCCACACATCTAATTCAGATGTGGACATAGTGGTCAGTTTTCACTGCCTGTCACTGCCAAGAAAAGCCTGGAAGTAAGGGGTGGTGACAACTGCCTAATACCTCACCTGCCATGGAAGACAACTGCCATGGTGAGGTGGTATCATTTTTCCAAAAAGAAAATCTCACTTTGGGTTTTTCTTTTTGAAATAAAAAAAAGGTTTAAAGAACAGCTCCATCATGCTGACAGAGCTGTGCATTAGACTTAAAAAGGCATTGAAAGGAACAGCTGTGACAATGGTTCCGGCAAATGTTTTGAAATGACCACCGGCTTAGTGGTAATTTCTTAGTTTGGCAGGCGATTACTGTGTCAGTATGACGAAGTAGTTTACTTCGTATCCCTGATGTTTAATCTTTAATGAGGTCCTAAGTCTTAAAGTGAAACTTTTCACAAGGACAAACCTGGTCACTGTATCTAACCCATTGTTCATCGCAGTCCAACTTTTGTTATGACCATGGATAGCGTTTACCATATTATTGCACTATTTTAAACCTAAAAATTAAATCATTCAGAACTCCAGTTCTACTGATTTGATTGTTGTCATTTTGGTGTCATTTTAATTATTGAAATGAAGTTTATTTTTCCAAACTGATTTGGAATTTTTCTTGAATTGCTTTTTTACTTTAATACTGCTTGAGTACTACATAAATACTTTACACATTGTTTCTTTTGGAAGCCTGAGTTCTAAAAGGGGGTTAAGCACAGGTGTATTTAATTACTTCAATAAGTTTGTTTTGCAATTTCACAGAGAAAAAGAACTGTCAGAACTAGGTAGTGGACACAGCCACCTATGAACTCTCCTCCCAAAATCTCTTCAGCTCCTCCCCACCCCCACACTGAGCCAGCCATGTTGGCAGTAAAAGTGTATGTGCCATTAGTCCTCTGAGGCCTCTGGAGCCAAAGCCTGGGGTGATAGAGAGGGCAACCAGGCCCAAAGTGCATACATTTGAGGGCACATCAGTCTTCTTTAAGGTAGGAGAGAACAGAACTCCACAGTTTGAGGAAGAGAGTAGTCAGGTAAGTCATAGGCTAGTGTCTCATGCCCAAGGGGCTCCAGAGGTTATGGAGTCATGGCTTGTATGTTGGAGGAGTAGCCTCACCCCCACAAGGAAAGGATAGTGTGGTTGGCTACCAGTGGGAGGTGAGAAATGTACTTCCTAGGAGGCAGAACTGAGTGTGAGGAAACCTTCTGATGGCCTGCCCAAAAGGGACAACTCTGTATTTGAGAAATAGCAAGGAAGACTTTGTCCCAGAAGTCCTACAGATGAAGGCACGACCACATAATGTGGAGGAGGGAGCTTCTTTATCCATACCCCCGCCAGCAGGTATCAGGAGGCATAGGGTCTATGGCATGGAGCCTGGCTGGCATCAAGTGGCAGCAACACAGTCATTTGTATAAGATTTCTCTGCCCTAGGTGTGGCAGACAAACTTTGTGATGAGAGTATGAATTTCATCCACTGTTGAGAGAGAAGGGAGGTGTTCAGATCTTTCTTCAATTGCTGTTGGAAGGGTAGATTTCATGTGGAGAGTGATGTGTTGAAGATAGAGGATATCTGTGAGAGCAGGTGTCTAGTTGTGGACAGGCATTGTAGGAAGTTTTCAAATGGTGTCAAGGCCCTAGTGGTAGTGCCAAAAAGTGAAGTGCGCAATCCAGTCGCAAATTTGCAGATAATGGAAGCACTCAGATTCTGGGATACTGTAGACATCCTGTAGGTCCTCAAAGGACCTCAGGGTACCCTCTGAAATAAGTTCCAAAGGCAGAAACAGCATTTGCACCTCAATATCTCGTATTCTTTTGAAGATGTGCCTGGGCATAGTCCACGTTATTTACTATCGGCATAAGCGAGAACAGGAAGAAGGTAAGACCCCTATGGAGTGTTATCAAATCCCACACAGTGAGAGTGGAGCACATGACAGGGAAAACATACAATACCCTCCCCCTCATGTCCCTGTGAACCCACAAGACTTCACCCAAGGGCCGAGCCACCAGGTTCTGGTCGATGTGGTACAATTGCTTGTCAGAATCCCCCTAAGCCAATTAATTATACTGATGCTGCGAGGCTTGGTAGTGTAGGACAAGGTTTGGGACTCCCAGCTCACTGTCCCTAGGGCATATCATACAAGTCTTTGCTGTAAGGCGGGATTGGTTACCTGCCCAGGTGTATTTCATTCAAAGTGTCTGTAAGTTGGATATATTGGGGGACATTATGACCGCGACGGTGAGTTGTAATGTGGCGGCAATACAGCCAACAGGCTGCGGTACATACTGCCACATTACTAGAATGGCGGGTTGGCTTTAGCTAACCCGCCACTTCTCCACTCAGACCTCCATGGCGGTAGCTGCCACCGGGCAGGCGATATCAATCTCCAGCCCGGCGGGCGCTATAGAATCGCTGGCAGCATTTTGAGCGAACCTTCCACCATGGTTTTCATGGTGGTAGGTCCTACCAGTGTCAGGAGACTGGTAGGAGGCTCACCCTCCCCCAACAAACACTCCACTAGACACCCTCTAGACCCCACCATCCACGCTCCCCCCTTACAATCCCCAACCCCCATACACGCACACACCAGTAGACACGCACCACGCATACCCCCACTAACTCACACTGGCATACACGCATTCATACACGCATACATCCAGTCATGCTTGCACACATCTGTACACACATTCAGACTGACATGCAGACACGCATTCACATATCCATTCTTACACACATTCACACACATGCATACACCCAGGCAAACAACACTACACACACAGACACATTCATGCACACACTCAAACATTCATGCACACAACCCCACACACACACACAACACCCCCCTCCCCTGTCAGAAGCCCAACTTACCTTCATCCAGGCGGTCTTCCGTCAGAGAATGGGATGGGGCGCTGCTACCGCAAGCAGCGCCCGCCAGCAGAACACCGCCAGGACGTATCACAGGTCATGATATGGCTGGCGGTGGTCTACAGGCATGGCGGTGCTGATGGTAGCAGCGCCAACTTACGACCATCCGCCAGTATGACCACAGCCAGATTTCTGCCCTTCTTGTGGCAGAAGTCTGGCTGTGGTCATAATCTGACAGACGGATGGTAGCCGCTGTGACAGTCTTTTGGTGGTCGTCAACGTGGCGGTAGGCGGTTTATACTGCAAATATCATAATTTGGGCCATTGTCTTTTGGGATGTGAAGTGGCATGGCCAAGAAAAAATAATTCATCTGCAAAAGAAGAGTCATTTTTAGGTGCAGCAATGTGTCCCACCCAGGAGAGAGTGGTTTCCCAATGTGGCTAGCATGGCTGGGTGTGAACTGAATGCCCAGGTAATGAAGAGTCAATAGACTAACAGAAGGGTGCGGTAGTGTTGAGGGTGTCAATTAGTGCCCTCCTGTCTGCAAAAAACAGACCCTCACACTTGGTCATATTGATCAGGAGGCCAGCCACTACTCAAAATTAATTGAGAAGAGGACAACAACTGAAAGGAAGCTCTATGGTTCTGTAAGAGTCTGAATGAGGTCATCCAAGAAGGCAGATACATTTAGGCCCTCATTATGACATTGGCGGTAAATCCCGCTTACTGCCACGCTGATGGCTGACAACTTACTGCGTGGGGGCAGATATCCATTCACCATATTATGACACACACACACCAATCTGACAAAATACAGACACAAATCCGCCAGACCAAACGTCAGTGATAAACTGGTGGTATCAAAACCCACCGTTACGCCAACAGAATAACGCCCACCACATTATGACCCACGAATCACCACAGCGGGCATTCAACGGAGGTAAACCATTGGTGGTACATACAACTGCGCTCACAATGGACACCCACAGACAAAACAACACCACATTGGACAATTCAGACCACACACACCTGACACCCATACACACACCACACCCACAAACCCACCACTATAAAACACACACCCACATTGCCCACAACCCTTTATGACTGCAATTCAGTGGTACGAGACTGACACCAAGACCACTGCTACAACTACATACACACACCACATATACCCACTGTTAGACCTGACAGCCTTAGGGTAGTCACCCCTAACTTTTTGCCTGCCTCCCTCCACTTTTTGGACACTGTTTTTGCTGGTTTATAGACTCTGCGCACTTTACCCCTGCTAACCAGGGCTAAAGTGCATATGCTCTCTCCCCTAAAACATGGTAACCTGGAATCATACCTGATTGGACTATTAATTTACTTATAAGTCCCTAGTAAGGTGCACTTTATGTGCATAGGGCTGGTAAATTAAATGCTACTAGTGGGCCAGCAGCACTGGTTGTGCCACCCACTTAAGTAGCCCCTTTTCCTTGTCTCAGGACTGCCATTGCAAGGCCTGTGTGTGCAGTTTCACTGCCACATCGACTTGGCATTTAAAAGTTCTTGCCAAGCCTAGAACTCCCCTTTTTCTACATATAAGTCACCCTTAAGGTATGCCCTAGGTAACCCCTAAGGCAGGGTGCTGTGTAGGTAAAAGGCAGGACATGTACCTGTGTAATTATATGTCCTGGTAGTGTAAAACTCCTAAATTCGTTTTCACACTATTGTGAGGCCTGCTCCCTTCATAGGCTAACATTGGGGCTGCCCTCATACACTGTTGAAGTGGCAGCTGCTGATCTGAAAGGAGCAGGAAGGTCATATTTAGTATGGCCAGAATGGTAATACAAAATCCTACTGACTGGTGAAGTCGGATTTAATATTACTATTCTAGAAATGCCACTTTTAGAAAGTGAGCATTTCTTTGCACTTAAATCCTTCTGTGCCTTACAATCCACGTCTGGCTGGGCTTGGTTGACAGCCCCTTGTGCATTCACTCAGACACACCCCAAACACAGGGAACTCTGCCTCACTTGCATACATCTGCATTTTGAATGGGTCTTCCTGGGCTGGGAGGGTGGAGGGCCTGCCCTCACACAAAGGACTGACACACCCCCTACTGGGACCCTGGCAGACAGGATTGAACTGAAAGGGGACCTGGTGCACTTCTTAGCCACTCTTTGAAGTCTCCCCCACTTCAAAGGCACATTTGGGTATAAAACAGGGCCTCTGCCCTACCTCATCAGACACTTGCTGGAGAAGAAACCTGAACCAGAAACTACATCCTGCCAAGACGAACTGCCTGGCTGCTCAAAGGACTCACCTGCCTGCTTTCTACAAAGGACTGCTGCCTTGCTGTTGCCCTGCTGCCTTGCTGAACTCTTGTCTGGCTGTGAAAGTGCTCTCCAAGGGCTTGGATAGTGCTTGCCTCCTGTTCCTTGAAGTCTCAGGACCAAAAAGACTTCTCTCTTTTACTTGGACGCTCCGTGCGCCGAAAATTTCGACGCACAGGTTGTTTTGCGGCGAGAAAAACACCGCACTCCGACGCTGATTGACGCGACGCTCTTGGGACGATCGAAGATCCGACGCACGGTCTCACAAGGACAACGCCGCCCGACCTCTAGAGGAGAAATCGACGCGACGCCTGCTGTGAGATCGTAATTTCAACGCGCAGCCCCGCAGATCGAAGTCTAGAGGAGAAATCGACACAACGCCTGCCGTGAGATCGTAATTTCGACGCGCAGCCCCGCAGACCGACGCGCAGCCGGAGAACAAGCAGGAAAATTTACGCACAGACCTGGGACATCTGGTAATCCCCGCGATCCACATAAAGAGACTGTCCGCGTGCCGGAAAACGACGCCCGACTTCCCCGCGTGGAAAATAACGACGCAAGTCCGTGTGTGCTGGGGAGAAATCGACGCACACACCCTTTTTCCACGCACCTCTTCTCTTGTGGCCCTCTGAGGAGACTTTTCCACTCCCAACCAGGTACTTGTGCTTGAAAGAGACTTTGTTTATATTCTAAAGACTTTAAGACACTTTATAGCACTTTTCCGTGATATTTCTACAATTTTCCATTGCAACTTTATTCTTTTTGACCTACAATTATCCTGATAAATATTATATATTTTTCTAAACACTGTGTGGTGTATTTTTGTGGTGCTATATGGTGGTATTGTATGATTTATTGCACAAATACTTTACACATTGCCTTCTAAGTGAAGCCTGACTGCTCGTGCCAAGCTACCAGAGGGTGGGCACAGGATAATCTTGGATTGTGTGTGACTTACCCTGACTAGAGTGAGGGCTTTTGCTTGGACAGGGGGTAACCTGACTGCCAACCAAAAACCCCATTTCTAACATTGGTGATCAGCGGTGAGGATAGGACTTGTATTTGTGCAGTGACATACAGTAGCTAAGTATTTCACTACCTACCCACAGTTGAAGGTCAACTTGGTTTTTATCTCTTTTTGAAAACCCAAATTTTTTCCTGACAATTTTCAAAAACTAAATCCTCACTCAACATGTCTCTGACTGGGTCTCAGACAGGGGACTTTGACCTAGTCCAGTTGGATGCATATACGGTCAAACAACTAAGAGGATTCTGCAGGGCATTGAGGGTACCCACCCAAGGGGCCTCCAGAAAGGAGGACTTTCAAGTGGCGCTGAGGGCCTGAGCAGAAGCCCATTTAGAGGATGATGAGGAAGAGGAGCCAGAACATGGCCCCTCAGAGGAATTTTCACTATCAGTGGATGGTGTTACCACTGCAATTGTGCCCCCTTCCAGACCAGGGAGCAGTGTCTCTATGCAAAGACTGACCGCAGAGGAAAGGAGAGAGGAAAGGGAGTTCCAATTGCAAATGGCAAAACTGAAAATTGAGGCTCAACAGGAGGAGAGGAGGGCAGAGAGAGAAGCCAAACAAGCTGAGGCTGAAAGAGCAGCCAAACAAATTTGAAGCTGAAAGAACAGCCAAACAGATTCAAGCAGAAGCTGAAAGGGCAGCCAAACAAGCGGAAGCTGAAAGAGCAGCCAAACAGGTGGAAGCTGAAAGAGCTTTGGCTGAAAAGAAACTATTAGTGGCTCATGAACTGAGTCTCAAGGAGCTGGAGATCAAGGCAAGACAGTCTGAATCCAGCAATAATGGTGGCAGCATACAGACAGGACCTGCTGGAGAAAAGGTTTGTATACCCAAAAATGTGGTGCCCAGTTTTGTGGTGGGAGATGACATAGATAAATGGTTAGCTGCTTATGAAGTTGCACTAAGGGCTCATGAGGTTCCTGAAGGGCAATGGGGGGTAGCTATGTGGGGTTATGTGTCGCCATTGGGGAGGGACACACTTCTCACATTGGATCAACCTGATCAAAACACATACCCACTTCAGAAAGCCACTTTACTTGCCAAGTTTGGGCTGACCCCTGAGGGATACCGTCAGAGGTTCAGGGACAGCACCAAACAAACCACACAAACATGGGTAGATTTCTTTGATTTCTCCAGTAAGGCACTGAATGGATGGGTGCGGGGCAACAAAGTAGCAGATTATAAAGGTTTATATGACTTGATTCTGAGAGAGCATATGCTTAATACTACTTATACAGAGTTGCGCCAGCACCTAGTGGATAGTAAGCTGACTGATCCCAGGAAGCTTGCTGAGGAGGCGGACCTCTGGGTTAGCACCAGAGTGTCCAAGAAGGTACCTGGGGGGGACTCCCACAAAGGTGGTCAGGGTTCCCAACAGAAGAAAGAGGGGGGAGATAAACTTGCAGATAAGGAACTCTCCAAAGGCCCACAAAAGAATTCCCAGGGAGGGGGTGGCAACCCTTCCTTTTCCAAATTTGGGAAAAAGCCAGGGACATATGACAAGTCAGGGAAATCTAGCCCCAAATGCATGGAGTGTTACCAGTATGGTCACTACAAAGGTGATCCACAGTGCCCCAAGAGGGCACCGTCCACTACCGGACAGGCACCTGGGTTGACTAGTGTAGCGCTCGGGGGGGGAGATGGACCCAAGTAGCTTTGGGGAGCAGGTAGAGATTTCCCTAGTGTCCCTGGGAGAAGGAGAAATGGTGCCCAAGGCCCACATGCCCAAAAATACTTCCAAGTACCGGCAGTGGGTCACCATTGTTGGGCAGAAGGTGGAGGCTCTGCGTGACACAGGAGCCAGTATGACTATTATCAAGAGTCAGCTGGTGTCAACAGAGCAGATAGTCCCTAATACATTCCACCAGGTCATAGTCGCTGACAATCGCGCGAGTCACCTACCGGTGGCTCTGGTTCCCTTTGAGTGGGGGGGGGTCTCTGGTACTCTGAAAGTAGCTGTGAGTCCTGCCATGCCTGTAGATTGTCTGTTAGGCAATGATCTTGAGCACACTGCTTGGAAAGAAGTGGAGCTCAGGTCTCACCTGGAGATGTTAGGGTTACCTGAGTGGGTCTGCATGACCACACGGTCCATGGCTGACCGAGAGGGAAGTCAAGGGCATCTGGAGCCTGGAACGATGGCCCAGAGAGCTGCCAGGAGGAGGGACCAGGGGCGCGGGAAACCGGCCCCAGAAGTTCCCGCAGTGGCTGACGAGGCTCCTGAGGAGGAGGCGCCCGAGCCAACTGGGGAAGACATTGCCACCCTAGGTGACTTACCTGAGCTTGCTGGCTGGCAAGTTGAGGGTGGACCCACCAGGGAGTAATTCTGCAAGGCGCAGAAAGAATGTCCCACTCTGGAAGGTTTGAGGAAACAAGCCTCAAACCAGGCAGCAGGTGACGCCTCTGGCAATCACCACCTATATTGGGAGAATGATCTCCTCTACAGTGAGCCTAAGGTTCCGGCCTTTGGGGCAGCACGTATGCTGGTGGTCCCCCAATGTTACCGAACCTTCCTACTGGGTCTGGCTCACGACATTCCCCTGGCAGGACATTTGGGGCAGGGCAAGACCTTTAACAGGCTTGTCACCCACTTTTATTGGCCCAAAATGAGGACACAGTCAGATAAGTTCTGCAGATCTTGTCCTACCTGCCAGGCCAGTGGTAAAGCAGGAAAAAGGGTTAAAACCCCCCTGATTCCACTTCCTGTCGTTGGCACCCCCTTTGAAAGGGTGGGCATCGACATTGTTGGTCCCTTGGACCCCAAAACTGCCTTAGGCAACAGGTTCATCCTGGTTTTGGTGGACCATGCCACCCGTTACCCATAGGCAATCCCTCTGAGGACCGTAACCGCACCGGTGGTGACCAGAACTCTGATGGGGATATTTACCCGTGTGGGGTTCCCCAAGGAGATAGTGTCTGACAGAGGCACTAACTTCATGTCTGCATACATGAAGTCTCTATGGGATGCGTGTGGTGTAACCTACAAGTTCACCACACCCTATCACCCCCAGTCTAATGGTCTTGTGGAGAGATTCAACAAGACCCTGAAAGGCATGATTGGTGGTCTCCCTGAGGCCATGAGGCATAGGTGGGACGTCCTCTTACCATGCCTTCTCTTTGCCTACAGAGAGGTCCCCCAGAGGGGGGTAGGGTTCAGTCCCTTTGAGCTTCTCTACGGGTACCCTGTCAGGGGACCCTTAAGCATTGTCAAGAAGGATTGGAGAAAGCTCCAAAGACACCCCCTCAGGATGTGGTCAGCTACATGTTGGCCCTCCGCAACCAGATGACCCGCTTCTGGAAAGAGGCCCAAAGTAACCTTGAGGCCAGTCAAGAGGTAATGAAACACTGGTATAACCAGAAGGCCACCCTGGTAGAGTTTCAACCTGGAGACAACGTGTGGGTAATGGAGCCAGTAGAGCCCAGAGCTCTCCAGGACCGCTGGTCTGGCCCATTTGAAATAAAGGAGCAGAAAGGGGAGGCCACTTACCTAGTGGACCTCCAAACCCCTAGGAATCCCCTAAGGGTGCTCCATGTGAACCGACTAAAAGCTCATTTTGAGAGGTCGGAGATCAACATGCTTCTGGTCACAGATGAAGGAATGGAAGAGGAGAGTGAACCTCTCCCCGACCTCCTCTCTGCCCAAGAAGGTGATGGGTCAGTAAGCGGGGTCATTCTGTCTGACTCCCTGACTCTAAACCAGAAAGGAGACTGCTATGAGCTGTTGGAGCAGTTCTCCCCCCTGTTCTCCCTTACTCCTGGACTGACCCACCTCTGTGTTCATGATATTGACACTGGTGACAGTCTCCCTGTGAAGAACAAAATTTACAGGTTGTCGGATAAGGTGAAGGCCAGCATCAAGGAGGAGGTCTCCAAGATGTTGACTCTAGGGGTTATCGAGAAATCCAGTAGTCCCTGGGCCAGCCCAGTGGTGTTGGTCCCTAAGGCTACTGCCCCAGGTGCGAAGCCAGAACTCCGGTTCTGTGTGGGCTACCGGGGTCTCAACTCAGTCACACGGACTGATGCTCACCCCATCCCCCGAGCTGATGAGCTCGTGGACAGGCTAGGCGCTGCCAAGTTCCTGAGTACGTTTGATCTTACTTCAGGGTACTGGCAGATCGCCCTGACTGAGGGGGCTAAGGAAAGATCCGCATTTTCAACCCCTGATGGCCATTACCAGTTCCGGGTGATGCCATTTGGGTTGAAAAATGCCCCCGCTACCTTCCAACGGTTGGTTAATGGGGTCCTAGCTGGCAAGGATGCCTTCCGTGCAGCCTACCTGGATGACATAGCTGTCTACAGTTCCAGCTGGGAGGAACACCTGCTTCACCTCAAGGAGGTGCTTCAGGCCCTGCAACAGGCAGGCCTGACCATCAAGGCTAGTAAGTGCCAGATTGGGCAGGGTTCCGTGGTGTACTTGGGACACCTAGTGGGTGGTGGCAAGGTGCAGCCACTCCAGGCCAAGATTGAAACTATCAAGGCCTGGCAACCACCGCGAACTCAGACTGAGGTGAGAGCCTTTCTAGGCCTCACAGGATACTACCGCAGATTTGTCAAGGGCTATGGTACCATTGTAACACCCTTGACAGAACTCACTTCCAAGAAACAACCTAGGTTGGTGAATTGGACAGAGGCTTGTCAGAAAGCCTTTGACGCCCTGAAGGAAGCCATATGCACGGCCCCCGTGCTCATGGCCCCTGACTACTCCCAGGAATTTATCGTGCAGACAGACGCTTCTGAGCATGGCATAGGGGCAGTCCTAGCACAGCTGAATGAGGAGGGCAGAGATCAACCGGTAGTCTTTATTAGCAGAAGGCTATTACCACGGGAACAGAGGTGGAGTGCTATTGAGAGAGAAGCTTTTGCTGTGGTCTGGGCACTGAAGAAGCTAAGACCCTACCTGTTTGGGACTCACTTCCGGGTTCAGACAGACCACAGGCCCCTCAGATGGCTCATGCAGATGAGGGGTGAGAATCCAAAACTCTTGAGGTGGTCCATTTCCCTACAGGGGATAGACTTTACGATGGAACATCGCCCAGGGGTTGACCACGGCAATGCTGATGGTCTCTCCAGGTACTTCCGCCTTAGCGATGAGAGCTCCCAGGAGGTCGGGTAGCTCTCCCCACTTTCAGCTGGGGGGGACACATGTTAGACCTGACAGCCTTAGGGTAGTCACCCCTAACTTTTTGCCTGCCTCCCTCTACTTTTTGGACACTGTTTTTGCTGGTTTATAGACTCTGCGCACTTTACCCCTGCTAACCAGGGCTAAAGTGCATATGCTCTCTCCCCTAAAACATGGTAACCTGGAATCATACCTGATTGGACTATTAATTTACTTATAAGTCCCTAGTAAGGTGCACTTTATGTGCATAGGGCTGGTAAATTAAATGCTACTAGTGGGCCAGCAGCACTGGTTGTGCCACCCACTTAAGTAGCCCCTTTTCCTTGTCTCAGGCCTGCCATTGCAAGGCCTGTGTGTGCAGTTTCACTGCCACATCGACTTGACATTTAAAAGTTGTTGCCAAGCCTAGAACTCCCCTTTTTCTACATATAAGTCACCCTTAAGGTATGCCCTAGGTAACCCCTAAGGCAGGGAGCTGTGTAGGTAAAAGGCAGGACATGTACCTGTGTAGTTATATGTCCTGGTAGTGTAAAACTCCTAAATTTGTTTTCACACTATTGTGAGGCCTGCTCCCTTCATAGGCTAACATTGGGGTGCCCTCATACACTGTTGAAGTGGCAGCTGCTGATCTGAAAGGAGCAGGAAGGTCATATTTAGTATGGCCAGAATGGTAATACAAAATCCTACTGACTGGTGAAGTCGGATTTAATATTACTATTCTAGAAATGCCACTTTTAGAAAGTGAGCATTTCTTTGCACTTAAATCCTTCTGTGCCTTACAATCCACGTCTGGCTGGGCTTGGTTGACAGCCCCTTGTGCATTCACTCAGACACACCCCAAACACAGGGTACTCAGCCTCACTTGCATACATCTGCATTTTGAATGGGTCTTCCTGGGCTGGGAGGGTGGAGGGCCTGCCCTCACACAAAGGACTGCCACTCCCCCTACTGGGACCCTGGCAGACAGGATTGAACTGAAAGGGGACCTGGTGCACTTCTTAGCCACTCTTTGAAGTCTCCCCCACTTCAAAGGCACATTTGGGTATAAAACAGGGCCTCTGCCCTACCTCATCAGACACTTACTGGAGAAGAAACCTGAACCAGAAACTACATCCTGCCAAGACGAACTGCCTGGCTGCTCAAAGGACTCACCTGCCTGCTTTCTACAAAGGACTGCTGCCTTGCTGTTGCCCTGCTGCCTTGCTGAACTCTTGTCTGGCTGTGAAAGTGCTCTCCAAGGGCTTGGATAGAGCTTGCCTCCTGTTCCTTGAAGTCTCAGGACCAAAAAGACTTCTCTCTTTTACTTGGACGCTCCGTGCGCCGAAAATTTCGACGCACAGCTTGTTTCGCGGCGAGAAAAACGCCGCACTCCGACGCTGATTGACGTGACGCTCTTGGGACGATCGAAGATCCGACGCACGGCCTCGCAAGGACAACGCCGCCCGACCTCTAGAGGAGAAATCGACGCGACGCCTGCCGTGAGATCGTAATTTCAACGCGCAGCCCCGCAGATCGAAGTCTAGAGGAGAAATCGACGCAACGCCTGCCGTGAGATCGTAATTTCGACGCGCAGCCCCGCAGACCGACGCGCAGCCGGAGAACAAGCAGGAAAATCCACGCACAGACCCGGGACATCTGGCAATCCCGCGATCCACAGAAAGAGACTGTCCGCGCACCGGAAAACGATGCCCGACTTCCCCGCGTGGAAAATAACGACGCAAGTCCGTGTGTGCTGGGGAGAAATCGACGCACACACCCTTTTTCCACGCACCTCTTCTCTTGTGGCCCTCTGAGGAGACTTTTCCACTCCCAACCAGATACTTGTGCTTGAAAGAGACTTTGTTTATATTCTAAAGACTTTAAGACACTTTATATCACTTTTCCGTGATATTTCTACAATTTTCCATTGCAACTTTATTCTTTTTGACCTACAATTATCCTGATAAATATTATATATTTTTCTAAACACTGTGTGGTGTATTTTTGTGGTGCTATATGGTGGTATTGTATGATTTATTGCACAAATACTTTACACATTGCCTTCTAAGTTAAGCCTGACTGCTCGTGCCAAGCTACCAGAGGGTGGGCACAGGATAATCTTGGATTGTGTGTGACTTACCCTGACTAGAGTGAGGGCTTTTGCTTGGACAGGGGGTAACCTGACTGCCAACCAAAAACCCCATTTCTAACACCCACACACCCCAACACACCGTCACCAACACACATCACATAACACCCATGGCACCACAAAGGCACCCCCGTTTCACAGAGGAGGAGATAAGGGTCATGGTGGAAGAAATTGTCAGGGTAGAGAAACAGCTATTTGGAGCACAGGTTCAGCAGATATCCATTGCAAGGAAGATGGAGCTATGGCGGGGAATCGTGGACAGTGTCAACGAGGTGGGACAGCACCCCAGAACAAGGGATGACATTAGGAAGAAATGGAATGACCCACGGGGGAAGGTACGTTCCATAGCAGCAAGACACCAGCTAGCTATTCAGGGGACTGGCGGTGAACCTCCACCTCCTCCTCCACAACTCACAGCATGGGAGGAGCAAGTCTTGGCAATACTGCATCCTGGGGGCCTGGCCAGAGTCAGAGGAGGACTGGACTCTGGTAAGTCAACTTTCAACAATTATCACCTCCCGTACATGCATGCCATCACACACCCCACCCTCACTCCCATCACTCCACTCCATCCCACACACTCCACAATCACATCTCTTCAATCCCAATGCCAAGCCCTGCATGCTGTACAAATGCATGGACACCCCTCACAGCCCTGCATGGACACTCATTACTAAAGCATGCATAACAGAGAGAACTAACAATCCCACCATACACCAACATACACAAGTAAAAGCTGGCAGGGCAACACCAACCATAGAGTGGAAGCCAGGGATGTACAATATGTCATACACATTAACCATATCACATCATTTACTTCCCCACAGGTACCCCAGCCACTGTGACTGGAGAGGAGGTGCCAGCACTATCCAGTCCCCCAACAGAAGAGGCCCACAGTGATGATAGTAACTGGGGTCAGTGGTAGTGGGCACACAGTTTAGGGGACAGAGGCACAGGCCAACAGGGACACTTGGAGGATTGTTGTGTGCCGGGGGAGGACAGGCCCAGGGAACCGAATCTCCAGGAGGCGCTCTCCAAGATCCTGGGAGCCTATCAACATTCCCAGGACACAATGGGCCAGATCCTAGACAACGTGCAGGAGAACAGGCGGCTGCAGGAGGGATAGTACCAGGGGATCAGGGAGGACTTGCAGGCCATCAACAACACCCTGATCTCCAGAGCAGGGGTGCTCGCAGACATGGCCAACATTATGATGGAGGCACTAGCCAGTGATCTGAACAGCCATCAACTTCCGCTGCCACTAGTGGCCAGGAGGCCCCGCCACAGGACTCACAGGCCACCAGCACCACTCCCCCTGCAGAAGGTGAACCACCTGACAAACGTTCCCTGCAATCCAGACAGAAGCCAGAGACACTTGCCAAGACCCATGCCAGGAAATGAGACTCTCCTGATTGTCCCCCTTGTGTCCCACACAGTCACCCTGTCCACCTTGAACTGCCATTGTTCCCCCTCCTATGTCCCCTTGGACAATGCACCTGTGCCACAAACAGACTGGAACAACACCCTGGACTTTCCTCCATCATTAACCCATCCCATTGCACTTTCCCCCTATATGTTAGCAATTCAATAAACACCTTTTGATAAAAATTGATTTTGAGTATGTCATGTATTTCAAATATGCATTGAAACAGCTGCAAACAGTGCAAAAGAGCTGCACATAGAATGACCATAGAATTAATGACCTGTAGCTGGCTGTTGTGATCACACCAGGAGTATTTGTCAAATCACCAACATCTGCAAAATGAATAGTCAAAGGCAACAGTAAGTGGGCATAGAAGTGGGAAATACCAGCATGCCAATGCCACACAGAATACAACCAAAGTCATTGAAATGTAAAGTTATACTGTCTCATCTGTGTGTTATTGGAAATACTGATGGATTACAGTTGTTCTGTTGTCCTCATCCTCTGCCTCCTCATCCTTACTGTCAACAGGGTCAACTGCTGCCACAGGGGCATCTCAGGTCTCCTCCTCCTGCAGGAAAGGAACATGGCATCTGAGGGCCAGGTTGTGCAACATGCAGCATGCCACTACTATCTGGCAGACCTTGGGTGAGTAGCACAGGGACCCACCTGTTAGAGGGAGGCACCAGAACCTGGCCTTCAGTAGCCCAATGGTTCTCTCAATTATCCTTCTGGTTCACCCATGTGCCTCATTATAATGTTATTCTGCCCTTGTCCTGGCATTCCTCACAGGGGTCAGCAGCCATGATAGGTTTGGGTAGCCAGAGTCACCTGCAAATATTGAGCCACAAAGTGTAGCCACACACTATCCTATATGGCCCACACCATACCCATACACCAAAATATACTGGGTGGGAACCAGGGCTCACCTATTAGCCACACCCTGAGCCTCTGTAGTTGGCCCATCACATTTTGGATGCTGCTATTCCTCAGTCCACCACGTGTCTGTACACAGGGGTTTGTCTCCAACTCCTATTTATTCGCAGAGGTAGGAATCTAAGGGACAAACGAGTGAGGAGCCTGTTAAAAACTGAACAATGGAGCCACAACAGTAGTTTGCAATCTGTATACATAAATGGGTCAGTGAGATCTGTCCAGTATGTGCCAATTTCTCCTGTGATGCAGCATTAATCCATAGGCCTGACCTCCTGAAAAGACGTCCACCTGTCCTGTGTGGAGGGATAGGTGGAAGTGAGGTAATGCTGCTGGCCCTGTGTGCCGTTGCGGTTGGAGGTAGGGAACTGCCGTGCAATTCCTCATTGGTTAGTATTGCGCCCTATGGGGTACAGTGGCCAATAGTGATGAGCCTCTAGTAGGGTGCCCTCGTGTCTCATGTCAATGAGCTTGAAGTCAATCCTACCATAGGTGCAGTGGGATGTGAAGTAACAGGAGTAGTCAGCTGATAGAGGGTGACGTGTGAGCTTCCATAGAGGAGACCTATATTCATGAGTCATGGATGGACCTCTGAGGAAGGGACAGTGGTGAATATGTGACAGAACAACTAGGTCCTAAACAACTATAGCCTAAACCACTACTGCTAAACAACTAAAAAGTCTCTACAACTAAGTACTGAACAACTACTGTCTGAACAACTATTGTGTCTGAATAACAATTGCCTGAACAACTAATATATATATATATTCTAAACAACTAATAAACCATAAAAACCTTACCTTAAAATTAGTTGTTCAGGTAATTGTTATCCAGGCCTAATTGTTGTTTAGACAGTAGTTGTTCAGTACTTAGTTGTAGAGACTTTTTAGTTGTTTAGCAGTAGTGGTTCAGGCACGTAGTGGTTTAGACCTAGTTGTTGAGGATGTTTCCCGACAGTGGTCCCTAAGTAGTGGTGTTATGATTTGTCTTGTTGTGCACTGAAGACCAGGGTAAAGGTCAGGGGGCCCTAAGCAAAAGCAGTGACAGTTTGCAGCATGGATTGGAGGAAGGCCTCTTGGCCGGCATTGGGGGCATATATAAAGGCAACACAAAGGCATTGACAGTCCCAGGTACGAATGTGTGTCCCCATAGAGGATGCTAATGTCCATCAGCCTGCATGGACCTCTAAGGACAGGACAGGGGTCCCCGCATGGTGGTGTTATGATTTGTCATGTTGTAAACCTGGTGTTGGAGGCATATATAGAGGTGATATAGAGGCGATTCAAAGGGGTTGAATGTCCCAGGTACTGTTAAATGCTAACCACCTACTCTCTTTGTCAGATTTGTGATCATGCTTCATGAAGTGTAGGGATTGGGAAATGTGGATCGCAACTCCTGCCTTTTTGGCCTTGGAGGAGGCATGGTGTAGCTTCAGGAATTTGGGTGAGTCTTTGTATAGTGGTGTGCGAAAGATGAGTATCTTAAAGCAAGCTAATGGACGCTCCAACAGCCTGAAGCTCTCCCCAAAAGGCAAATCTTTTAGAGGGACTATTAAGACCCCAGATGCTATATGTGACTACTCATAAAGTGGGGGCAGGGAGATAATTGTGGCTGAGGAGGATAAGGGGAGCATGCTGTGGGGGTCTTATGTTGGACTAAAGTGAATTATGGGGCAGCAAGAGACATCAGTGTAACCAAGCTTACTTTCCCTCTCAAACATCAATCACTAACTACAAACATGCCAAAGGCAACAGAATCAAGAACAAAGCAACAAATTGGGCAAATCCAGTCCTGGGAAGGTCCATCAGACAGTGTCACTGTCAAGAGTGGAACAGGAAAAGGGGTTCAGAGGCTGAGTTGACATAGAGCCATGTCCAGGTCTCCACCCCCCCGGCACCAGGGTAATTAAATAGAACTACCCTGAATAGGCTTGACCAGCCCATCTAGCTCAATGGGGGCAAAATCATAGTCACTGGACTGAGGGGTGTCATCAGTGGAGCTGCATAGGTGTTCCAGGAGCAGTTATTTGCTGGATTATATTTCAGTTGGACTAAGTTGAAGTCCTCACCCCATCTGGAGACAATTTGCCACCCAGAGGCTCATGTCCCGGGTATTGCCTCATATGCAGGTGCCTCTGACTCCATTGACTCAGTGGTATCCCAGGGACGAGCTTTGCATCTGCTAGGGTGGTCTTTGCATGCACTTGGCCATTCCAGGTGAAGAAGAGGCAGGAAGGTTGGGCACAGCAGTACTTGGTGTAATGGGCAACAAGAAAATCAGTAGCAGGTTTGAGAGTTTGAGTGTGTGCCGCCAGGCCAAAGTGGCTAGTAGGAGATCCTGGAAGAGGAGGAACCAGGGAACCATTGAATGAGGTAGATTCTTCCTGCGGTTCTTTGGACATGATCAACTCCTTGTCAGTGAAGCGATGGATGTGGCCAGGACATCCGGTCTGTGCTTGTCTGCTAAAGAGAGAAGTCACACTCTATGAGCTTTGTCCATAAAGATGGGGTTCCAACTGAGGCACTCCAGAAGACATTGAGGAGGTCAGAGAGGTAGCTGGAGAGCTCCACAACCAGAAAAGTAGATGGCAACCCCCTCTTACGGATGTTGTTCAATCAATCTAATAATTTCTTAAGTGCACTACTCACCCGTTAGGGTCTCAATGCGCTGTGGGGAGGTGAGGGGTTGCCAATTACTGTTCAAAAAGCAATGTTTTAAGGTGCTTTCTGAAGGTTAGGAGGTCTTGGGTCTTGTGTAGGTTGGTGGGGAGGGAGTTCCAGGTCTTGGCGGCGAGGTGGGAGAAGGATCTGCCACTGGAGGTGGTGCGTTGGATGCAGGGGACTGTAGCGAGGGCGAGGTCGGCAGAGCTGTCAGGTTGGTATGTGGAAGTTTACTCGTTCGTTGAAGTAGGCCGGTCCCGTGTCGTGCAGGACATTTTGAGCATGGACGAGGACTTTGAAGATTATCCTTTTGTTGATGGGCTGCCAGTGTAGGGATCTGAGGTGGGTGGATATGTGTTTATGTCGAGGGAGGTTGAGAACGAGACATGCGGCTGCGTTCTGAATTCGCTGGAGTTTTCTTTGAAGCTTGGCTGTGGTCCCTGCGTAGAGGGTGTTGCCGTAGTCCAGTCTACTGCTGATGAGGGCACGGGTGAATGTTCTTCTTGTTTCTATAGGAATCCATTTGAAAGTCTAGCGTAGCATGCGAAGGGTGTTGAAGCAGGAGGATGATATGGTGTTGATTTGCTGGGTCATGGAAAGAGATGAGTCTAGAACGATGCCAAGGTTGCATGCGTGGGAGGTTGAGGGTGGTCGGAGGGTGCTGGGCCACCAGGAGTCGTTCAATGCCGTCTTGTTGGGGCCGAAGATGATGATTTCCGTTTTGTTTGAGTTTAGTTTGAGGTGGCTTGCTAGCATCCATTTGGTGATGTCGAGGAGTCCAGCGTGCAGGTTTATCTTGGCGGTGGCTGAGTTCCTGGTGAGGGAGATGATGAGCTGGGTGTCGTCTGCATATGAGATGATGGTGATTCCGTGGGGGCAGAGGATGTTGGCGAGAGGGGCCATGTAGATGTTGAAGAGTGTGGGGCTGAGGGAGGATCCTTGGGGGACCCCGCAGATGATCTTGGTGGCTGGAGACCGGAAAGGAGGGAGGCGAACTCTTTGGTTTCTTTCAGTGAGGAAGGAGGTGAGCCAGTCCAGGGCCTTGTGTCGAATTCCGGCATCAAAAAGGCATGCGCAGAGGGTTTACAGTGTCCAATGCTGCAGAGAGGTCTAGGAGGATGAGGGCGACGGTCTCGCCCTTGTCCACTCTGGTCCTGATGTTGTCTGTGCAGGCGATGAGGGCGGTCTCAGTGCTGTGGTTCTTGTGGAATCCAGACTGGGAGGCATCGAGTATGTTGTTTTCTTCTAAGAAGTGAGACAGATGAGCGTTAACTATCTTCTCAGAGACCTTTGCGGGGAAGGGGAGAAGAGAGATGGGACGGTAGAGTGTGAGGTCTTCCGGGTCTGCTTTGGTTTTTTGAGAAGAGCGTTGACTTTGGTGTGCTTCCAAAAGTCTGGGAAGGTTGCGGTGTCGAAGGAACTGTTGATGATGGCGCAGAGCTGGGGAAGGATGATTTGGCTGGCCTTGTTGAAAATGTGGTGGGGGCAAGGGTCTGTTGGGGAGCCTGAATGGATGGAGTTCATGGTTTTGCCGATTTCTTCGTCATTCTTGGGGGTCCAGGTGTGTAGTTGGTTAGTGAAGGAGGGTGTTGTGCTGTTGGTTGTGTCGGTGGTGGTGATGGTGGGTGCTGATGAGGTGAAGCTGTTGTGTATGTCTGTGATTTTGCAGTGAAAGTAGTTGGAGAGGGAGTTACAGAGGTTTTGGGAGTGTGGAGGGTCAATGGTGCTGGATTTGAGTTTGGTGAGTTCTTTGACGATGGGAAAGAGTTCCATGCTGTTATGTGTGTTGTTGCCTATGCGTTCTTTGTAGAGGACCGTTTGGTGGTCCGGATGAGTTGGTGGTGTTTGCGCATGGCTGTTTTGAGGGAGGAGAAGTTGCTTATTGAGGGTTCTTGGCACCAGGCTTTGTCAATTTTATGGCATTCTCGTTTGGAAGCCTGGAGTTCTGTGGTGAACCAGGGGGCGGTCTTGACGGTGCGGGTGTTGTTGTTTGTTTTCAATGAGGCGAGAGAGTCTGTACAGGTTGTTGGCCATTGTGTGAGGTTGTGGGTGGTGGTGTTGGGGTCGTTGGTGATGGGACGTGGAGCTTGTGTGAGATTGGCGATCAGGTGTTCTTTGGAGATCTTGTTCCATTTGCGGTAGGGTGTAGTGTGTTGTTGGTGGTGGGCGGGGGGGTTTCATGAAGGAGAAGTGGATGCAGTGGTGGTCAGTCCAGTGGAACTCGGTGGTGTGAGTGAAGGTGATGTGGCTGCTGGAGGTGAAGATGGCATCAAGCGTGTGTCCCGCTGAGTGAGTGGGTAAGGTGACTAGTTGCTTGAGGCCGAGGTTTGTGAGGTTGTTCAGCAGGGCTGTGGAGTTGCAGTCGTGGGTGCTTTCCAGGAGAAAGTTGAGGTCACCAAGGAGTATGTAGTCTGTGGAGGTGAGGACGTGGGAGCCTATGGTATCTGCAATGGCGTCGCAGAATGGGGGGCGGGGTCCTGGTGGTCTGTAAATAAGGGTTCCTCTAAGGGTGGTGTTGGCGTTGATGTGTATTAGAAAGTGTCGGTGTTCTGCGTTGTCTAGGGTATCGTTGGTGGAGATTTTGATGGTGTTTTTGTGTATTATGGCGATACCTCTTCCTGATTTGTTTATGCGGTCTCTATGGGTGATTTTGTAATCTTCTGGGATGGCTATGGCGATGTCGGGTTCTGATGAGGGGTTCATTCATGTTTCAGTGAGGAAGGCGATGTCAGGAGAGTATGTTGTGAGCAGGTCCCAATAATCGATGGCGTGCTTGTGGACGGAGCAGGTGTTAAGGAGGATGCAGTTAAGGTGGTTGCGGGGTTTTGTGTTATTGCAGTGCGTGTTGGTGTTGCTGGTGTTAGTTTGGGTGCAGGAAAAATGGCATGAGTGGCATGTGAATGGTCCATGTGTGTGTTTGGGGTTGGCCTGGGCGCAGGCGGGGTGCTGGCCTGGGTTGAGGGCATGGAGTTCTGTGGAGGAGTAGTGCTGCTTCGTGGGGCCGGAGAAACGTGGACCGGGCGATGGGAAACATCAGCTTCTTATCTATTTGCACACAGCAATTTCCACTTAAATTACTTGTGCAATGACTTCAGGTGAAAATGCATATTGTCTATGCACAGAAGATCTTAGTTTACATTAAAAAAAAACTAGAAATTCATTGAAAAAAACAAAGGTTAAAGTGGTGTATTAGTTAGATGTCAACATAAAGAAAAAATCATTTAAAAATAAAACAATCTCTGAAATTCACCCGTTATAGTTTATTAAGCTAACTACAACTTCAACTCAGCCATGCACTGCCTAAGACCGCACACATTGCATCACCCATGACACGTTATGTGACAATATTGATGTCATCCCCAATGACATTTCTTAAGGAATTTGTCTGTAGGAGGGTCACTGCTCACACTTGAGATGAAATTGCACAATCCACTGTTGTGCCTCCTGGTTCTTTTTTTCTTATGGCAATAGGTAAATTGCCCTTCATCAATTTAGAATTGATCAAGGACAATTCTAGCCTTGTAATATCTTCTCCATTGCCGCAGTTGGCATAGTTGCTCGCTGTAGGATACTGGCCTGGTTTGTTGTGGGTACCCCAGGTTCTTACACCTTATACCAGGTCCAGTTATCCCTTATTAGTGAAATGTAGGCAGTATCTAGAAGCCAGGCTTTCTAGGGGTAGCTGCAGCTGAGCAGCCAAGGCTTATCTAGGAGACATGCAAAGCTTATGCAATACCACTGAAGTCACACAGTACTCACACATATGAAAGAAAATACTCAGTGTTACAAGAATAAAGATACTTTATTTTGGTGGCACAAATGCCCAAAATACCATAGAGACCATGGGCCAGATGTATCAAACGTTTTTGCATTCGCAAACGGTGCGAATCGCAAAATTTGGCCGTTTGCGAATGCAAAAACGTGGTCTGCGATGCATGAAAGGCATTCGCAGACCAAGAATCCGAAATCGCAAAAATAGCGATTTTTTGCGTTGCGACTTGGTTTTGCGAGTCGCATTTTGCATCTCGCCATTTGCGACATGAAATACCAAATTGCAATTAGCGATTCAGTATTTCAAGCAGGAAATTGCGAGACGCAAAATGCAACTCGCAAAACCAAGTCGCAATTCGATGCACCAAAAAATCACAAATTGCGATTTTTTGCAGAATAGCATTTTGCACATGCAAAATACCATTAAGTGAAAACAGGTGATAACCAGGTGCAACCTATATAAAGAGGTCCCGAATGCCTCAGACCCTTTTCCACAATGGCTGCACACTACATTATGGCGAGGAGAATGAGGATCTTGGCAGGTTTGAGGAGAGGGAGGAGGAGACAGGAGCGCATTTTCAGAGTGCGCATCACACTTTTTTACCAGACTGAGGAGGAAATATTTGAGAAGTACAGGTTGAACTCAGCCATGAGACTTGACCTGATAGCTGAGCTACAACCCATACTGCAGCACCCAACACATAGGACTCATAGCATACCCACCCATGTGCAGGTATTATGCTCCCTGTACCTACTTGCCTCAGGGAGCTATCAAGGGGTCATAGCAGCAGCTTGAGGGGTATCACTTAGTACCCTCTCCAGATTTTTCAATGCATTTATCAACGCCATACTGAGCAGAATACACCAGTACATCTGATTCCCCTACACCCCACAGGAAATACAGCAGACAAAAATTGAGTTCTACCAGATTGCACAGTTCCCCCACGTCCTATGTGCCATAGATGGGACACATGTTGCAATATGTCCACCATCTGCCACAGAGTATGTGTACCGCAACCGTAAATACCAACATTCCATGAACATACTTGTGATATGCAATGCCTCCTGTATCATAACTGATCTTGTGGCCAGGTACCCAGGGAGCACACATGATTCGTACATCTTCGCCACAGCGGGATTCACACACGACTGCTAGCTGGAGAGTTTGAAGGATATCTACTAGGTATTGACCCTCTGTACACTGGTGCATTGATGGCGTGCTGATGTCAGATGGCTCAGTTACTCAATATACCCTCTGTTCCTTCCAGGAGACAGTGCCTACGCAGTGCACACCTACATGATGACGCCCTACCTCAATCCTACAACACCTGCTGAACGGAGATACAATGCAGCAAACAGGGCAACCCGCAATGTGGTGGAGAGCACCTTTGGGCTGCTGAAGAGTCACTTCCCGTGCCTCCACAAAAGTGGAGGGGCACTACAGTACAGCCCAGAGACAACATGTAGAATAGTGGCTACTTGTGCAATCTTGCACAATATAGCGACCACCAGTGGCATACCTGTGGAAATATGTGATTCTGAATCTGATGAGGATGATGATCCCATACCATCCCTACAGCCAGCAGACAGGACCAGTGCAGCAGAGGGCAGGCAAAGGTGTGCTGACATCTGCCACAACTATTTCAGATGTAAGTATGAATAACACAAATCCACTGACAATTGTACTGGTAGTAAGTAAATTTAATATCAGTTTTACTGGTAACAACAATAAGTAAATGAAACAATAAACAAAAGCAGATAACAGATTTTCACTATTCCTTCATAGTTTCCTGTATGGCACAAACATTAACAGTCCCCTGTGGCCAATACTCTCATTTCCTCCGGCCACGCAAGCCACTCGAGTGAGCAGTTGTCTCACTGGCACCTCTGTTTTCTGCCTTAGTGACAGTGCTGTGCCTGGCACTGCGACGTATAGCATCAGTTGTGGGCACAGCTAAGCTGCTGAGGCTAGATGTGTCCTCAGTGTCCCCCAGTCCCAGTTCACTTGGTGTGGCAGAGCAGTTACCCATCATATTGTCTATCACATTTGTGATCTGCACCAGTCCTTGTGCCATATCC
Organism: Pleurodeles waltl; assembly: GCF_031143425.1. Taxonomy (NCBI): domain Eukaryota; kingdom Metazoa; phylum Chordata; class Amphibia; order Caudata; family Salamandridae; genus Pleurodeles; species Pleurodeles waltl. The sequence continues at coordinate 456,301,699 of NC_090440.1, read as the reverse complement.
CTACTGCTGTGCACTGCCTCCACCTGTGTGGCCACAGCATGCCATGATATGAGGGCTATTGAATTTGCCAGCCGATTGATAGAGCGACAAAATCCACCAAACATCCCCTTAAAACGTCTCTCCTGTCTGCGGTGGCTAACTCTGTCGTGGTGCAGCTCATGACACAGTTCTCTCACTGCACTAGTCTGCTCCCTGGTGTTCTCCCATGCTTGGATCTGTCCCTCATGCAGCTTATTGAGGTTCTCATTGAGACACTCCAGCTGCCGATGCAGCCCCCTCCATGTTTGTATTGTGTGCCTGAATCTGCCTTTGTAAAGCAGAGATTTTTTCGTATTGCAGGCGCTGCTGCTTTAACATAGCAGATTCCAGGCCACCGAACACTGATGGTCCCTCACCTGCTTCAAAAGCCTGTGCGCCTGCATACGTAGGCATCCTGCGGGGTGTTGTGCTACGCTGTGGCCGGGTCTCCTGCATAGCAGTGCATCTACCACTTGGGGAAGGTGTGTGTGAGTCATCCTGCAGGTCATCGGAGTCCTGGCTAAGTTCGGGTAGTGGTACTGCCCTAGCCCTGTGTTGGATGGGCGCTATATTCTGTGACTCGCTGGTGTGAGAGTCAGATGCAGGGTGGGTTTCTGTATCCCCTCAATGGCACTTGCAGAAGCTGCTGGGAATGGGCCACCTGCAACGACAATATGCAGCATGTCAGTAATGTATGTAGCACCAAAGGTCACACAATGGTAATAAATGTACAGTTACTTCTCATCACAATGTTGTGGGTGTTGTGTTCTTCTGGGTGTCGCTCTGCCTAATTACATTCTATGTGCTACTTTCTGCTCTGGCTTGTGGACTACCACTCCCATAAGGCATTGTAGTGCTGCTTCTAAGATGTGGAATGGACTACTTATCACAATGCTTTGCCCTACTTGGTAATTTCAAAGGGGCTTTTGTACATACACATATGGGGTTACATTTCAATATTGCACTTACCTTTACTGGTACTTGGTGTGCCGGACGTGTCGATGTCAGTGACCCCACTGACTGCTTCTGGTAGGAGTGTCTACTCCACTTGGTCTTCCATCGGGGTGGAGGGTGTCTCTGTGGGTGGGCCGCCTCCTGTGCTCCTGGCCTCCTGCAGTCCTCCTGCCACCCTCTCCTTGGCACGGGACCGCAGGTTGTACCTCCTCTTCTTTATTTCCTCCACAGAGCGCTGCGCTACCCCAACAGCGCAGATTTTGGTCTGAATATCTGCCCAGAGTCTGCGCTTTTCACTCTCAGGCACCTAGAGTGAGCTTTTCTCAAACAAATGGTCATGGCTCCTCACAACCTCCTCTGTGAGCACCTCCAGCTCTTGCTCACTAAACTTTAGTTTGCTTTTCCTTTCTCCCTTCTCCTTTCCCTGTGCAGAGGTGTCCATGGTGGTTCTGCAGTCCTGCCTTCTTCACAGAGTTGCTCACTGCGGCTGGGCTGTCTCTCTCTGAGTGCTACTTTGGGTGTGGCACCTGCAAACTGCCTGGGATGATGCACTTCCTGCTTGTGATGTCATCAGGCTCCTCCAGGTGTGCGTTCTCGCAATTTGCGATTTTCAATTAACGAATCGCAATTTGCGTTCGCGCAAATTGCGATTCGGTATTTGGGCCTCACAATCCACAAATAGCGATTTTTAAGAAATCGCTAATTCTGATTCGCAATAGTGATACATGGCCTATTGAGACTCGGAAATAGCGATTTCTTAAAAATCGCTATTTGTGATTCGCAAGGCCCTGTCATGATACATCTGGCCCCATACTCCCTTAGGAGGTAAGTAATACACAAAGGGCCTCATTACGACCCTGGAAGCTGGCGGTAAGCTGGCGGTAACACCACCAACAGGCTGCCATACTGCCGGCCCCTCCAACATACTGCCAGGCTTCCGCCTGGCGGTCATAATCCCCAACCGCCAGCCTGTCCACGGCGGTAAACACTGCCATAGAGAGGCTGGTGGTAGGGGGGGCTCGGGGGCCCCCAGGCACAGCCCCATCGCGCATTTCACTGCCCAAATTTCAGGCAGTGAAATGCACGACGGGTGCAGCTGCACCCGCTGCATATCAACATTGCCACCGGCTCTATTACCAGCCAGCTGCAATGTTGATGTGACTTTTCCACTGGGTCAGCGGATGGAAACACTGTTACGGGGACTGCACGGGATAAAGAAGGTGCAAAAGGAGACCCATGGTGCATGATGAACTACGTGAAAGGATGCCATCAAGCCTTAGCAACTGCAAATCACGAGGTGCACGGGGGTGCTGTGTTGCGTGGGGAGGCAAGCTCTTACCTCCACCAAAGTTGGACAGTTGGATGTCGGGACTGTCGGGACCACTTCAATCCACCACCTGTGATTCTAGATCCACACAGCTCATCAGGAGAGGGTCCCACAAAACCAGTCATCCTTTCAGAGAGGTGCCTGCTGAAGCAGGGGAGTGACTCCTTCACTCCAAGGGAGATTCCTTCGTTCGTCTGGTGCAGGCTGAAAACAGGATGTTTTCAGAGGATGCATGACTGGGAATCAGTTGCAGTTGCTGGCAGCAGCTGAAGATACAATGTTGAAGAAGGCTGCCCTGGCATGTGCTGATGCAACTCCCTCATTCTCTGCTTTTACTAACTCTGGTATTAGGTCTTTGTTGGGAGTCACCTGGACCCTCATGCCTGGAATCTTTACTTCTGCATCAAACATGCCTCCCATCCGGTAGGAATATTTAGTGGGTATGCCTTTCCCATGGGTGTGCCTCTGCCATTGCTCCTATAACTGCCTATGTTTCATCATTCACTCTTTTTCTAGAGCGTGTTACTTTTGCGACCAAAGCCATTGCTACTACTGACTTTGAAGCTTCATCCGCCAAAGTGTTGTCTTGAATGTGTATTCCAACACGTTGGTGTCCTAGTGTATGTACAACATGGATATTAGGTAGTTTTTCCTTCAGATCTGCTTTCCTTTTGAATCTCTGAACCCATTATGTCGCCAGTAATGCAGGTATTCATTGAAGTACTGGACACAGTAGTATGAATCACAGGCAGTTAGAGTCATCTGTTCTGGATCGTTATGTTCCAGTGCCATCAGCAGATCCCTGAGCTCTGAAAATTGTGCTGTACAGTCCCCAAGAGTCTGTGTGTATGTTTTTTCTGGATGGAACTTGCCATGTTTCATATACCCACTCACAACTGCCCAAGCAGCCGAGTATTGGTGTTTGGTGCCTACAGCAGGTTGTACTGAACCATTGTTATACAATACTGTTTTGTAGTGTTCAATAGGTAGTGTATTTCCTGGGACTGGATATTCAAGTTCGTATTGTAGGAATTATTGGGTCTGTAATTTAGAATCAAACACATAATCAACATCAGTGGCCGTCAGAGACGTTGCCCATTGAATCCAACGTGGATGTAATGCTTTAGCATTTGTAACGCTTGCTTTGGTAACAGCCTCAAGGGCTGGTACTAAGGATACGACAATAATACGTTTTCCTTGGGCCAGAGGTCTCACTTTAAGGACTGCCATCTGAACAGCAGTGAGAATTTTCTCAGTGGGAGCAAAGCGTTGTTCGGCTGTGGAATATAATCGAAATTTGTACGCAATTGGGATGGTCTCACCCTCATTGAAAGTCACATAGGTGAAACCAATGGCACCAGCGATTACTTTGATGACCACATTTTTTTTGTTGTCCCTTGTGTGTAGATGGTTTGCTTCAAGCATGTCTTTTTGTAATGCTTTGAGAATGCATTTGTATTCGACTGTCCAGAATTTGCAGGTAAAGTCAGGATGTATTAGGTCATTTAGGGCCAGATGTATGAAAAAGGCCTTTTGCGAATGGGAAATAGCGATTTTTAAGAAATCGCTATTTCTGATTTGCAAAATGCAATGTATCACATTTGCGATTCGTTAATAGCGATTTCTTAAAAATCCCAAATGCTATTAACGAATCGCAAATTGCGATACCGGCCCCCGATTCGCACCTATGGGCCTGTAGGCACATATTTGCAAATATTTTGCATTTCCAAAATTGCGAATTCCTAACTGGAATTTGCAATTTTTGGAAATGGAAAGTCCAGGGTGCTGGGGGCCTTAGGCCCCCTCTGCTGCATCCCAAAATATTTTTTTACAACATGTAAGGTGCACACATGCCAAAAGGGCATGTGTGCTTTACATGTAAATTTTAAAAATGCATTTTAAATGCAATTTAAAAATTTGCACATGGTTACCACCAAGTTCAACTTGGTGGTAAATAACGATTCCTTAATGCCCAATTCGGTTTAAGGAATTGCTTGTCACATGTGCTTTAGAAATCGCAGATAAGGATTCCTTATTTGCGGTTTCTTCTTTAGAGAGTCGCAATTTGCGACTCTCTAAACAGGGTTGCAATTTTAAGGAATAGCTATTTTAGCGATTCCTTAAAATTGCATTCAGAATGCCTTTGATACATTCTGAAATGGCTTTTTGCATTCGCAAACGGGCATTCGCCCCGTTTGCGAATACAAAAAGCTTTGATACATCTGGCCCATAATGTCTTAATGCGTTGCGCATAGACTGAAATGTAAGTTTTGCCAAAATTTAGAAAGCCCAACATTGATTGGAGATCACGGACAAATACAGGTGGCAATCTTTTTTCGACCAGCAAAATATCATAAATAGAGATGACACAGTCCCAAAAGATGGTGTCTATTATGCGTTCAATGTCCCATTCTAACTGAATAGTTAGTTTATACACTCTGCTTGGTGTTGAGACACTCATTGACTCAATCTCTACTTGTAGATATTCATCAGTTGCTTTCACCTCCAGAAGCTCTAGAGATCCCGGCATTGTATTGTGACTTCTGCTGCACTATCTAGCAGTGCCAGTGCCCACTTTTTGTTCTTTAGTAGAGCCTTCTTCTTGAGTGGCATGTCATATTGCAACTGTTTTTTCTTTTTAAATTGTGGTTTCTGTTGTGGAAGTTTCTCTTCTTTTTTTAAAGAAACTTCTGATGAGCATTGTGAGTTCTTTCTCGGTTTTACGTACTCGGTCCACTGATCTGACTGTCTACCTCTCTCATTGCGTTTTTCCGGTGAGTCCTGAAATGAACAAGATTGGCGTGTGTCAGTGCTCTGATATCTCTCAGGCGTTTTTATATTATCCCTATTTCTCAGGTTGTATCTATTTTGTGGGGTCTCCAAATGCGGAGATTCTCCTGTTTCCTTTTTAGGTGTTTGTTGTTTTTTATCTCAGGGTTTTTTAGAACCCTCAGGTGTTTGTTTGGCAGCATCCTTATCAGATCTTCCTTTTACTTGTGGCTTAGTCAGTCTGGCTCCCAAAATATCTGGACTTATACTAGAGTATGTTTCAGCAATAATTTTTGGCAGCATGCTTTCTTGACCCTGTACTGGAAAATCACGGAGCAGCATGCACACTGTCAGTGCAACTGCTTCCCCTTTAATGTTACTTAATATGATTGAAGACACAGCAGAAAAATTACGTATTAATTGCATCTCCAAATCTACGGCAGGGGCTGCCCCATATTCATCTTGAATTTGTTTCAACACCTCCAGATGATTGGCAAGTGTTGGTGTACCTTGTGCGGTTGTGTAGAACGCGACAAATACCATGCCCCGTGTATTGCAGTTTTCAACTGTGGGAACCATCCCGAAAGGCAAGCCCATTGTCAAAATTCTAGTTTTATCCTGAGGTCCAGTATGGGGAAAGATTGCTTCCAGCACATTTATTTTTTGAGCTAACCGAAACGGAATCTCCTCCCATTTGTCAGGTCCTTTACCCATGATCGAATGTACAGTTGCTGGATTAATGCCTGGCATTGCTGCATGTGCTTGTGCTGGAGCATCCCATGCTGGGTTTGTGTTAAATGTTTGCACCACAAATTGTATTAACAATCTATATATTGTTATGATTTCTATATATAAGCAGCAGACCTCAGCTACCATCAAGCCTGCTGCGTCAGGATGTGGTGTATATGTGGCCAATAAAGGGCAAGTCTGGCCAGCGTTACTCAATGGACCTAACCTAACAGGTAAAATTGTATGGGGTAGGGCGCCATCAAACCAGTTATTGTGGTCTTGATAAGATAAAGGTATTTCTAAATCTGCATATGCTCTATATTGTGCAGGTGGATTTACCAGTGTATAGTTATAAGATGTAATTGTGTTCCCATCTACTGTTGGAAAGAATAAAACATTTCTGTTCTGTAGGCTGCATGGGCTTCTACAACAAATGTAACTGGACCTCCATTGGCCGTTAGGCCGTTTGCCAATAAATGTGCAGTAAAGGGGGGCCCTCATATTTACTGCTATTGCTACCCGTTGAGGGTTTGCCATATTACTTGTTATAGGCAATCATAGGTAAGGATACCAACTGGGGATCAATCCTTTTATGGTTCAAGCTTGAACAACCTATAGCTCAGGATAGGTCTCACCTACCTATCTGAGGAGGAAACCCTCAATACCACAGATGTCTCCGTTTATAGTATCAAGGTGTCTTTAGCCTTCAGAGAGACAGAGATACTCAGGTGGATCCGATTATTTGCGCCTGACCAAACTTTGGTGACGTCATGTCACGTAGGTTCTCACTAGGGTAATGAGGCTACTGGATTTGGGTGATAGGATTCCCTGGGTTGTGGGTACTCAGTACAATTCCACACCAGGTGACACCTGTCGGCCTATTCCGGGGTTTCCGGCTAACTAGCAGCACCCCATCTCTAAACGAGATGAATGTGGCAAACAGGCTTATGGCAAGATAGACTCCCCAGGGAATCATGGTACATCAGATCTCATCCTTTTCTCTAGTGCCAAGATCTCACTCAGGCAAAGACAACAGAGGCAGAATATATTTCAATATGCATTTATAAGCATTTATTAAAATACCTGCATCTTGGATATAAGCAGGTGCATAGCAATAACGAGGATGATTAAAAGCAATAGGAGCAGGCATGTGACTAAAAGTGTAAAACACAAAAACAGTCCTACCATGCTGTCTATAGAGGGGAGTGCATCTATAAGCCCTCACCTATGCGAAGTATGAGCACAGCATAGTAAGCCTAATCTGCCTTTAGGGTTTCCCCCTGGGAGAACATTATCTCTCATACCTGGACAAGAGGCCTGAAGTCTAAAAGGACACCGTTACCATCTGGATCAGGGGTTGTCTAAGCAAGTAGCTGTAGTGAAGCTTGCAGTGATCAACATACAGTTGTGGTCATCTGGCTGGATTCTCCCTCTAACCTGTCTGGGCCGAAGGAGTGTTTTATACTAAAACAGCTAACATTCTAAGGAATGGTGCATGCACCTTTTCAGGCAGGCTGCAATGGCAGTCCTGCAGACATCTTTGCATGGGCTCCATATGGGTGGCAAAATAAATGTTGCAGCCCATGGGGGTCCCCTGGAACCCTAATGCCCTGGGTATCTAGGTACCATATACTAGGGACGTATAGGGGGACACCAGTGTGCCAATGCTGGGTGAAATACTGGGTTACCAGTATGCAGTGACAAACTTTAGAGGAGAGAGAGCATAATCACTGGGGTCATAGATAGCAGGATCCCAGTGAACACAGTCAAACACACATACATCAGCCAGAAAATTGGGGTAACCATGGCAAAAAGACGGTACTTTCCTACACTGGCACCTGTTGTTTGTGAGTTCCTTGCACAAAAGTATTTGATACTTGATAAGTCCTAGAGCTGATTGTGCAGAACTTTCTAAAAAAAGAAGACATGCTCAGCAATAAACTGACCACCTGCAGAAGATTCTGAACTCATTTCAGCCATTCTTTTAAAGTCTAGAATCAGTTCAGGATCATTAAGTGTGCTGATAGAGTACTAGTTAAAGCCCTCATACAGGAGGTACCAACACATTGTAGCTCAGCCTATTACATGTTAGGGCATCTGTTTGAGCAGTACAAACTGATCAAAGACTATGCCAATTCAAAAAACAGGAGATGCAATTGGGAAAAGCATGACCATAGAGGTTGAGAAATGGGGCCTATTCAAATGCCTGACACAGATGCTACTTCCTTTTGAGGTTTTCATACAGAAAGTTTGCAAGGAGGACACTTCAATGAGGCAAGTTATCCCATTGTTGCATCTGCTACAGGACCAGTTAAATGAGGTGTCACAAAGGTTGGCTGAAGCACGAGTTGGTTGAGAGCTTCATCCTTCACTTGGCTGTTAATCCAAGGCTGCAAATTAACATTGTGTTATCTAAAGAGTTCAGCTGTACTGCAATACTTGATCTCTGGTGCAAACAAATATTGGCCACTTTCCTTCCTTTTCCAGAAGGGGATGCTTCATTATACCAGATGTGAATTGTTGAGTAAGCAAGAGTCTTTAAAGAAGAACACCTGAAAGTTAGAGTCCAGGGCAGAAGCTCAAGAGTACAGCCTTCAAACTCCAGAGAGGGCGGTGCTGTTATCTCACAGCAGACAAAACCAGCAACAACAGTAACAGAAGAATTGGACCCAACCTCTGTAATGGCCTTGATTCAAGTGGCAGAGCTTAAGTCAAGTGCAGAGGTGAAGGCAAAATAAGTCAAGCAAGTGGCAGCACCAATGCCTTTGAGGATGAACTCTACTTCCCTGACTAAGTAGGCCACCATAGAACTTTCAGATTATTGTCAAACTGTTTTGTCAAAAAATGTATATATATATATATATATATATATATATATATATATATATATATATATATATATATAGAGAGAGAGAGAGAGAGAGATAGAGAGAAACAACATATATTTTGTTTGTGTCTGGCTTATGCATCCCCACTATTTTAGGCATGTGAATGTCTGTATTGGAGCTAAACCAATGTGCAGTGAAGAAGTTTTCAAACTAATTTCAAGCCTTCTTTTTTATTCAATTTCCTAGCAGGGCTGCCCCATTAAAGATCATTAGATTTACAAGATTGCCAAATTGCCAATGTGTTGCTTCCATCAAATGAGGAGATACAATGGTGTAATGCTTGGATCGGAACAGGTAACTATTGCACCAATGAGTGATATATTATTTGTGACTGTGAAGGATGATTTATGATTCATGTGGTGGCAGACATTGAGACAGGGTGTTTTTTTTCTGGTTCTTCAGTGATCAGACACGTTTGTTTAGTTAACCAATACAAATCTGCACAAAATGCTTTAATTAATTTGCTATTCTTGTTAATCATTTGCAGTGCACTACAGGTATATCACTTTCAATCTCATTTGGTTTGGGATGGAGTCAGACTGATTTGTTACTCAGAGTCAGGACTTAGAGTGGGCATACTTCAACAACCAGGAGAAGGAAGGTATCTATTTCAAATAGAAACCACATGATGATGACTCTAAGAGGGCTACTCAGCCCTTTGGACTGGAGAGAGGTGCAGCAAATTGGGAAATGCTGAGTAGTGTGCTGGCTCAAATCAAACTCCTCTATTATATGGTTGTAGGGGCTGTTACTGGGGATACACATGTGATCATGTCACATCATCAGCACCACATAATGCAGCAGTCTTTGTCCTTGCTCTCCCTTTTGGTCCACTTCTCATGAAGCTTACCTTCTGTCCTTCTCCTTGACTCTACAATTTAGTTACTGCTTTACAATTCACAGGCCTTCTCTTCTCCTGCACGACAGGTGAAAGCTCCACAACACTCCATCATACCTTACCAGACCGGTTCAACCAGGCACTGAATACAGACATTCCAAGAAGAATGCAGATGCACCACTCAATTTGACATTTATATATAGTATCATTTTACGTTTAACTGTCATAATTTGTAGACCTGTGTGGGTTTCCTAAACCTAGATTACAGAATATTTACATCATAGTGTGGATTCAGCCTGTCTGTATCCAAGGAGATTCTGAATAGAGCAGCAGATGCCTTTTTGCCTGCCCACATGGACTGGACTTAGCTGATTGGCTCTCTGAGTCCCTGTTGCACCTGAGCCCTCCCCCCCAACACCTGCTCTGGCCCCTTAAGTTTGTGGAGGGAAGCCCAAGACAGCCACCTCCATTTTGTGAGCCTCAGCATCTCCCCTGTGTCCTGATACAGGCCAGTGTTCATGGATTGCAAAAAGATCTAGGTAAGGAGCCTTGAGATTTTTCCAGGTTGTTGGACTTTTGCTTATGCAGGGTTATCCCCAGTCTTTTATGCCTCCTGCCTCCTATTTTTTTCTGACCTGTTGCTGTTGGCTTTTCAACTCTGAGCACTTTACCACTGCTAACCAGTGCTAAAGTGCATATACTCTCTGTCGAAATTGTATATAATTGGTTTATCCATGATTGGCATATTTGATTTACTAGTAAGTCCCTAGTAAGGTGCACTAGAGGTGCCAGGGCCTGTAAATCAAATGCTACTAGTGGGCCTACAGCACTGGTTGTGCCACCCACATAAGTAGCTCTGTAATCATGTCTCAGACCTGCCACTGCAGTGTCTGTGTGTGTATTTTTACACTGCAAATTAGACTTGGCAAGTGTAACCACTTGCCAGACCTAAACCTTCCCTTTTCTTACATGTAAGGCACCCCTAAGGTAGGCCCTAGGTAGCCCCAAGGGCAGGGTGCAGTGTATGGATAAGGTAGGACATATAGTAATGTGGTTTATATGTCCTGACAGTGAAATACTGCTAATTTAGTTTTTCACTGTTGCAACGCCTGTCTCTCTCATAGGATAATATGGGGGATACCTTTAAATATGATTAAAGTGTAGATTCCCCTAGAGAGTAGATGGACATGTGGAGTTTGGGGTCCCTGAACTCACAATTAAAAAATACATCTTTTAGTAAAGTTGATTTTAAGATTGTGCGTTTGAAAATGCTACTTTTAGAAAGTGAACATTTTCTTGCTTAAACCATTCTGTGACTCTGCCTTGTTTGTGGATTCCCTGTCTGGGTCAGTTTGACAGTTGGGTTGTTTTTCACCTCGCACTAGAAGTGACACAAAGGGGGCTGGGGTGTAACCTGCATTTCCTGATTAGCCATCTCTGCTAGGAGGGAGGGGTGGAGTGCTCACTCTCATCTGAAAGGACTGTGCCTGCCTCTGACAATGCCGGCTCCAAACCCCTGCTGTGTGTCTGAGGTCTTGCCTGGGCAAGGCAGGATTTCACAAGTAGGTGTGAGTCCCCTTTGAAGAAAGGTGACTTCAAAGACTAAAATGGGTATAAGAAGGGCACCCAAATCTACAGACTTTAGAAACACTTCTGGAACCAAGATGAACCTCTGCCTGGAGAAGAGCTGATAGCTGAGGAAGAAGTGCTGCCCTGCCTGTGACTGTGCTTTGTGGAGCTTTCCTGCAGTGCTGCTTCTGCCAGAGTAAGAGGGCAAAGACTGGACTTTGTGTGCCTTCCATCTTGTGAAGAAATCTCCAAGGGCTTAATTTAGAGCATGCCTCCTGTTGTTTGAAGTCTCAGGGACAGCAAAGACTTCTCACTGCCAGTATCTGGAATCTCTGGAGAGACTCCTGCTCTGACAAGTGGTGCCCTATCCTGCCCCTGGGCCCTTGAAAAGAAAGCTGGTGGAAATCCAAGGAAATCGACTTCGGACGACTCCGGAGTGACGCCGCTGCTGAATCCGGTGACGTCGCCTGCAACCGACGACGTGACCTTCGCTGGAACGCGACGCTCTTCGCAGGCCCGACGCCACTGCAGCACCGCTGAAGTCTGCAACTCCGTGGAAGTCGCCACACCACGTCGTGACCGACGCTGCTCGAAGTGCACGGATTCAACGTTTCGCACAGACGCTGCGATACCCGACTTCGCGCATCGGCTTGTTTTCACTCTTCACCAAAGGTACTGTACTTGGGGGTCAACACGACTCCGTGTCCGGCGCCGCTGGTGTCGACTTGTTGGGAACGACTCCGTCACAACGCTGTGTTAACATCTCATCGAAGCATTTTTGTTTCTAAACGCTATTTTTGAGTTTAACCTCTAAAAATTCATAACTTGACTTGTGTATGTCGGATTTTTGTTGTTTTGGTCTTGTTTTGTTTAAATAAATATTTCCTATTCTTCTAAACCGGTGTTGTGTCATTTTGTAGTGTTTTCATTGAGTTACTGTGTGTGTTGGTACAAATACTTTACACCTAGCGCTCTGAAGTTAAGCCTACTGCTCTGCCAAGCTACCAAGGGGGTAAGCAGGGGTTAGCTGAGGGTGATTCTCCTTTACCCTGACTAGAGTGAGGGTCCTTGCCTGAACAGGGGGTAACCTGACTGTCAACCAAAGACCCCATTTCTAACATTGGTGATCAGCGGTTGGGATTTGGACTTGTATTTGTACTCGACATACAGTGATTAAGTGTACACTACTGTTTTGAGTTCAGACCACTACGTGACCACATACTACTTGTCTTGTGATTCTGCTTTTTGTTCTCTGATGTCCTCCTGGAAGTATTGCTAATATTTTTGGACTTTGGTTTTTGGTTGTGAAGCCTTTGCAGAATGGAAGTCAATTTCTGGCATCTATTTATGTATAAAAAGTGGCAACTTAAAGCATTCTGCATGGAAAGGGCTGTGAACAAGAAATCCAGAAGGGAGGATCTTGAGTCAGCCCTGTTTCAGTATGAATTGAAACGTTGTCAGGCAACACCACCAAATTAGTATGAGGAGGATAACTACTCTGAGGAGGAGGGCAGTGGCCCTGAGGAGGGAAAAGAAAGAGGTGATTGGCTCCTAGCTCGAATCCAGAGTCTGGAAGAGCTAGATGCAGAGCTTGAGAGGGCTGAGGAGAAGAGAGCCTTAGTCCTGGAAAAAGAAAGGATTACAGCTCAAGAGCTGAGCTGTGAAGAGCTGAAGCTGGAGGCCATGAGGGCTGAGTCCAGTTCAGATGGTGGCAGCAAAAATCTTGTATCCAGTACTGCTGAAGAAGTGCACATGCCCAGAGATGTGGTGCCCTACTTGAAGGAGGGAGTTAACACACGCCAGGAGGTTCAGGGGTATGAGGTAGCTCCAGTGATGCACAGGGTCCCTGAGGTGGATTGGGGAACTGGCATGGGGAGTCATATTCCTACTGGTGGGAGGGACACTCTACTGACTCTAGGTGAGAGTGACAGGGAGAGGGGTTCCCCCCAGGTAGAAGTCCTGGTTATGGAGTGTGAAGACTTCCCAGAAGAGTGTGGGTTGAGTGTCAGGGTCAGTCAGGTACTGTCTCACCAGTCTCAGGAGGGTGATGTGGGGTGCTTTTTCAAAGCAGAGTCACTGGATGGTTGGGTGAAGGGTACTTTGGTTAATTCATGTAAGGGGCTGAGTGATGTAATTGCTGGAGATCATATGTCTAGTCCTTATTTTCCAGAGCTACGCCAACACCAGGTGGAGTGTGAGTTCTCTGACCCCAGGGAGCTTACAATTGAGACAGACCTCTTGGTGAGTACCAGAGAGTCTGAAGAAGCATTTGGGGGGGCTCCTGAGAGGAGTGGTCTATGTATTTCCCAACCAGGTGAGGTAGGGAAGGATTGTAATGTCCCAGGTAGGTCCCAGTGTAGTGGGATGGGTGAGGGACCCCATGTCCAGTCTCTGAGGCGAGGGAATGGGGATGGGCTGAGGTCCAAGGTGCCCGAGATCCGGGCCCAGGTCCTGGAGGGTTCCATGAGGGAACACCAGGAGGGGAGCCTAGCCTGTACCATAGGGCCATCTGTTGAGGGAGATCCCACAGTGTCAGGAGAACTTGGGGGGGCGGCTGTAGCCAGGGTCCCACCAGTTCTGATATCTGGCAGTACCACTCTTAGTGAGGGGGTGCAGAAGTCCAGACAGAGGGTTGAGAGGGGGTTGCGGACCCCAGTGGAGAACCTGGAGGGTCAGGGGTCAGCTCTGAGAGCAGAGCCCCCCAAGGAATGACCTTGGTGAGACCATTTCTGGGTTAGGGGGAATCCAGACTCTGTCAGATGGGCAGAGGTCCGGAGACCTGCGCCAGCCAGACTCTTGTGTGGCCCTTGGGGACAGTGTGTCCCTTGAGGGGGTTAAGTGTGCCCCCCTGGAAGTCCTGGTGTGTCAGGCAGTGGTTCAACCGCAGGGTGGTGACTCTGGTTTGAATGATCAGGTTCAGGAGGTAAACTCTGACCTGGTGGGGGGTAAGTGTGCTCCCAAGGAAGTCCTGGTGCGCCAGGCAGTGGTTCTACCGCAGGGTGGTGACCCTGGGTTGGATGACCAGGTTCAGAGGGTAAACTCTGACCTGGTGGGGGGTAGGTATCCCCCCCAGGAATTCCTGGGTTGCCAGGCAGTGGTCCAGTCTGTGGGTACAGACCCTGGACTGGAGGATCAGGTGCAGGGGATAAACCCTGACCTGAAGGGGGGAGCGGTTTGCCCAATCACCCCCCCTGGTGTGATTTCAAGGGGTACTCTCCCTGAGGGGTGGGTGCAGAACCCTGCGAGTAGGGGAAGGGGAGAGAAAGACTCACCTCTGACCCCAGAGCAATCTAAGGGTACAGACCCTGGATTGGAAGGCCAGGTTCAGGGTGTCCCCCCTGACCTGGAGGAAGGGGTTACTGCTAACAGTGCCCCTACCATGTTGCCTTCTGGGGGGGCCACTCCTAGTTGGGTGGTTCAGGACCCCAGAAGAGAGGGCAGGGGGAGGGAAGCCTCACCCCTGGCCCTGGTCCAACCTGAAAGTACAGACCCCAGGTTGAAGGATCCGTTGCAGGTTAACATCCCTGCACTGGTGGAAGAATTGTGCAGGACTGCTTCTACAAGCACCCTGACAATTTTTTACTCTGGGGGTGCCACTCCTGGAGGGAGGGTACAGAGCCCCACAGAGGAGGACCAGGGTCAGGTTATCTTCTCTGACCTGGTGGAAGGGAGAGTGGTCAAAGGGTGTCAGGCACCTGGGGCTACCGCCCCCCACTCTCCACAGTCACAGTGGGTGGAGAGGCCTGAGGTCAGGCTCTCATCCCTGACAGTCATCAGGGGTCACTGTAGCTTGCTGTCCTGGTGGACAGAGTTGCCCCTGGGGGTGGGACGAGAGTCACACCCCAGGTGTGGAGTGGGCAACACCACTGTGTTGGCCCTCGTGTACTATCTGCCCATTGCAATACATCTGTGAGCAAAGTAAAGTTAGGTGCTGCACAGATGGTGTCTGCAGATGTGGAGAAGGGTTCCCCATGGGTTAGCTTAGTGGGCCCTGAGAGTATGGACAGAGGGATCCAACTGGAGTCAGGAAGGCGTAGAACTGGAACATGCCCCTGCTGTTGTGGGCCTGGGTCCCTGTTCTATCGCCCCAATCAGGGAAGTACATCAAGGTATTGATTGTTCTCCCCTGGCTTTAGGCTGGTAGGGGGTTGTGTTGGACTTTTGCTTATGCAGGGTCATCCCCAGTCTTTTTGCCTCCTGCCTCCTATTTTTTTCTGACCTGTTGCTGTTGGCTTTTCAACTCTGAGCACTTTACCACTGCTAACCAGTGCTAAAGTGCATATGCTCTCCGTGTAAATTGTATATAATTGGTTTATCCATGATTGGCATATTTGATTTACTAGTAAGACCCTAGTAAGGTGCACTAGAGGTGCCAGGGCCTGTAAATCAAATGCTACTAGTGGGCCTACAGCACTGGTTGTGCCACCCACATAAGTAGCTCTGTAATCATGTCTCAGACCTGCCACTGCAGTGTCTGTGTGTTTATTTTTACACTGTAAATTCGACTTGGCAAGTGTACCCACTTGCCAGGCCTAAACCTTCCCTTTTCTTACATGTAAGGCACCCCTAAGGTAGGCCCTAGGTAGCCCCAAGGGCAGGGTGCAATGTATGGATAAGGTAGGACATATAGGCCCTCATTCTGACCCTGGCGGATACAATCCGCCAGGGCCAACGGGGGCGGGAGCACCGCCGACAGGCCGGCGGTGCTCCCTTGGTCATTCTGACCGCGGCGCTTTGGCCGCGGTCAGAACGGGAAAACCGGCGGTCTCCCGCCGGTTTTCCACTGCCCCCAGGAATCCTCCAAGCCGGCGCAGCTTGCTGCGCCGGCTTGGGGATTCCGACTCCCCCTCCCGCCATCCAGTTCCTGGCGGTTCTCCCGCCGGGAACCGGATGGCGGGAGGGGGAGTCGCGGGGCCCCTGGGGGCCCCTGCAGTGCCCATGCCAATGGCATGGGCACTGCAGGGGCCCCCGTAAGAGGGCCCCTACAAGTATTTCACTGTCTGCTTGGCAGACAGTGAAATACGCGATGGGTGCAACAGCACCCGTCGCACCTTCCCACTCCGCCGGCTCGATTACGAGCCGGCATCCTCGTGGGAAGGGAGTTTTTCCCTGGGCTGGCGGGCGGTCTTTTGGAGACCGCCCGCCAGCCCAGGGAAAAACTCATAATACCCTCCGCGGTCTTTTGACGGCGGAGCGGTATTATGGAGGGCTGAATTCTGGCGGGCGGCCTCCGCCGCCCGCCAGAATTGGAATGAGTGCCATAGTAATGTGGTTTATATGTCCTGACAGTGAAATACTGCCAATTTCGTTTTTCACTGTTGCAACGCCTGTCTCTCTCATAGGATAATATGGGGGCTACCTTTAAATATGATTAAAGTGTAGATTCCCCAAGAGAGTAGATGGACATGTGGAGTTTGGGGTCCCTGAACTCACAATTAAAAAATACATCTTTTAGTAAAGTTGATTTTAAGATTGTGCGTTTGAAAATGCCACTTTTAGAAAGTGAGCATTTTCTTTCTTAAACCATTCTGTGACTCTGCCTTGTTTGTGGATTCCCTGTCTGGGTCAGTTTGACAGTTGTGTTGTTTTTCACCTCGCACTAGACAGTGACACAAAGGGGGCTGGGGTGTAACCTGCATTTCCTGATTAGCCATCTCTGCTAGGAGGGAGGGGTGGAGTGGTCACTCTCATCTGAAAGGACTGTGCCTGCCTCTGACAATGCCGGCTCCAACCCCCTACTGTGTGTCTGAGGCCTTGCCTGGGCAAGGCAGGATTTCACGATTAGGTGTGAGTCCCCTTTGAAGAAAGGTGACTTCAAAGACTAAAATGGGTATAAGAAGGGCACCCAAATCTACAGACTTTAGAAACACTTCTGGAGCCAAGAGGAACCTCTGCCTGGAGAAGAGCTGATAGCTGAGGAAGAAGTGCTGCCCTGCCTGTGACTGTGCTTTGTGGAGCTTTCCTGCAGTGCTGCTTCGGCCAGAGTAAGAGGGCAAAGAATGGACTTTGTGTGCCTTCCATCTTGTGAATAAATCTCCAAGGGCTTGAGTTAGAGATTGCCTCCTGTTGTTTGAAGCCTCAGGGACAGCAAAGACTTCTCTCTGCCAGCACCTGGAGTCTCTGGAGAGACTCCTGCTCTGACAAGTGGTGCCCTATCCAGTCCCTGGGCCCTTGAAAAGAAAGCTGGTGGAAATCCAAGGAAATCTACTTCGGACGACTCCGGAGCGACGCCGCTGCTGAATCCGGTGACGTCGCCTGCATCCAACGGCGTGACCTTCGCTGGAACGCGACGCTCTTCGCAGGCCCGACGCCGCTGCAGCCCCGCTGAAGTCTGCGACTCCGTGGAAGTCGCCGCACCACGTTGTGACCGATGCAGCTCGAAGTGCACGGATTCAACGTTTCGCACAGACGCCGCGATCCCTGACTTCGCGCATCGGCTTGTTTTCACTCTTCACCTAAAGGTACTGTACTTGGGGGTCTACACGACTCTGTGTCCGGCGCCGCTGGTGTGGACTTGTTGGGAACGACTGCGTCACGATGCCGTGTTAACATCTCATCGAAGCATTTTTGTTTCTAAACGCTATTTTGGAGTTTAACCTCTAAAAATTCATAACTTGACTTGTGTATGTCGGATGTTTGTCGTTTTGGTCTTGTTTTGTTTAGATAAATATTTCCTATTTTTCTAAACTGGTGTTGTGTCATTTTGTAGTGTTTTCATTGAGTTACTGTGTGTGTTGGTACAAATACTTTACACCTAGTGCTCTGAAGTTAAGCCTACTGCTCTGCCAAGCTACAAAGGAGGTAAGTAGGGGTTAGCTGAGGGTGATTCTCCTTTACCCTGAGTGAGTGTCCTTGCTTGAACAGGGGGGAACCTGACTGTCAACCAACGACCCCATTTCTAACACAGGTAAATATTGTTATTTGTTCAAAAGTGTTTATTTCAGCTACCTGTGTCTGTTTTACTGTGGACTGTCTGTGTTTCAGGCAGCCTGGCCTCTTTTAAAGTGGTGTTTTTTCTAAAAATTGCTTTTGCCGTGACTGTGTGAATTGCCTTGCTAGTTTGTGGCACATAACGCCTGCCCCTTTTTTCTTCTAAGTAAAAAGGCTACATACATCTTGCAGAGTTTATTTTTAGTAAACTGTTTTAATCCGTTTCTGTGATTTAAATTGTGTTTCAAAACTGTCTGCCCCCTGTTTTTTGCCTTTAAAAAGCCCAATTTCAGAGAGCGCGCCCAGCAGTATTCCAGTGTTTGTTTTTAAAAAATCTCTCCCTTACCTGGAAAGTAGACTCTGCTAGCTTGGAAGTGTGGATTCAGCCTATCTGTATCCAAGGAGATTCTGAATAGAGCAGCAGATGCCTTTCTGCCTGACCACAGGGACTGGACTTAGCTGATTGGCTCTCTGAGTCCCTGTTGCACCTGAGCCCTCCCCCCCCAACACCTGCTCTGGCCCCTTAAGCTTGTGGAGGGAAGCCCAAGACAGCCACCTCCATTTTGTGAGCCTCAGCATCTTCCCTGTGTCCTGATACAGGCCAGTGTTCAAGGATTGCAAAAAGACCTAGGTAAGGAGCCCTGAGATTTTTCTGGGTAAATAGTGTGTTATTTGTTCAAAAGTGTTTATTTCAGCTACCTGTGTCTGTTTTACTGTGGACTCTCTGTGTTTCAGGCAGCCTGGCCTCTTTTAAAGTGGTGTTTTTTCTAAAAAATGTTTTTTCCGTGACTTTGTGAATTGCCTTGCTAGTTTGTGGCACATAACCTCCCCCCCCTTTTCTTCTAAGTAAAAAGGCTACATACATCTTGCAGAGTGTGTTTTTAGGAGACTGTTTTAATCTGTTTCTGTGATTTAAATTGTGTTTAAAAACTGTCAGCCCCCCTGTTTTTTGCCTTTAAAAAAGCCAGATTTCAGAGTGCGCGCCCAGCAGTATTCCAGTGTTTGTTTTTTAAACAATCTCTCCCTTACCTGGAAAGTAGACTCTGCTAGCTTGGAAGTGTGGATTCAGCCTGTCTGTATCCAAGGAGATTCTGAATAGAGCAGCAGCTGCCTTTCTGCCTGCCCACAGGGACTGGACTTCAGTTAACTTGCTCCTTATATAAGTTCCTATTGGTTGTTGCATATGCTGTTGTGATAGGTTGTTGAGAGGTGGTCTTTCCATTGGTTGCTGGCTCCAGGGCTTGGGTTATGATTGGTGGATAGGGTTGAGAATCTGATTGGCTGTTGGTTCTAGGGCTGTGTCTGATTGGCTGTTGGTTCTAGGGCTGTGATTGGTGGGTAGGGCTGAGAATCTGTTTGGCTGTTGGTTCTAGGGCTGTGATTGGTGGATAGGGCTGTGACTCTGATTGGCTGTTGGTTCTAGGGCTGTGATTGGTGGATAGAGCTGAGATTCTGATTGGATGTTGGCTCTAGGGCTGTGATTGGTGGATAGGGCTCAGATTCTGATTGGCTGTTGATTCTAGGGCTGTGATTGGTGGATAGGGCTGAGATTCTGATTGGTTGCTGGTTTTAGGGCTGGAGCTGTGATTGGTGTTCAGGAATAGGGCTATGATTGGTGATTAGGGCTGGGTCTCCCATTAGTTGTTTGAATCAGGGCTTGAAATTTGATTGGCTAGGGTTAGGACCAGCTTGTTATTGGCCTGTGGGGACACTTAAGCCTAGGACTCAGGGCGTCTCAGCCCGGGCGTCGAGGCTAAGGGCGGAGAGGACAAGGGTAGTTGCCTGTTTGGGCCTGTTCAGGACAGGTAGGGACTAAGGCAAGAAATGGTGCCCAATTCTCAATTGACCAGTAATGGTTTCAGCCCCTACACATCCCTCAACATACAAACACATTATCTACAAGGACATCCAACTCATGCATTACAAACTGACCACAGACAGATTGCAATATCCTATCACCCAACACAATATCCTTCATACAACACATATACACATATCCTCCACATCTACAACAGTCAAACACCTTCTTTCTCACAGCAAACACTACTCTGTCCACTCCCACTAACACAACCTGCCATCACCCACACAACACAAAACTACAGTATGCATTTCTCTCAGTCTCAGCCTTCCAGATACACACTCTCTGCTCATACTAACCAACAACCCTATCCGCTGTTTGCTCCACACAGACCACCTGTCATCATAACAATGCCCAAACCCTACCTTCAAACACACCATCTACAAACACTCTTCCCCTCTCTTCACCAATTACACACAACCATACAATCCCCACATTTCACTCCACCACACATATTACCTCTTCCAGTCATCCCAACTAACACTAACTCCCTTGACACACATCCATCACCTCTTACACACCTCATACATTCATCTCCAAAACACATCAACACCCCATCTAACACTCAAATTCCACTCACCAGCACTAATTCACATACAAATTCATCAACAAAAACAACTACACCAATATCCCCTCTCACTATTCCACAAAAACAATACAGACCACAAACATCTGCACATCAAATCAACACAAACTTACATCACACTTATCGTCATACCCACTCTCACCCTCAAGACTACACAAAGAATACAAATTCCATCCTATCTTCATCCCTACTTTCTCACTCTTCACAAACACCTACCACAAGCACCCCAACCCAGCAACTTTCATTCACTCGCCTCTCCTCCATTGCACAATTTAGAGCCTTACATCATGATCCACATGCTCCTCCACCACCCCTAACCCATACTCCATCCACACTAAACAAACGCAAACAAAATAAAAACATGCCACTCTTAGCAACCTCGCATCCCCTTGTCTATTACTTAATAAGACTACCTTACAAAAAACAGTACACTCTTCATGGCTCTCTCAGCCATCAAGTCCACCAGCCACACACACAGACCCAACTAAATGCCTCCTTAACCTGCTGAAAGAGGAACACTATATTGAAATTCAAGACTACTCTGAACCTCAAACAGTTATCACAACTAGCAAAACTCCTGCTTCAAGCTCATATTATACTACTTACCCTTCTCCTAAACAAAACAACACTACCACTAACACAGCTTTTCTAAACTGCCAGCTCATAAATGATCGATCACTCTCAAAAAACAAGCACCACATCTAGACACACAACCCGACTTACTATTCATAACGGAATCCAGGTTGAGAGATGACATGGCCCCAGTGTTGCACAAAGCCATTCCTCCAGGCTATCAAACCATCACACAAAACCATATAGGCAAGAGAGGAGGTGGACTAGCTATTATATTCAAACAGGCATTCAACCTCAGTAAAACAGACAACATCTCCATACAAGGTTGTGAAGCCCTCCTTACCAGATGCCACCCTACTCCAACGTCCTCCTATAACTTTCTCCTCCTTTACAGACCTCCACCTAACAACTCTACATTCCCAGATGCTTTTCTAGACACAGTCTCAAACCTTATTACACTATACTCCAACCTATGCATTCTTGGGGATCTAAACATCTGGTTTGACAAACCCAATATGCCCCATCCAAAAGCTATCACCACTGGCCTAGTCGCATTGAATCTACATCAGATTGTACACAATCCCACACACATCACTGGACACATCCTAAATGTCATTTTTGCCAAGCCTGAACTAGTTACTATTCATAGCATCACGCCAATCACTTGGTCAGACCACCATTTGATAACTTTCCGACATACAACTCCACAAATCAACACACTCCACAACTACTTACATACATGCACCTATCAACCATGGAGCAAACTCAATTTGGATGACTTAGAAACACAACTATCAGCCAACACAGATCTAGATACAATTAATTATGTGCCAAAACTTTATGAGTGGCTACAGGAAGCTTTTGACATCCTAATACCACTCAGAAAAACTAAACACGACAAAAGAAAACCAACACCTTGGAGAAACACAGAACTTAAAGAGATAAAGCAACAAATCAGAAAGTTGCAGCCGACCTGGCTCAAAACAAACAACAGTCAAGACAAACTGCAGCTACACAAACTTAACAGAATATACAATCAAAAAAGCTAAAAAAAGGAACTACTCAGACAGAATTCCAAATGATCAATCTACAACCAAGGAATTTTATAAAATTCTCAATGAATTTCGAAAACCTACATGAATGGAAGGAAGTCATCCCACTACTCAAGATTTCACAAACAAATTGGAAACTCACTACATAACCAAGGCAGACACATTGGACTCCTATTTAAAACAGAAGAAAACCATCAGCACCAACCCCTTTCCTAAAATACCCTCTAAGAATAAACCAACCCAACCTCTACAGTCCTTCAAACATATATCCCATGGTGAATTTATGGATTTGGTCAAAGCAAGCAGACCTTCCGGTTGCCCTTCTGACCCTTGCCCACCACAAATCTTGAAGAACATTCTTCTATCTATTCTGCTGCCACACCTGTAAGAAGAATCATCAACAACTCTTTAATTACAGGATCTTTTCCTGTAGACCTGAAAAAGGCATACATACGACCATTGTTAAAGAAAACAAACCTAGACCCCAACAACTACAGACCAATCACAAATGGACCTTTCTTGGGCAAATTGATAGAAAGAGCAGCATTTGCCTAGATGTCACAATACATTGAAGACAATTCTATACTTTCAGACTTTCAGAATGGATTCCGCCCAGGAAGAAGCACTGAATCGGTACTCATAGCAATTTGGGATGATCTTAAAAACACAGTCGACCGCAATGGAGTTGCTGCACTACTTCTCTTGGACCTCTCAGCTGCCTTGATATGGTTGACCATGACACCCTAATTCAAAGACTCCACGAAGCCAGCATACAAGGGATTGCTCTCGACTGGATTACTTCCTATCTTAAAAAAAAATCTAATATCATCCACTCACCCCCCTTCTCGTCCAAACCCTACCTCACAAAAGCAGGGGTCCCCCAAGGATCAATCATCTCACCTTTGCTTTTTAACATCTACATGATATCTTTACCAGAACTGATCAATGATTTCCATTTCACATGCTACAACTATGCAGATGACACACAAATGCTACTTAAATTAGAATGCCCCAAAAACATTGAAAACCCACAAATCTTCAGTTGCCTCAGAGCCGTTATTCAGTAGATGACCTGGAGCCATCTCAAACTAAATACCTCCAAAACAGAAATACTCATATGTGGTGACTGGAAAAGTTATGACCCTCTGTGCATCTGGCCTGATGATCTCGGACCACCTCCTCAATTATCCAAGGAAGTTAAAAACCTTGGAATCACCATGGATTCCGAGTTAACTATGAATGCCCAAGTGGACAAATTAGCACGAACAAGCTTCATCACCTTGAAGACTTTACGACGCATCTTCCCCCACCTCGGATTTCCACACAAGGTGCAAGCTACTATCTCGCTTGTATTATCCAAACTGGATTATGCCAATGACCTCTACCATGGATCATCTCTATCTATAATGAAAAAACTACAACGTAACCAGAATTCCACAGCCAGGCTACTATTACATGTAAAGCCGCAAGCCCACATCTCCCCTGCATTGAGAGCACTATACTGGTTACCCATTGCCAGAAGATGTACTTTCAAGCTGCTTTGCATCACCCACAAAGCTATACATGGAACAGGAACGCTTTTTATCAGAAACAAAATAACCAAATACATCCAACAAACAATCCTCCGCTCCTAATTGGCACCCTGCCTTAGAACACCACCATACAAGGAAAAGACTATAGGTGGTACATCCTTCTCGGCTCAAGCAGCCAAACTATGGAATTCATTACCCCCAACTATAAGAGTCACAGATAACTTTCTTGTCTTCAGAAAACTACTCAAGAGTTGGCTCTTTCCTTCATAACCACCATATTCAAACATCTATGGACTGCATATGGCTATGTTGCAAAAAATTTTTTTTTGATTACGTGTATATTTCTAGTTATGTATAGTTCTTTAGAAAATAAGTATTGCTACTATGTCATAACAATAAAATACACACATACTCTTTAAACATGTCTGACTAAGTATATTTACCCATGGTTCTAATTATGTATTATATGTGCATATGTGTGTGTATTCATGTGTGTTTGTATGTGTGTGTGTAGGTGTGTATGTATATATATATATATTTATTTATGTATGTGTATATGTTGTTTCCGTGCTTGGCATGTTCGTGGGTCATTGCATGGCTGCTGGGGGGTGTTATACTAGATATCTATGAATTTCTGCTCTCATCTTATCACACTTATCTACCCATCATCATATGTCATGTCTCTATCAAACTATCCTCCAATCCCACTCTGACTCATCCCAAATCCTTTCTACTACTTTCATCTCCTAAATACCTCTGCCTAAGCTCTTCCCTCCACTTCCACATCTAACTCACCCAAACCTCACACTAGTACCATGACCTCCCACACAACCCTACTAAATTCTCCCTAATTTATCTCACTTTGTTACTATGTTCTCCCTCATCCTTCCACAGACTCTTCCCTCCTCCATCCCCCTTTACTCATCCCAAGCCTTTGGGTTGAGTAAATGAATGATATACTCCCAATTAACACTTCTGGATTTCTTTCCTCCTCCACCCCTCCATTACTCCAAACAATCTAACTAACAAACTCTCATATCCGCGGCTCAAATTAACTCATAATAATACTAAAACTGTACTCATATTTCCCGATACTAATCCACTCACCGAAAAGCGCTTTGACGCATCGTCAGGGGTAGTAAGCGCTATATGAATACTATTACATTACAATACAATACAATACAATATGATAATAACATGGGTCTCTGGGGGTTGTTTGTAATGCATTTAATTGGACTGTTATTCCTTCAGCTTCTTTCATTACAGATTTGGGGGGTCATTACAACATTGGCGGTAAAAGCTGATTACCGCCGTGCAGAAGTCCGCCAATACACCGCCGCGGCCGCGGAATTCCGCCACAGCTATTATGACATCCATACCGTAAACCGCCGAAATTCAGACACCCACACAAGTCCGCCACACCAAAGGTCAGTGTTAAACTGGCGAAAACAAAACCTCCGCCGTCACACCAACAGAAACACGCCCATGCTATCACGACCCACGAATCCACGCGGCGGTCTTTCAACCGCGGTATTCCATTGGCGGCACACACCGCCGCGCTCAAAATACACACACATCTCCAAAACACCGCCACATTGGGCAATTCAAAATATACACACCTGAAACACATACAAACACCACTCCCACACAATCAATACAATATAAAACACACACCCACATCACCCACAAACCCCTACGACCAGAAATTTTGAGGAAGCCGAGAGACAGAGAGCACAGCAATTGAGAACCCCACCACACAGAGGCACACAACACCATCACCGATACAACATTCCACGCACAAAACACCACACACCACTACACATCACCACACTCATCAACCCATACACCACCCCACACATCACCCACACCACCCCATGTCACGCCAAAGACACCCCAGGTTTTCCGAGGAGGAGCTCAGGGTCATGGTGGAGGAAATCCTCCGGGTAGAGCCACAGCTATTTGGCTCACAGGTGCAGCACACCTCCATAGCCAGGAAGATGGAGCTATGGCACAGAATGTGGGACAGCATCCAAGAAATCGGGAGGACATCAGGAAGAGGTGGAATGACCTACGGGGGAAGGTACATTCTGTGGTCTCTAGGGACAACATCGTGATTCAGCGGACTGGCGGCGGACCCCCACCTCCTCCCCCACAACTAACAACATGGGAGGAGCAAGTCTTGACCATCATGCATCCAGAGAGCCTGAGAGGAGTCGGTGGAGGAATGGACACTGGTAAGTCAAATCTTAACTATCATATCCCCCACCCTACCTGCATGCTATCACACACCCACACACCCCCACCCTCACCCCCTCTCCTATCACTCCAACTCCTCACTGATGTACTAATAACACTAACCACACATCCCAACACCAAGCCCTGCATGACACAACTAAGCATGGTCAACCCTCACTAAAGCATACCCATAACAACTCCCTAACCATCATCACACAAGCCCCCACACAGGAATGCTTGCACTGGGGTACACGCACATCCACCCATTGCACACCATGACACACACACATGCAATTATCATGCTCTTATACCCCTGCAGGACCACTACTGAACATCACCACACAGGAGGGTCCAGACATCTCCACTCCACCCACAGAAGAGGCCCACAGTGACGACAGCAGCTCTGGCCAACTGGATCCTGATGACCAGCCCGGACCATCGTGGGCCTCAGGACAGTTAATTCCCCTCGCACAGGCACAGCCTAACACTGACCTTCCACCCTCTGGTAACACCAGCACAGCACCCACCCAGCGTGCAAATACCTCCGCACCCAGGATACGTCAATCAGCGGTGTGTCCACCACTACAGGGAACCCAGGCTAACCTACCACCCCAACAACAACCGGGACCTGGGGGCAGTGGTAGTGGGCACACGGTCCAGGGGACGGAGGCACAGGAACACAGGGGAACTGGGAGGGCTGCAGTGCGACAGGGGGCGGACAGGCCAAGGGAACCCACTCTCCACAAGGCCCTCTCCTCCACCATGGGAGCATACCACCAATCCCAGGAGACGATTGCGACGGTCCTGGCCAAGTTTCAGGAGACCCAGCGCCTGCAGGAGGAACAGTATTTGGGGTTCAGGGAGGAGCTCAGAACCATCATCTCCGCCCTGGGCACCATCGTAGGGGTGCTGAAGGACATACAAAAGACCATGAGGGACACCGTGGCACTCCAAGGGGCCCCTGACACTAGCATGGACGATGAACTGCCCACCACCTCCGCCGGTGCTAGTGGACAGGACGCCCCCCACAGGACCACCACACCAGCACCCCACCCCCTGAAGACGGACAACCACCCCGCAAGCAGTCCCTGAGATCCAGGAACAGGACAGAGCAAGATGGCAAGACCCCCACCAGGAAATGAGACCACCCTGATTGTCATCCCACTGTCCCACTTTGTTACCCTGTCCAGATTGGAACTGCCCCAGCTCCACTTCCTATGCCCATATGGGCAGTGAACCTGTGTGACTAATAGACTGGACTCTGCCATGGACATTCCTCCACCATCACCCATCACCATTTTGCCACCCCCTCCAATAATTAGCACTTCAATAAACACCCTTGAACCACAAAACAATCTGGAGTCAGTCTGTGATTTAGAAATTTTGTATTAGCAATGACAGTGTCAAAATGCATTTTCAATTGTAATGCCAACATACCTATGTCACACATCACAAGTCCATGAAGGATGCAAGCAGATGACACACGTTGGTAACCACACCTGTGAAACCGTAATGGAAAGGGACAACTCAGTTACCAAATACTGCTACTAATTGACAGACAGGATAGAGGTAGAAGTATGAAAGTGAATGTAATAGTAAAAAAATTGTTCTCACCTGTGTGTCACTGGAAATATTGCTGTATGACTGACTCCCTGTTGTCTATGTCTTCTTCCTCAGCTTCCTCCTTATCACTGTCCACAGGCTCCACAGCTGCCACAACACCGTCATCTGGACCATCCTCCTGCAGAAAAGGCACCTGGCGTCGCAAAGCAAGATTGTGAAGCATCGAGCAGGCGATGATGATCTGGCACACCTTACTTGGTGAGTAGAATAGGGAACCACCTGTCATATGGAGGCACCTGAACCTGGCCTTCAGGAGGCCGAAGGTGCGTTCGATCACCCTCCTAGTCCGCCCATGGGCCTCATTGTAGCGTTCCTCTGCCCTAGTCCTGGGATTCCTCACTGGGGTCAAAAGTCATGACAGGTTGGGGTAACCAGAGTCCCCTAATAGCCACACACGGTGCCTCTGGAGATGACCCACCATTTAAGGGATGCTGCTATTCCGCAGGATGTAGGCGTCATGCACTGAGCCAGGGAACATAGCAATTACCTGCGCGATGTACTGGTCTGCCAAACATACCATCTGTACATTCATCGAATGATAACTCTTCCGGTTCCTGTACACCTGTTCACTCCTGTGGGGGGGGGGGGCAGAGCTACATGGGTGCCATCAATAGCACCTATGATGTTGGGGATATGTCCAAGGGCATAGAAGTCACCTTTTACTGTAGCCAAATCCTCCACCTGAGGGAAAACGATGTAGCTCCTTACGTATTTCAGCAGGGCAGACAACACTCTGGACAACACGTTTGAAAACATAGGCTGGGACATCCCTGATGCCATGGCCACTGTTGTTTGAAAAGATCCACTTGCAAGGAAATGGAGCACTGACAGCACCTGCACTTCAGGGGGTATTCCTGTGGGATGGCGGATTGCTGAGATCAGGTCTGGCTCCAACTGGGTACACAGTTCCTGGATTGTGGCACGGTCAAACCTGAAGGTGATGATCAAATGTCACCCCTCCATTGTTAACAGGTCCACCAGCGGTCGGTACACCGGAGGATTCCGCCATCTCCTCAAATGTCCCAGCTGACGGTGCCTAAGAATGACAACAGCGACCACAGAGTCAACAAATTCCCAGGTATGTACCCACAGCTACACAGAACACGACACCAAATACAAAACTCTTCCTGTATGTGTGTTGAGTGTAGGCCTAGGTATGTGTGACGCAGTAGTAAATGAAGCCATGTGGGCCCCTGAAATGGCAGCTCCCAGACCTCTAAACTAGGACAATGGGATGTGAGGTATCTGCGCTGGCGTTGTACACCGTCGCGGTAGGCGGTCGTAGACCGCGGCGCAATGCTGCATTGGTTAACATTGGACCCTATGGGTCTCAGGAGCCAATGATGAAGTGCGCCGGTGGTGATGAAACGCACCGCCGAGGACGTCACCGCCGCGGACGTGACCGCCATTTTCTATCTGTTCAATCAATGGATACCTGATCTTTGACAGGAGAGGACCTACACTGCAAGTGCTGCTGTGACCTCGGTATGGAAGAGACAATGGCTGCTGCGTCTGGGGAAAGGGCCCCTGCCTTCACTGCACAGGAGTTGGAGAAGCTAGTGGACGGGGTCCTCTCCCAGTACACGCTACTCTACGGTCCTCCAGACCAACAGGTAAGTACTCTGAGAGCACGTTGTATGGGCTATGCTGGGTGGAGAGGGCTGGATGTCAGTAGGAAGGGGGAAGAGTTCAGGGAACATGAAGGACTGTGAATGCATGTGCCACATGGCAAGGGTAGGGATGGGGGCCACTCACTTTGACTGTGCTGTTGTTAATGACTTCTCTTCTTCCCCTGTACATGTCATGTAGGTCAGCGCCCACCAGAAGAAGGACATTTGGCGTGCCATCGCCAAGGACGTCCGGACCCTGGGGGTCCACCAGAGACGGGGCACCCACTGCCGGAAAAGATGGGAGGACATTCGCCGCTGGAGCAAGAAGACGGCGGAGGCTCAGCTGGGGATGGCCTCCCAACATGGGACGGGTGCCCATCGCACCATGACCCTCCTGATGTTCAGGATCCTGGCGGTGGCCTACCCTGAGTTGGATGGGTGCTTGAGGTCATCACAGCAGACACAAGGGGGTGAGTACACTCTCATTCTGTGGACTTTGCGCGCAGTGGAGGGGTCTTGGTGGGGGAGGAGGGATGTGGGTTTCCCTAGGCCAGGGCGACTTACGTAGGCTAGGCCCCTCGGGAATGCAGGCCATGTGGCACTCCACCCCACCTCTCTAGAGTGGCAAGTACAGGTATACATGCCCCTGTGTCATCTATGTGTGCAGATTACCACCATAGCCATGTAGGCCAGATCCCAGGAATTGCATCTGTAGAGGCCAAGAGCACGGCGTAGTGCAGGGGGCTGCTGTGTCTGTATTGTCCGCCAACAGTAGCGGTAAGCCATGCACTCAACCTGTCTTTCTTCTGTCGCCCCCCCACCTTTTTGTGCTCTCCCTGTTCTTGTGTGCATCAACATCATCAGGCTGAGGTACAGTGGCACCGGAGCACGAGGGAGCTGCATCCCTCATGGCCATGGAGGGCCACACCACAGACTCTGAATACACCAGTGGGACGGAGGGCGAGGGGAGCTTCACGTCGGTCACCGGATCACCAAACAGCGACACAGACTCGTCCGTCGATGGGAGCTCCCTTGTGGTGGCGGCACCATCTGTGCCCCCCACTTCTACAGGTACAGCTGCCACCTCCCCTACCAACACCGCCCTCCCAGCAGCCCCTCAGCCTGCGCCCCGTGCCCGCTCACTCAGGAGGGTGGGCATCACCTTCACCCCAGGCACCTCAGCCCCTGCCCCAGTCACCCCTGCTGCCCTCAGTGAGGACGCCATTGACCTCCTCAGGTCCCTCACTGTTGGGCAGTCTACCATTGTGAATGCCATCCAGGGTGTGGAAAGGGAGTTGCAACACGGTAATGCATTCCTGGAGGGCATTCATTCTGGTCAGGCTGCCCTTCATCGAACCCTGAAATCTCTGGCCTCAGCACTGATGGCAGCCATTGTCCCTGTGTCTAGCCTCCCCCCTCCAACTTCCTCCACCCAGACCCAGTCCCCTGTACCCCAGCCTATCCCAAGCACACCATCAGAAAAGCATGCGCACACCTCAACACACAAAAGTAGCTCAGGCAATCATAAGCACCACACAACCCACAGGCACTCACACAAGCATCACCCACATACAGACACAGCAACATCCACTGCCTCCACTGTGTACCCCTCCTCGTCTTTTCCCTCATCCCTCCCAGTGTCGTCTTCACTCTCACCTGCATGCACTACATCTACAGGCACTATGACTCGCACCAGAACACCCAGCACCACACCCGCTCACCTGCACTCACCACCCCACTACCATTTACACGTCCCCTGTGTCCACTCCCAGAGTGTCTGTGACGCCCCCTCCCAAAGTACACAAACGCGGGCACCCACACACCCAACATCCATCCACCTCACGACAGCCACCAGTACCTGCACCTGCACCCAAGTCACCTAAAGTTACACCTCCTACAACCACCTCATCTTCCTCCACTCCCAGACCCCCTCCAGCTACCCATCCCAGTCTTCGTCACAACTCTCCCTCACCAACGTTGACCTCTTTGCCACCACCCCCACCCCCACCCCTCCAATTCATAGGTCCCGTAGTAGCACCTCAGCCAAAACAAGTGCAGTACCAGTGGTGCGTGTTAAAGGTGTGTGGAGTGCACCAGCCACCAGGGCAGCCAGTGTGACACGGAGCCAAAGCACTGCCAGTCCACCCCTGAAAAGCACCTTAAGTTGGAGAGTGGCCAACGGGACAGGGTGAAGACTCCTGGCGGCAAAACTGCTCACAAGGGTCCCGGGGGGGAGTGCCGAGTCAGCTGTGACTCCTCCAAAGGTGGTGAACGGCCAGAAGAAGTCTCCAAAGTCTGGTAAAAGCAGCACGGCGAAGAAGAGCGCCATCCTCCCCGGCGGCCGGGACGCCACCGACAGCACTGTCGTCACTGGTCCGGAGACCACCGCCAGAGTCGGTGCCCTGGAGGGCAGCACTGTAGTCACTGGTCCGGAGACCACCGCCAGAGTCAGTTCCCAGGAGGGCAGCACTGTAGTCACTGGTCCGGAGACCACCGCCAGAGTCAGTGCCCTGGAGGGCAGCACTGTAGTCACTGGTCCGGAGACCACCGCCAGAGTCAGTGCCCTGGAGGGCAGCACTGTAGTCACTGGTCCGGAGACCACCGCCAGAGTCAATGCCCTGGAGGGCAGCAGTATCGTCACTGGTCCGGAGACCACCGCCAGAGGCAGTGCCCTGGAGGGCAGCAGTATCATCACTGGTCCGGAGACCACCGCCAGAGTCAGTGCCCTGGAGGGCAGCACTGTAGTCACTGGTCCTGAGACCACCACCAGAGTCAGTGCCCTGGAGGGCAGCAGTATCGTCACTGGTCTGGAGACCACCACCAGAGTCAGTGCCCTGGAGGGCAGCACTGTAGTCACTGGTCCGGAGACCACCGCCAGAGTCAGTGCCCTGGAGGGCAGCAGTATTGTCACTGGTCCGGAGACCACCGCCAGAGTCAGTGCCCTGGAGGGCAGCAGTATCGTCACTGGTCCGGAGACCACCGCCCGCGTCAGTGCCCTGGAGGGCCCCGGCAGCCACAGCCCCGCTGGGCAATGAGGGACCGTCATGCCACACACCAATGCACAGGTCAGAGACAGCAAAGGCAAGCACCGCTAAACAGGGCAAAGACCGCCATGGCAAAGCACCGCTGAACAGGGCAAAGACCGACATGGCAAAGCAACGCTGAACAGGGAAAAGACCGCCATGGTGAAGACCGCTGAACAGGGCAAAGCACCGCTGAACAGGGCAAAGACCGACATGGCAAAGCACCGCTGAACAGGGAAAAGACCGCCATGGTGAAGACCGCTGAACATGGCAAAGCACCGCTGAACAGGGAAAAGACCGCCATGGTGAAGACCTCTGAACAGGGCAAAGCACTGCTGAACAGGGCAAAGACCGCCATGGTGAAGACCGCTGAACAGGGCAAAGCACCGCTGAACAGGGCAAAGACCGACATGGCAAAGCACCGCTGAACAGGTAAAAAACCACCATGGTGAAGACCGCTGAACAT
The DNA here is from genome assembly GCF_031143425.1 of Pleurodeles waltl. Taxonomy (NCBI): domain Eukaryota; kingdom Metazoa; phylum Chordata; class Amphibia; order Caudata; family Salamandridae; genus Pleurodeles; species Pleurodeles waltl. The sequence continues at coordinate 456,269,119 of NC_090440.1, read as the reverse complement.
GGCAAAGTACCGCTGAACAGGGAAAAGACTGCCATGGTGAAGACCGCTGAACAGGGCAAAGCACCACTGAACAGGGCAAAGATCGACATGCCAAAGCACCACTGAACAGGGAAAAGACCGCCATGGTGAAGACCGCTGAACATGGCAAAGCACCGCTGAACAGGGAAAAGACCGCCATGGTGAAGACCGCTGAACAGGGCAAAGCACCGCTGAACAGGGCAAAGACCGACATGGCAAAGCACCGCTGAACAGGGAAAAGACCGCCAAATCAAGCATCGTTAGCCCATATGCAGCTGGGACAGTGACGGAACAGGAACCGTCACGGGGAGCGTGATGCACTCTGGCCACCAGTCCTCCTCCAGAACCAGTGGAGAACAGCATCCACTACCTGAATCCTTCACAGGATGAAGCACTCTGGGCACGAGTCCCCCTCGAGAACCAGTGGAGAACTGCATCCACTACCTGAATCCTTCACAGGATGAAGCACACTGGGCACCAGTCCCCCTCCAGAACCAGTGGAGACCTGCATCCACTCCCTGAATCCTTCACAGGATGAAGCACTCTGGGCACCAGTCCCCCTCCAGAACCAGTGGAGACTGTTATCCACTTGAGAGACTGTGGCTTTGCACTCCCCAGGATGGTACAGTGGGCAAACCACCCACTGTAGAGACTTGAGAGACTGTGGCTTTGCACTCCCCAGGATGGTACAGTGGGCAAACCAACCACTGTAGAGACTTGAGAGACTGTGGCTTTGCACTCCCCAGGATGGTCCAGTGGGCAAACCACCCACTGTAGAAACTTGAGAGACTGTGTCTTTGCACTCCCCAGGATGGTACAGTGGGCAAACCAACCACTGTAGAGACTTGCGAGACTGTGGTTTTGCACTCCCTAGGATAAAGCAGTGGGCAAACCACCCACTGTAGAGACTTGAGAGACTGTGGCTTTGCACTCCCCAGGATACATCAATGGGCATGGAGCCCCGTCGTGGATCTGGCGTGGTGCTGTAATCCGGCTGAGGTGCCCCCCCTTCCCTTCCCCCTGAGGTGCCTGTTGTATTTCTATCTGATGCCCCTGCAGTGTTCTCTCCGTTTGTGGACAGGTATCTAGTGTGGGCCTCGCCCATGCATTTTGGGCCCAGTGGTGCACGGACATTGAATGGTGCATACCTGCACTACTAATCGTGATGTATTAATTCTGGAATGTGTATAAATATCTGTATATTTTTGGTTACTTTATTTTGATACATTACAATGGTTGACCTGATTTCCTTTTGTCTTTGCATTCTTCCGGGGGTGTTGTGGGTTGTTACTGTGCTGTTTGGACATGCATTGGTGTATGTGTTGTAGTGGGTGAGGGTCGGGTTGGGGGTGGGGGTGTTGCGTGTGTGTCCCCCTGACTTTTGCCTCCCCCATCCCCTATGTCGTAGGTGCAGTACTCACCTTTGTCTTCGGCGCCTACGTAGATGGTGATCGTAGAGGAGCAGAAAGACAAGCGCAGGCAGTATTTGTAGTTCGGGCTCCTTGGTGGCCTCCTTCCTCGTGGAGTGTGTTAAGGTGAGCGTTTTCCCATTGAAATGGCTGTGTTTTTATCCACGGTGAATCCGCCCCAGAAAAGGTGGCGGATTGGCGGGTTGTGATACTGTGGGCTGTACATTGTCTCCTGCCTGTCTGTTGGCGGTGTCCGCCGCGCTGCTTGTTTGTACCGCCGTGGCGGTCGGAGTGTTAAAGTGGCTGTCTATGTTGGCGGTTTCCGCCACGGTCATAATTCCCTTTTTTTTTGTCCGCCGGCCTGTTTGCGGTATTACTGCAGCTTTAACACCATCCGCCAGGGTTGTAATGACCCCCTTGATGATGACGATCTGTGCTCATCATCCTGATGAATATTGTTGTTGTGTAGTGTTTGTATTTGTCATACCTTTCTCTAACTCCCATTTGTCATCTAATAATCAAACTCTTAACACTCTTCCCCCAGGTTGTGTGATTTATTGAGATGTGATTTAATGTACACCATAAATGTATCACACACTTGGTAGGGTTGATGAGGTTGATGAGGTGAAAGCAACACCAACTCACTGCGGGTTCTTCTAGTACTGGAGAAATAGCCCACACCGACCCCACTTACCCACCCACACAAAAAAGCAGTCCATCATTTAGATATATAATATTATTTGTCAACATCACCATTCAGGAATTATATTGCATAAATGCTTGACATTGTCCACTCCTGAGTCCACCTCTTCTGACTCAAGGAATTCATAAGTTTAATTAAATACTAGCACCCCCTGCTCAGTGAAAGTTGCTATTGTCACTTTTGTTATAATATTAGGGATTTATGTCGAGGTGGTAGTCTGGCTCAGTGTTTGTAATGTTATGATATAACTATATAACCCGCTAACCCTATGTTTTTTTAATTTAGTTACCTGTGATGGATAATCCTTCTGATTAATGCTACAGTTGAGTTAATCTAGGTGTGAGTGAGACCTCACTTTTGATGTCTTACCTGTTAGTCTGCTAGTCTGCTATTACCACCACCATTAAGAAGGCACCTTTGGAAACCCTGTAGTCAGGTGTTGGAAGATTGAGAGAGGTAGCAGCCATCACTTCATCTATCCAGGTAAGAGAACTATGGAGTGAAATGAACTAGTTTACTTAGTAACTAACTCCTACTGAAGATTAAGATGTTGTTTATGTAGGTTGTGGTAGGCAATATAGACATAGGCAATGGCATATCCCCTAGACATAATTGTAAACACAGTTATAGGACAAGTGTATTAAAACTAACTGGTATACTAGTTGATAAGAGGATTAAACACACAGGCTGCATTTAAAGGCAGCAGTGCAAACTAAATGACAAATAAAGATTTTATGTGTAAAGTAACAGAATAGGTTCCCTTTAATTTATATTAACAATAATAATCCACTCACTCTACCCACAACAGAGCCAACCAACTCCCCAAACAAATGTCCCCAACTAATGTCCAAAAGAATATTCAAACTAAAACAATGTCCGACTCCCTATTCCCTTCCCAATTCTCATCCTCTCCACCCACAACAAAAGTCCCTCAAAGCAAAAAAAAGAGCATCAGAGGGCATCCTCAATGTGGGTGCAAAAGCTTGCCACCTCCTGGCGAAGCAATGGCAGCTCATGAAGCATATAGTGTTGGAAGTTGTCTGGATAGGAGAGGGGGTGGCAGCAGTGGTGGATTAAGAGGATCCCAGCTGACGGCAGTATTGCCAATGTTGTGGCCAGGAGCAAAGGCACAGGCACCTGGCTGGAGAGACTGGGGCAGGGACTAATGCCTCAGCCTCCCCCTCCTACAGAGCCATCAGCTGATGATATTCTGTCTCCATGTGCTCCATTCAGTGTCACTGCAGATGGGTTTCTGTCTCCTTCCAAGATAGAGGTGAAATAGAAGGAGTATCTATATCAAGAAAGAAAAACATCTTAAAAAGATACTTTGAGAGCAATGCTATGTGGAAACATGTTTATATAGTGGCACAGTGAAAGTACATTGCTGGTCACTTAAGGTCATTGGGATTTTTGATGTAGTTAGTCACAAGGCTGATTTTTCCCTAGGCCTGGTTGAAGAACTCCACTCCACTGGCAGAGTTTGTGGAATTTGTGCACTTCACACTACGCTGAGTAGCGCAGAGCATGGAGAAAAGTTCATTTGTGCTCGCAAGAATGGCGAGCACCACAATACTCTTGTAGGAAAGTATCATCTTGCCTGGCATGTTACCCCCATTTTTACTTGTGTGTCAGTTTGTTTTTGCCTGTGTCACTGGGATCCTGCTAGCCAGTGCTCATAGTTTGTGGCCTATATGTGTTCCCTGTGTGGTGCCTAACTGTATCACTGAGTCTCTGCTAACCAGAACCTCAGTGTTTATGCTCTCTCTGCTTTTAAAGTTGTCACTGCAGGCTAGTGACTATTTTCACCAATTCTAATTGGCACACTGGAACACCTTTATAATTCCCTAGTATATGGTACCTAGGTACCCAGGGTATTGGGGTTCCAGGAGATCCCTATGGGCTGCAGCATTTCTTTTGCCACCCATAGGGAGCTCAGACAATTCTTACACAGGACTGCCACTGCAGCCTGAGTGAACTAACGTCCACGTTATTTCACAGCCATGTCACACTGCACTTAAGTAACTTATAAGTCACCCATATGTCTAACCCTCACTTAGTGAAGGTTAGGTGCAAAGATACTCAGTGGGAGGGCACCCTTGCACTACCCAAGGTGCTCCCACATTGTTTAGGGCAATTTCCCCAGACTTTGTGAGTGGGGGGACACCATTACACGCATGCACTACATATAGGTCAATACCTATATGTAGCTTCACAATGGTAACTCTGAACATGGCCATGTAACATGTCTAAGATCATGGAATTGACCCCCCAAGCCAAATTTGGTATTGGGGTGCCAATCCCATGCATCCTCGGGGCTCCAGCATGGACCCTGGGTACTGCCAAACTAGCTCTCTAGGGTTTTCTCTGCAGCTACCGCTGCTGCCAACCCGCAGACAGGTTTCTGCCCTCCAGGGGTCTGGGCAGCCCAGTCCCAGGAAGGCAGAACAATGGCTTTCCTCTGAGAGAGGGTGTGACCCAGACCTCTGCCATCTTGAAAGCAGAGGTGTAAGGGCACAATGGAGATCTCTGAGTGGCCAATGCCAGCAAGTGACGTCAGAGACCCCTCCTGATAGACTCCTACCTGGTTAGGTAGCCAATCCTCCTCTGAGGGCTATTTATGGTCTCTCCTGTGGGTTCCTTTTCAGATAACGAATGCAAGAACTCACCAGAGTTCCTCTGCATCTCCCTCTTCGACTTCTGCCAAGGATCGACTGCTGACTGCTCCAGGACACCTGCAAAACCGCAACAAAGTAGCAAGATGACGACCAGCAACATTGTAGCGCCTAATCCCCCTGGCTTTCTCAACTGTTTCCTGGTGGTGCATGCTCCGAGGGCTGTCTGCCTTCAACCAGCACTGGAAGTCAAGACAAAATCTCCCTTGGGTCGACAGAATCTTACCCCTGCTAACACAGGCACCAAACTTCTGCATCACCAGTCCTCTGGGTCCCCTCTCATCTTGACGAGCATGGTTCCTGGAACACAGGAGCTGGATCCAAGTGACCCAGACAGTCCAGTGGTCATTATGCCCAAATTTGGTGGAGGTAAGTCCCTGCCTCCCCATGCCAGAAAGTAATCCTGTGTACTGAGGGATCTGCAGCTGCTAGGGCTTCTGTACACTTTTGCAAGGATTCCTTCATGCACAGCACAGCCCAGGTCCCCAGCACTCCGTCCTGCATTCATCAACTCGCTGAGTTGGGCACCAACTTCATAGGACCCTCTTTTGTTGTGTTGAGATGACTGCCATGCTCAGATTTCTTGAGTACCTGTTCAAGTACTTCTGCGGGTGTTTCCTGCTTCTGTCTGGGCTCTCTCTGTTGCTGAGCACCCCTTCGGTCTCCTCTTCCAAGGGGCAACCTCCTGATCCTTCCTGGGCCCGGATAGCACCCATAATCTTCAACCATAACTCCTGCAGCTAGCAAGGCTTATTTGTGGCCTTTCTGCATGGAAGCAACTCTGCATCCTACAACACGGCAAGGGACATATTCTGACCAAAGGAGAAGTTCCTGGCACCTTCCGTTGTTGCAGAATCTTTGGCTTCTTCTACCAAGAGGCAGCCCTTTTGCACCTTCATCCGGGGTTTAGTGGGCTCCTGCCCCCCTGGACACTTGCGTGACTCTTGGACTTGGTCCCCTTTCTTTGCAGGTCCTCAGGTCCAGAAATCTATCTTTAGTGCTTTGCAGTCAGTTGTTGTCTTTGCAGGATCCCCTATCTCAACTTTACTGTCTTTCTGGGGTAGTAGGGTAACTTTACTCCTACTTTTCAGGGTCTTGGGGTGGGGTATCTTGGACACCCCTAGTGTTTTCTTACACTCCCAGTGATCCTCTACACACTACACTAGGCCTGGGGTCCATTCGTGGTTCGCATTCAACTTTTGGAGTATATGTTTTGTGTTGCCCCTAGGCCTATTGTTTCCTACTGCATTCTATTGTGTTCTACAGTGTTTGCACTACTTTTCTAACTGTTTACTTACCTGATTTTGGTTTGTGTGTATATTTTGTGTATATTACTTACCTTCTAAGGTAGTATATCCTCTGAGATACTTTTGGCATATTGTCACTAAAATAAAGTACCTTTATTTTTAGTAACTCTGAGTATTGTGTTTCTTATGATATAGTGCTATATGATATAAGTGGTATAGTAGGAGCTTCGTATTTCTCCTAGTTCAGTCTAAGCTGCTCTGCTATAGCTACCTCTATCAGCCTAAGCTGCTAGAACACTACTAATCTACTAATAAGGGATAAGTGGACCTGGCACAAGGTGTAAGTACCATCAGGTACCCACTATAAGCCAGGCCAGCCTCCTACAACTCTCAGGCCACTAGCGAGCACACACAAGACTTTGCGTTCATTCGCACTGCTACCAGCCACGCCAGCAGCACAACAGTGTACATCGCAAACTCATTTCTGTAGTAGATGTTCAACTCCAGATGCCACCTAATCTAGTCAAATACGAGATTTTTGACTAGAATTGCTTGTCCAATGCACCCTGGAATTCTTTTTCAGATTGAGAAGCCCTTTTTTCAACCAGGAAGGAAGTAGGTCAGAGACTCCACCTTCCTGTTCCTGCCCAGCAAGCTCCTCCCAATGCTTTGTCAATCTCCTTGTCACTTTTAACTTTTTTTGAGGTGGAAGGATCACTCTCTTTGTCTCCTGGATATACCTTTGAATTTTTGGACTTTGTATTGTTGAGTCACAAAAGTAATTTAAAAAAAAACTATTGTATGAGGGTGCTTTTTGCTTGCTTGGGCATGCACCAGTGTTTCTTTGTACTTTAATTAGATTTGTAAATTTCATAGAGGTGGATGGCCTGTAGTTTTAGTATAGGCCTAGCTATAATTTATTTTGCATTTCTAAAGGAAATTGCTGCACAGCTCCGTAACTTTTCAACAGGTTTGTAACATTTGCAATATTATTTTAATATGTGGCCTAGATTTCCAAAGGGCCACCTAGCCAGTAGGAGCCATCACTAGTATTCATCAGCATATGAAATAAATGTTTCAGTGGTATCTGTTTTTAAAACTTTATTTAGGGCAGGGATGCAGTTGGATTAATTAAAAATGTTGGCTACTGTTTGCATGTCATAGTTTTTTGTATATGTTGTGGGTTAATATTTGATGGTAAAGGAGGATGTGTGTTGCTGTGAAATGTTTTTGTAGCTCAGTTAATTTTCTATTGTTTTGCATTGCCGAATTAATGTTGGCCACTTTTCTTCAGTGTTGCCACCACCATGCCTACTTATGGTCAGTGCGTGTGTGTGTGTTTGTCATCATTCACCATTTCTCTTTGTTGTCCATGCAGTGTGCCCAGGGGCCATTTTCTGTCCATAGACTTGCATGTGTTCTTTGCTCTCCATTTCTCCTTGTTCGCAGATGTTGTTTGACCATGTGGCTGGCAGACATTTTGTCCATCCATCCGGTGTCCCTTTGCCATAGGCTTATATGTGTTCTTTGTTACACATGCCTTCTTGTTTACAGTTGTTGTTTGACCATGTGGCTGGTGGCCATTTTGTCCATCCGGCCAGTGTCCATTGCCATAGGCTTGCATTGTTTGCCAATCCGCCTTGCTGCTTGTTGTTGTTGTTTGACTATGTAACTGGCTGGCAGCAATTTTGTGCATGCAGCCAGTGTCCCTTGCCATAGGCTTGCATGTGTCATTTCTTTGCCATGCTTCCTTGCTGCTTGTTGTTGTTGGTTGTTTGACTATGTAACTGGCTGGCAGCCAGGTTGTCCATCCAGACAGTGTCCATTTCCCATAGACTTGCATCTGTTTATTGTTCCCCATGCCTCCTGGTTCGCAGTTGTTGTTTTTCCATGTGGCTGGCGGCCATTTTGTCTATCCAGTCAGTATCCCTTTTCCATAGGCTTGCATGTGTTCTTCTCTGTTCTCCTTGCTCCTTGTTGTTTGACCATGTGGCTGGCTGGCAGCCATTTTGTCATTTAGCCAGTGCCCCTTGACATAGGCATGTATGTGTCCTTTGTTAGCCATGCCTCCTTGCTCCATGTTGTTGTTTGATTATGTAACTGGCTGGCAGCCATTTTTTTCATGCAGCCAGCGTCCGATACCATAGGCTTGCATGTGTCCTTTGTTTGCTAGACCTCCTTCCTCCTTGTTGTTATTGTTTGACCATGTGGCTGGCTGGCAGTCATTTTGCCCATTCAGCCAGTGTCCCTTTGCCATAGGTTTGCATGTGTTCTTTGTTTGCCATGCCTCCTTGCTCCTTGTTGTTGTTTGCCCCTGTGGCTGGCTGGCAGCCATTTTGTCCATTCAGCCAGTGTCGTTGGCCATAGGCTTGCATGTGTTCTTTGTTTCCCATGACTCCTTGCTCCTTGCTGTTGTTGTTTGACTATGTGGCAGCTAAAATTGGTCAAATCTCAGTAGAAGGTGAGGAAGAATAGGGTGTCATCCTCACACAAAGCAGCCTTGTCCACAGTAGTATGTCAGAATCACCTGCCTTGGTGACTCCACAATGGCACAGAAAGACTCAGAGTCAGATAGAGACACTACAGCATATGTAGACTGCTCCACAATGCGCGTTGAGTTTACCACCACCTACATCTTAAAAGCCACCTGCATCAGTGGCCCCACAAAACAAGAAAATACATGTTACAATTATGGGCATGTTTAGGCAGGAGGGGTCCTACAACCACAAACCCCAATGGCATGTTTGTACAATGGGAAATTGGCAAAAATGTTAGCACTGGACATCCTCCCTTTTTCTTTTGTGGAACGCGTAGGATTCTTAGAGTTTATGGCAGCCTTATGCCCCAAATGGAAGGTTCCAAGTAAGACCGATTTTACCAGAGTTGCTGTTCTCGAGCTGCATCACAATGTGCTGCAATTGTTTGGACAAGCTATGAAGCAAACTGTTGTCCACAATATTCACCCAATGTGGACCAGTTGTCAGGCAAAAGATTACATGTGCATCACTGCACACTGGATCTCTTTTCTGGGAGTAAAGCAAAAGATGTATACAGGTCTCGGCCCTAAGACATTTTTAAGAGTGTTTGGCGGCATGCAACAGTAGCCATGTTTGCCATGGATAATTCACTTACAGCTGCAAACATCTTGGAGGAATTTAATAGCAAGGTGTCGGAATGGCTGTGACCCAGAGGTTTTCAATTGTATTTGTTGCCACAAACAATGGCAGTATCATAGTCAGGGTCATGGCATACAGTGGCTATTTCAATGTCCTGTGATTCGCGCACTGCTTCAACCTGTTTGTGAAAGACTTTCTTAAAAAAGAAGACATAGTCAGCAACATACTGACCATCTGCAGACACATATGCTCATTTCAGCCATTCTTTTAAATCCCTGAAACAGTTGTGGATTACTCAGTGTGGTAACAGAGTACCAGTTAAGGCCCTGATACAAGAGGTGCCAACAAATTTAAACTCAACCTAATGTATATGTTTCAACCTCATTTTGAGTAGTACAAACAGATCAATGACTATGTCATTCAAAGAGCACTGATGCAAATGGGAATGCTGTGACAATGAATGCGGACAAATGGGTCCTAGCCAAATGCCTCACACGGATGCTGCTCCCTTTTAAGGTTTTCAAGTGGGATGTTAACAAGGAGGACAATACATTGGGGGAAGCGAACAAAAACCTAGAAGTTCATGCCTTGGTTAAGAGCCTAGGTTATTGCTTGACTTGTAATGCAAGGCTTCAAAATTACATTATCTCCTCCAAAGAGTACATCTGTACAACCCTACTTGATCAACACTACAAAAATAATTATTTCCAATGTTATTCCTTTTTCTGAAGGGGGTGTTTCACAATACAAGAAATGAATTCTTGAGCAAGAAGGAGAACTGGAGGAAGAATGGCTGGAACTTAGAGTCCCACTCTGCAGTTCTGGGGTTCTGCCTTCAACTTCAAGAGAGGGCAGTCTTGTTTCGCATCTGCCAACCTCACCAACTAGAAAAATGGTGACAACAGCAACAGAAGAATCAGACCCAACCTCTGCATTGGCTTGGTTTCAATTGGCAGGTCTTAAGTCCAATACAGAGGTGAAGGAAAAAGCGGTTAAGCAAGTGGCAGCACAAATGACCATTCAGAGGGTGTTTTAGGAGTATCTGGATGACTCTAAAGAGGTGTACCTGGATTCTAACCTGTTGGTTCATTGGTATGGGAAGATGCACCAATTGCAATAAAGATTCTGGCTTGTCCTGTAGCCAGTGTATCTGCTGAGTGTGTGTTCAGTGCAGCTGGTTCAGTTGTTACAGTGAGAAGGACCAGTCTCTTGCCTCAAAACTTAGAGAGACTGGCCATTATCAAAATGAACCAGCATTTTATACCACCAGATTACACCATTCTGGAAACACCACAGGAGGAGGAAGAGGATGATTGGTCAGATTCTAGCGTATTAGCTGACCAACTTCTGGGAGAACCTCCAGAGTTTAAGGACAAAGTCTACCTCCCAGACTGAATATGCCATTGCCACCTTAGAAACCTTAAATTATTTCTTGTTGAACTTCTTTTTTTCTTTCTTCCTTTGTAAACAAAAAAGGCTAGTGGAACATATAGCCCTCATTGTGAGTGTAGCTGGCTGAGGAATGCCACACTCATGTTGGCGGTCAGACCGCAGCACTATAGGTGGTCCAACCACCCAATTACAACCCTGGCGGGCAGACCTGCCAGGGGACTGCCGTCCTCGTCGGGAACATGGTTCCCAATGGCACGACAGTGGTCATAGTTGTATTTAGCCAGGGCGGCACTGAACTCAGTGCCACCTGGCTGATTGCGAGTCCCCCCACTGCCAGCCTTTCCATGGTGATGTGAACTGCACTGAATGGCTGGCGGTAAGGGTGTGTTTGGGCCCCCATCTGCCCAGCACCATCAGAATGTGCACTGTCTGAAGACAATGCACATTCCAATGGCGCTGGCCAGCCCCCTTTGTGGTACGAGATAGCACTCGGCTCCTTTAAGGGAGCCGAGTGCTATCTCGTAGCACTGTTGCTGCCTGTCAAACTGTCAAGAACGCTCTATTGCAATATTCCCACTAGTAAGACTGGTGGGAACATTGTAAAAGAGCAGGGGGATGCCACTGCCATGGTGGTGGCATCATCCCCACGAAACTCTTCATGACGCCCTTTGTTTGTGCTGTATTTATGCTGCTCCACCATTTTATACTCACATATAAGCCTAGATTGGAGTTGGAACCATGTGCAGTGAAGAAGCTCCACATATCGTTAAGGACATTAGAGATGATGCCTGTCTCACTCACATGCCATTGCCTATGTTATTCTTTTACATTACCTAGCAGGGCGTCTCTAGAAGATCATTGATTAAAAGACTGCCAGTGCCAATGCCAAATTCCAATGTGTTAATACCACCATAGAGGAGATATTTTGTTCAACCACCGTGGTTGGCTTGGAAGATGTGACTACTAAGTATCTATTGCACCAATGAGTGGTGATATGAGTGGTCATGTATTGAATGATTATGAATTTGTGAGTCATGGCTGATGTCTGTGGTGGCTGACAATGAGTGAGGGAGATCAACACATTTGTAAACTTGTTTCAGGTGATTTGCAATGTTTGGGGGCTGATGTGTGATCACTTTTTCCTGAAAGTGATTAGCCTTTCAAACTTATTGACATTTACTTCCAGGGTGTTCTCTTTTCTTCTGTTTACTCAGAATAGACTAGCCATATTAGTTACCAAACAAAACCCTACACAAAATACTCCAGTTCTGTTTTTCTATTTGTTCTTCAACAGCATTGCACTTTACATGTCTACCTTGCTCGGTTTTGGACTGGGAAGGAGTTACTCAGAATTTGGAAGAGGAAGATGGAAGGACTCCGAGGGGGACTACCTCAACAGCTAGAAGGAGAAAGGTATCACCTTCAAAGAGAACCCATGATGATACATGGGCTCTGTGGCCTAGTGCTCACTCACCTCTTTGAACTGGAGAGAGGTGCACCAATTATTAAATGCTTCTCAGTATGTGTTTGATGCATTACTGGCTCAACCTTGAAAATATTCTTAAGTTCTTGCTCTGCCTCTCAATCTTCTTGGTACGCTCCTTACTCCACATGAAGCTTACCTTGCTTCCTTTAGTGCTTCTCCATTACTATTTAATACAGCTACTGTTTTTTCCAATATGCAGGCCTTCTTCTAGTCCTCTCCTGTATGAAGAAAACTTGGGGAAAGCTCAAGGCTCCAACTTACCTACTGGACAGGTTCAGACAGGCACCCAAAAGTGACAAACATTCGAAGAAGAATGGAGATGCATTGCCCAAATAGGCAACACAGTATCATTTTCCTCTTAACAATCATCATTTTTAGAACTGGGTCGGTTAAATTCAGTCTTCCGTATTTCAAAACTAGAAGGCATACCCTTTGGATATACTAAATGGGGTCTCTCTGGGGCAGACAGACTTTTTGCAATGCATTTAACTGAACTGTGTTGTTTCCTTCCACAACAGATTGATGGTGGTGTGCTGCTCAGTGCCCCAACAAATATTATTGTGGTTTCTTTTGTGTAGTGTTTGTCTTTGTCACACCTTTCCCCAAATCCCCTTTCCCATCCATGTATCGAGCTCCTAACCTTCTTACCCTGGGTTGTGTAATTTATCGAGGTCTGACCTAATTTTACGTCATAAATGAATCATGCACTTGCTGGGGTGGATGTGGTGAAAGCAACATCAACTCACTGTATGGCCTTCTATTACCTGAGCAATATTTCACACCGGTCCCATCAACATCATCATTCATGCCTGGTGTGTGTGTTCCCTAAAGGCTTAACCTGGTGCAATCACTCTTGGGTTTGATCCCATTTCTCCTGACTCCATGATTTCATTTTCTAAGTTTAGTTTTATACCTCTCCACAACTGCACAAAAGAAATTGATATTGCTGGATTTTATTACCATATGGTAGTCTTTGTTGTGTGTCTAGTGCTGTAATTGTGGTAGTCTGGTTTCAGCCATCCTAAAGTTTTGATATATGACTCACTAACTTGATATTTTCTTTCAGTGTAGTTGACAGTGATGGCTAACCCTTTAATTAATCCTTCAGTTGGAGTTTGCATAATGGAAGTGGCACCTTCTGTGTTCTCTGTTAGTGTGCTAGCCTTCGACTAATACTAGCACTACCACACCCTTCAAATGCCACCTAAGGAAAAACCCTGTGGTAAGAAGACCACCTCACTTCATCTATTTAGTTAAGAGCCAAACTATGGATTGAAGTGAACTTCTGTAGTTAGTAATTAACTCCTACTGAGGAAGATGTGGTCTGTGTGTTCCAGGCAAAATAGTCAAGGGTAATTATCCCCTAGTGGTCAATATATAAATGCAGAGGGCAACAGAGCAAGGGTATAAGTAAACAACATACACTTTTTTCGCAGATTAAAAAAACAGGCTACACTAAAAGACAGCAGTGAAACCTGCAAGTCTGAAACACAAAAATAATGATTTGCAGTGCAAGTGAAGAAAAAAAAAATCCCCTTGAATTATTTATAAATAGTAAACTCTCCCTCTCCACCCACAACAGTCCCATGCTTATTACCGAACAAAAGTCCAACAAAAAATCCAAAGTTTATCCCAAATCCTTCCCTAACCCATCTCTACCCCCTCCGCCCACAACAAGTCCCTCCCACCAAAATAAATAATTTAAAAAGTGGTTTAAAATGAGGGCACTGTTAATATGGGCCAGGAGCTGGTCCAGGCTCTGTTCAATGCTGGTGAGCCGTCTCGCCATGAGGTCCACCTGCTATAGGATGCAGCGCAGAAATGCACTGTTGGGTGTGAAGGTGCAGCAGCAGATGCAGGCAATATACTGTCTAGGAGGCTGGGGGTTGCCCTGCTGGGTCCAAGGCAGCTGTTTCTGACCATTCCTGCTCCAGGATCACCAGAAGCTGATATAAGGCCTGGATGTTTCCCAACCTCTGCTGACACAGACAAGCCATTATCTGCTGCCTTGTTGGTGGTGGTCATCGAGCAGGAGTAGCTATATTGAGAAAAAGAAGAATAAAAAAGACAAATTATAAATAATGCTTCCTATAAAAGCACTGACTGTCTGATAGAAAAGAATTGAGGCAGAATAAGACCAGATTACAAAAACAGTGATTTCATTTTTTTTCTTTTAAAGGCTTTTCTAGTAACTCAACAGACACATTTAGTGGAAAAAATAAAAATGAATTAACTTTCATTTATGATGGGTAAAGCATTATGTACTGTGGAGTACAAGTTGTTGTGCCTAATAATTGGGTGCATTTTACCCAGCACTTCGAGGACTTTGCTACTGTCTGCATCTCGGGCAGCTGTAGTTGACAATTATCTATCTTTAATTCCAATGGCCTTGCTCTTTCCCAAATGACTTTCACTTTCTACCCTGACTACAAAGAGGCACTAAGATACGTCACACACATCATGTATATAATGGAGATATATTTCTCCTGCCTGTCATAAGAAGAGGGTGGGGAAAACAATGTACTGGAATACAGGGAAAGAAATGGGCTATGTAGATTGTATTTGGCACGTTCATCACAGAGTATACCCTATGCCAAACTTAAATTCAAATTGGACACTTACTGCCTTGCTCATCATAAACAAGAGGTAATTCATTTTTTATACTAAATGTGTCTCACTGGCCTCGCCCACCATCACAGATTATTTCCAACAAATTCATTCGCTGGGCAATAAGGAAAGGAAAGAAACTTGACTTTATCTCCTGCAAAGTAGGCAAAGGAAGCCATAGAAGAATAGCAGGGTGTCACTGATCATCAATTCAGGGTGGAGAAATACCATGGGCAGGGAGGGGGTTGATGAAGAATGATGGGATACATATCTGCCTCATTTAACAAATACAGTGAGTCATGGGATTGGAACACAAATTAATAATACCCCCACTTTGATAACCATAAATGATAAAAAACAAAAATTAAAAAATGTAGATTATAACTAAGCATGTCCCTCTACAGAAGAGCTCCCTTCTTTATTCACCAAAGCAAATATACATTAATCCTTTCAATCTTCCTACTATATTCATCCATAGCCACCATGATTTAAGTATTACTTTCTATCATCTGGTCTTTTACACAAATTCACAATCCGTTTCCATCCATTCACTACCCACTATCTACCCTGTATTTCAATCAACCATTTATCCATCCATCCATTTACCCAATACTCACCCATGCATCAATTTTCATCTACTCACACATCATTTCCTTTCACTCTTTTCGCATATCTTTCTTTTAATCTTCGGTTCTTTCATGTTTCCATCAATCCATCATTTTTAGCATACATTTTGAGTGCTTTTGCTGAGTTGCAGATGGAAGAGGCCATAAGTATCCCAACCACTGCTGTAGCTGTAATATGGAGGGGTTCACAAATCCAATCATGACAAAGTCCTTGTAGCTAGTAAGTAATAGCAATTGTCAATAAGCAAGCAATGTGATTAATCATCACCCGGCCCTGCCATTGTGTCTACCTCTGCTCCATCTGCTCCTGCAGTAATGGGTAACACTGGTCCGTGTGACTGGAAAAAAAACAGTATATAGCATACACCTCCCCTTTTTACATTTTTTAATAAAAACAAATGAAATTGCAATACATCTTTAAAGTTTGGTTAGCACTGCAGTATCTTCTATCAAAAATATCACTTTGGGTATTTTGTAGGAATGTTAGAAAAGCCAGGTAGTCAAGCCAACCAAGGCCCATATTTATACTTTCTGACGCTAAACTGCGCTAACGCAGTTTAGCGTCAAAAAATTTAGCGCCGTCTAACGCCATTCTGAAGCGCCATGCGGGCGCCGTATTTATGGAATGGCGTTAGCCGGCGCAAGCAGACCGGCGCTGCCTGGTTTGCGTGGAAAAAAAACACGTAGACCAGGCAGCGCCGGCGTTGGGAAAAAATGACGTTAGGGCGTCTTAAAATGGGGCAAGTCGGGTTGAGGCAAAAAAATCGCCTCAACCCGATTTGCGCCATTTTTTTACGACGCCCAGACGCCATTTCATGACTCCTGTCTTAGTAAAGACAGGAGTCATGCCCCCTTGCCCAATGGCCATGCCCAGGGGACTTGTGTCCCCTGGGCATGGTCATTGGGCATAGTGGCATGTAGGGGGGCACAAATAAGGCCCCCCTATGCCACCCAAAAAAAAGTAAAAAAATATAAAAAATAATACTTACCTGAACTTACCTGAATGTCCCTGGGGTGGGTCCCTCCATCCTTGGGTGTCCTCCTGGGGTGGGCAGGGGTGGCAGGGGGGGTCCCTGGGGGCAGGGGAGGGCACCTGTGGGCTCATTTTGAGCCCACAGGCCCCTTAACGCCTACCCTGACCCAGGCGTTAAATAGTGGCGCAAATGCGGGTTTTTTTGACCCGCCAACTCCCGGGCGTGATTTTTGCCCGGGAGTATAAATACGACGCATTTGCATCGCCGTCATTTTTTTAGACGGGAACGCCTTCCTTGCATCTCATTAACGCAAGGAAGGCGTTCACGCAAAAAAATGACGCTATTTGCCAATACTTTGTCGCTAGACGCGTCTAACGCCAAAGTATAAATATGGCGTTAGTTTTGCGCCGAATTTGCGTCGAA
This sequence comes from Pleurodeles waltl, assembly GCF_031143425.1. NCBI lineage: Eukaryota > Metazoa > Chordata > Amphibia > Caudata > Salamandridae > Pleurodeles > Pleurodeles waltl. The sequence goes on along the minus strand of NC_090440.1, from coordinate 456,252,446 downwards.
AAAAACGACGCAAATTCGGCGCAAACGGAGTATAAATACGGGCCCAAATGTTTTGCACAATCGAGGGAGGAGCTATAGCCTATGGTTGATGATGACTCAGAATCATTGTAGACAATGAAGGGGTGAAATAGAAAATGCACAATGAAAGACAGAAAAAGAGATTGTTGGAACTGGCCCTTTTTGCAGTGTCATCCCCAATCTTTTTGCCTCCTTCCTCCTATTTATTCTGACCTGTTTTTGTTGGCTTTAGAACTCTGAGCACTGCTAATCAGTGCTAAAGTGCATATGCTCTCTGTTTAAATTGTATTGTTGATTGGATTTCTATGACTGGCATATTTGATTTACTGGTAAGTCCCTAATACAGTGCACTAGAGGTGCCAAGGGCCTGTAAGTCAAATGGCACTAGTGGGCCTGTAGCACTGGTTGTGCCACCCACATGAGTAGCCCTGCAATCATGTCTCAGACCTGCCACTGCAGTGTCTGTGTATGCAGTTTTAAACTGCTAATTCGAGTGTACCCACTTGCCAGGTCTAAACCTTCCTTTTTCTTACATGTAAGACACCCCTAAGTTAGGCCCTAGGTAGCCCCATGGGCAAGGTGCAGTGTATGGTTAAGATAGGACATATGCTAATGTGTTTTATATGTCCTAACAGTGAAATACGGCCAAATTTGGTTTCCACTGTTGCAAGGCCTATCCCTCTCGTAGGTTAACATGGGGGCTGCCTTTAAATATGACTAAAGCGGGGATTCCTTTGGGTGTGGATTGACATGTGGAGTTTGGGGTCTCTGAACACACATTTTTAAAATACATCTTTTAGTAAAGTTGGTTTTAAGATTGTGTGTTTGAAAATGCTACTTTTAGAAAGTTGACATTTTCTTGCTTAAACCATTCTGTGACTCTGCCTGTTTTTGGATTCCCTGTCTAGGTCAGTTTGACAGTTGGGCTGTTTGCACCTCTCTCTACACAGTGACACAAAGGGAGCTGGGGTGTAACCTGCATATCCTGATGAGCCAATAGTGCTAGGAGGGAGTGGAGGATTGGTCACTCACACCTGAAAGGGCTGTTCCTGCCCTTACACAATGCAGTCTTCAACCAACTGGTGTGTGTCCGGGGCCTTACGTGGGCAAGGCAGAATTTCACAAGCAAGAAAGACTTTCCTTTGAAGTAAGCCTACTTAAAAGGCCAAAATGGGTATAAGAAGAGCACCCAAAACCACAGACTTCAGATCACTTCTGGAAATCAAGAGGAACCTCTGACTGGAGAAGAGCTGAAGAGCTGAGGAGAAGTGCTGCCCAGCCTGTGCTTTGTGGAGCTATCCTACAGCTGCTGCTTCTGCCTTATGAAAGGGGACAAAGACTGGATTTTGTTGTGCATTCCTGCTTGTGAAGAAATCTCCAAGGGCTTGTCCTGAGCTTGCCTCCTGTTGTTAAGTCTCAGGGCTATCAACGACTTCCCCTGCCAGCACTTGGACTCTCTGCTGAGACCCCTGCCCTTCCATGTAGTGCCCTATCCAGTTCCATGGGCCTTGACAGGTGAGGCTGGCAGACCAAGATTGAAAATCCACGCACAGACCGCTGTGAGGGAAATTTCCGATACAACCTCTGAGACGTGGCTGAAAACACAATGCTGTAATCAGCACTCCGCCTGCAGCGTGGCTGGAATATCGATGCACGTGGCTGGAGAAACGATGCGCAACACTGCTAATGGAGGCTGGTAACATCGCAACCCACACTACACAGTTTTGCTGATACCGTTCAGCTGGATTTTCGGTGCAAACCTTGCTAGGCATGTGAAAATGACGCAACTCCTGCCCGGACCAGAGTGCTTGCCTGGATCTACGCATTGCACTCCTGCAGAGAGGAAAAATGACGCATGCAGAACCAACCCGAGAAGGACAAACGACCCACGGTCTTGCTTGCGGGTGAGAAAAATTGACGCATCGCTAACCTTTTTCGACACACACTCACCTGTGCATGTTATTTTGACGCTACCTAGGTACTTTTCAACACTGACAGTGTTTTTTACTGTTTACAAAAGGATTTAAGACTCTTTTATTTTTAAAATTCATAACTTGACTTGTGTACATTGGATTTTTGTCATTTTGGTCTGCCCTGTTTCCCTGGAGCAGTGAGACATTTTGGATGCCAGATATTAGCTGTTTGTGTGTGTGTTAGTTTTAGGGTGTGCCATATTATGTATCTGAGTTAGGTAGAAAATAATCTGGAAGGACTCTACCTTCCCACACAAGTGCTCTCCAAGGGCTCAGACTAAGCTAGCCCCCTGTTCTGAAGTCTCAGAGCCATCAAAGACTTCATCTGAAGGAGAAAATCCACTGTGCTCGGAAAACCAATGCAACACCTGCAAAATTTGACGCAATGCCTGCAGAATTGACACATCATCTGTCTTGCTGATGAAAAATCACTGTTTTACCTACCGGATCGATGCAGCCCCATTGCCTCTTCACAACGCATTTTGGATTTTCCATACATTGTCCCTGGATGTCAAAATATCCCCTCATCACAGTGAGGAACCAAGGCTGCTCTCCCAGAAATGAACACATCACCTTGCTGCGTGGAAACAAAAGACACAATACCTTCACTGTGTCCAAAAAATATGACACACCACATTACTTTCTGACACACAGCAGTCTGCTTGATTTATTTTTTATGTATCCCAGGTACTGTGTGGTAAAACGGATATAACCGCTGATTCTTAAGGATTGAGACTTATCTAAACCTCTAAAAAATAATATCTTGACTTGTGTATATTGGATTTTTGTAGCTTTGGTCTTATTTTATTAAGATAAATATTATCTATTTGTCTAAACTTCTGAGTATGTTTGTGGTGTTTTTACTCTGTTACTGTATGTGTTAGTGCACAAATATTTTACACATTGCCTTGTAAATTAAACCTGCCTGCTCTGTGATAAGCTACCTGAGGGTGAACACAGTATAATTTAGGTTGTGTTGTGACTTACCCTGACTAAGATTTTGGTCCCTACTTAGACAGGGTGCACACCTCTGCCAGCTAGTGACCTAATTTCGAGCATAAAGGGACTAAGGCCCTCATTAGGAGCCTGGCGGTAATACCACCAACAGGCTGGTAGTAACTACCGCCAAATTATGACCATGGCGGTGATATCTCTGAAAGACAGCCAAAGTACCACACCAAGCGCCAGGGCGGAAACAACAGTCACCATGGTGGTAGCCGCCTACAGCCAGGTGGAAGACAAAGTATCGCCCACCATATTATGACAAGCCAAATAGCCACCTTTTGCGGGGTGGTACCAATGCCATCAAAAGGCTGGCGGAAACTGAGCACAGAAGTGAAAGGACTCACCATTGGAAACACAGGGAAGAACCATGCCGCCGAGGAAGCAGAACTGCAAGTCTTTCCCATGATCTTCTACGTTATGGTCCACCACGAACACCAATGCCAGTGAAGACGATGACGGTCAGTACAGCCACCTAGCACACAAGGGGGGGACGAGAGTGCCACACACACACCATACACTCCCCAGACTGACACACCATACACACAACCAGCTGCATGAAGAAAGCAATTTATCCCCGTAAATCGGATGAATAATGCAAGGACAACAGGAATTGACTAAAGTGATTGTAATAAGATAAATATAAAAATTAATGATTCAATTTGGCAATGCAACAGATATGTACAAATGTACAAAAAAGGGAAACTGCCTAGTCCTCAGTTCACAGGGGCCACATGGCCACAGGGCAAAGTCCAAGGCCCCACTCGTTCCCTGCACAAATACGGAGATAACATTGTAGGGGCATCAGTTGGCAAATAAGCAGGCACCTTTGGGGGGAGGGGGAACAATGTGAGGGAGTCACTTCAATATGTTGGTGTGATGTTGATGAGGATTTGCTGTTGTGTGACAACTGTTATAAACACATCACTATCCCTGATACTGAGATGTGCACACATATCAAGTTTTGTAGAGTGTAGTGGTGCAGTGTCAGTGCCCTGGGCAAAGGGAGTGCCATGGGGCTGTGATTGGGACATACATTGTGTCCAACTCCGAACAGTCACACATGACATATATTTGGGCCACAGAACACAGCCCACATAGCAGGTCAATGGCAGCCCATAGATTTACTGTGGAGTTGTAGGAAACATGTGGGTGTTTGGCTTACCGTCAGCTGCGTCCACAACAACGTTAATTTTGTGCACCTTTGAGCAGCACAAGCAGCAGCAGGACCTGTAGTATTGGCTCCATGGTGGCACCGGATATGTGACACTGCTACATGTGAGTTTCTGCCTGATATCCCTCTGATTCCATCTGCTCAAGTGTGGGGGTTGGACTGCCAGTCACGTCAGCGGAAAGCAACATCATGATTGGGACAGCAGTTGGACTAGTTGCCTACCCTCTGATAGATGCATTGGAATATCTCATCAACGTGGTGGTCTAGATTTTCTGGCAGTGTTGGCAGGACCATGGTAGTCTTTCATCTATGTAACCGCATGTATTGTAATATGGCGGTCGAACCCCCAACACTACGACTGCTTCTGCTGCCATGGTGGTCAATGGATCGGCAAACCCATAAACAGGCCCTTAGTTTGTGTTTTTTTGTTGGTAAAAAGACTTTCTATAAGTAAGTTGTAGTGGTTAGCTACCTCTGTGACTAGACCATTGGCTAAAACAATATTTTTTCATTTCAAAGGCACGTTTGCTGTTTGTTGATATTCTGTGCTGATTTTTGTGGTGTCTTCAAATGTTTTGGTTAAAATGATGTTAACAACCTTGGATGGTTATGTGTGGGTAAAGTGTAAGAATAGTTTGAATCCTAGCTTGCTCAAAACTCTATTATTTTATGTGGAAAGAGGTTCTTTGTTTTAATTTTAATAAGATTTAGTTCTCCATTGTAAGAGCTTCTTTATTTGTTAGGTATAAGGGTGCATATTAATGGTTATATTAGTGCTTTACAATTCACCATGTGTGGCATCTATCTGAGTGAGTGGTTTGGGGCACATTTTGAATGTCCCATCCCTCATCCAAGTTTGACTTTGGCTTAGTTTTAATAAATTATCTGTGGTAGAAAATGTTATGATTCATTTATCATTGCTAGGGTTATCATGTAAGAGAAAAGGTTCCTCTTTATGTGTCATGGTTAAGTGTTCAGGAAGTTAGATATCTTGGTATCTTCTAGGGACAGGAGGTGTGTCATTTGTAACTTTTTTAGTTGGTCCTATCAAGTGCTTTAAGATTGATATAGCTGGCCTGTGATGTGTTTGGGGACTTTGTGGAGTATTAGTTGTGAGCTTTTGGGAGCTAGTGCTTTCCTTTCTGGAATCTTGTAGTATGCTTTAATTCAATTTCAGTGAAATTTGGGGGAGGTGGTTGTAGTCCCTTACATTATTATTAACACCATCTTTTGTAGTGACCCTTCCATAGCAAGCATTAGAGTATTTTTTGTACATTCCAACTGATAGTTTCTATGCTTATATTTTTCTGGCTATAAATGTAGCCCATGTGAGAGAGTTATCATTTCCCTTTCTGTTATGTGATATATATTGCTCTTTCTGTCATTTTGTCTGAAAATAGTGTAAAAATACAAAGAAGTAAATACATTTATGGCATACAACATTAAGATACTTGTTTCCAATTTTATAGTTACATTTGTTGTCTTGTTGGTAATTGCATCCTTTATTTTCAGATTTTCCATTGGTGGTGTTGTAATGTGCGTCAGGTAGCCCCTTTTTCTGTTGGGAAAAAAATGTTTTAGTTGTATTTTAAATGTTTGTTTGTTGGTAGTTAGTGGGGGCAGAGGGAGTTAAATTTTATTTTTTACTATTTTTGAGTGAGTTGGTATTTAGTACTTTTTTTAATATACTTACCTTTTGTTTGAATTTTTCTAGGTGTGAGATTGCTGTTGTTTCACAGGGTTGCATGACAGAAACACGCATGCAAGAACAACGCACGCCTTAACATCACAGTCAGAACCACGGTTGCATCTTTTCTACGTATGCCTTTACCACTCATGTTTTTACAACAGATTTTGTTGTAAAAGCATGCTTAGTGAGGGCATATGTGTTAATGGCATGTGTAGTTCTGTCATACAACCCCTTCACCTGCCATGAGCCCTAAAACCTTTGCCCATCTCTAATAACTAAACTATCCTGACCCCCCCACCAATCCTAAGCCCTAGAAAAACTACCCCGGACCCCTGCCCCAAAAAACTAAACCCAGAGCCCCCATCTGCCCTGAGCCCGAAAAAAACGACCCGACACCCCACCTCTACCCCTAAAAACCAGACTACCCCAACACCCTGCACCCACCCTGAGCCCTAAAACCTTCCTCCACCCCTTATAACTAAACTACCTTGACCCCCCCACCTACCCTAAGCCCTAAAAAAACTTAGCCCAACCCCCACCCTACCCCTAAAAACTAAACAACTCCGACCCCCCACCTGCCCTGAGCGCTAAAAAAAACTACAGTGTCTTTAGAAACTAAACTACCCTGACACTCCCCACCCGCGCTGACCCAAGAAACCTCTCCCATAATAACTAAACTACCTCGACCCCCCACCCACCCTAAACCCTAAATCCACCCACTGCTAAAAACTACCCACCAACCCTGCCCCAACCCCACTTACCTCAAAACATCCTCTCCGATCCTTCCTCCTCTTCTCTCCTCATCCTCCCGCCTCTCCTTATACCTTCCCCACCCCACCCCACCCCAAAAACATAAACTATCCCTCCCCCACCCTAAACACTAAAAAATACCCAAACCCCAACCACGACCCCAAAAAATAGCCATTTGACATTCTTTGAAACAGGGGAACCATGGCTTCTATGGACAGAATGGTGCTACTAGAAGGGTTTGTGGTATGGTCGCTCAATAGGCTAACATATCCACTGCAGAATTCTGCTTGACCTCAAGGTCACAGGCTTGAATCCAGGCAGGTCTTCTCAGCCTTTCATCTCTCAGAAATTAATAAAGTATGTACTATTCTGTTGAATAAAGATAAACTTCTCTTATTTTAGTGCCACAATAATATTCAAGGTGAATGTGCACTTTACAAACACATGCAGTGTTATGTTTCTCACCCTTAATCTTCTTGAGCACCTTTAGGAGGAGGAGAATCAGAGGGACTGTATATGTGAGACCTGCTGGCCATATAATTAAAAGATCATCTACTTTGTGTGCTTTTCTTCACTGGTTTATCATACAGAAGGCTGTCAGTTGAGCATCAGCACTTGATCTAAATAAAGCCAACTGTGGCCTCCATAGAAACTCATAAGGGTTTTGAGCACCCTTAGTGAAGCTGAAAATTAAGGGCATCCATACATATATTCCTTGAATGGTTGCATATTTACTACTTTTTCAATTCACAGAAATTCGCAGGACCATGTCCAGAGAGCTATGTCATTCACAGGTTTCCAGGCACTCTACTGGAAAACAAACACCAAAGGGTGATCGGAAAAATGCCTGCAATTTATAAGACCACTGGCAGTCACTCAAGGTGGAATTCCAACCCAATTGTTTTACCCACTGCCCCACCTACTGCCCCACTATAGACACTGGCCCATCTAATGCAAATCAGTACCGACACTGTTCTTCATGAGAAAAGTCCATTCCAAACCTTGGTCATCACGCCTTTTATAGTTGAGAAATATGAGAACTCTCCCCCTTACTGCCCCCCAGGCCCTCAATTTGTCTAAATCCCACCAAACCCCCTCCCTGGAGAGTCGTGTTTATTAGTGTACATTGAAAAAGGGATTGCCTGTGTCAGAAGGAAACGCCTCTCTTTCTCTCAGTACTGTGAACGTGTTATCATGATGTAATGGGTGTATTGCACGGAACATGTGTAAAATTTAGGAAAACCAATATAAAGAACGAAATCATTCCTTAAGATTTCCTTGTGTTACATGGAACATGTGCAGATTGTGTACGCTGACTTTAAGAAAATACCTGAATCCAAAAAGGCTTTATGTCGTGCTCAACTGCTGCAAATAAAAATGAAAACAAAAAGGCTTATAGATATTCTCATGAAATATTAAGTATCTGCTCCACGCAAAATGTATCACACCCTTTTGTGCCTACTCTCTAAATCATGCGTTTTGCAGGTCATTGAGTTTGATTACCTACCTTTAAAAGTACACTTGTACACTTCATGTTTATTTCAAAGTTAAATGAGCCTAGATGGTTTTACATCTTCAAGCTGCCATGACATATTGGCGAGGTGCATTTCGAAGACAGCATTACTAACACACAGATTGAACTCGAGTGTTAGCGGCGGCAGTCAGATGTGAAGCCACAGGCAAAGCGAAGCCTTGCATCTGGTAACAGATGCTTTTAGTGCAACTGGCGAGCACAACAGAGGTAAAGTAAACGGGGGGGGGGGGTTGTTTTCTGTAAACGAGCCGAGTAAGATTTTAAGATGATATGTCAGCCAACGAGGAAGTGATGCAGTTTGACACAAAAGACATTTCATATCATGCTAACCACTGTGAGTAACATCATTAGTAGAGCTCATAGAATTATTCGCGAGCATGTCGTACAAACACCTCCTATTTGGCAGCATTGGTGTGCCAGATATACATTTTTAACATCGAATCAGAGATTCAAACTTGAGTAAAAATGTCTGCAAGCGTTTGCAGCAAGCAATATTGCTCGATATAGTGCAGTTTCTATATTTTCGCTTGGCAGTTTTTTTGGTGAGATTACTATTTGTAACCAGTGGTGTTACAAAGGCCTCCTCAGCCCCCGAGGTGCGGGGTGGAGAACGAGCTCCAGGGCCCCCCTCAGCACAGCACCCTGGCCAGACAGCTCATGAGTGAGTGCGGATGTGGGCTGATCATGCTCTGTGCAGGGGACGGGGGCTCTCCAGTTTCGTTGTGCCACTGCTTCTACCTGTATCAGTGTATTCACGCAGATGTATAGGGGAAGCAGGACTTTATTTGCCAAAATACCCCCACAGACCCACTGCCAATAAACTTGTCTGTTCTCTCCTACCCATCCAACAGCCAAACTCGTCACGTCATCACATTCTCATTTACTGAGTGATGCATGCAACACAACAGTATCCACCAACCTATTCAACATGTTGCATTTGTCTCGGAAATTCATATCAATTTTTACTCGTCATCTTAGCAGCATTTGTATAGTGGCATTCTAAGTTTATTGTGGCCCGTAGTTCTTTCTTAATCCCACACTTTTGGTACAATTTCGTGGTGTCCATCAATCGTTTATGGATGACTATTTGTGCAGGATTGTGTATGGTGAATAGAGATGTGTAAGGTTTCACCTCAGTGGTGGTTCATGGTGGTTGATGGGAACGTGAAATGGGTTTCAGCCTGCTAAAGATCATTGTAGTGCTCTACGTCTTTGGATGTACAATGGAATTTCCTGTTCCAGTTATGCTTTGTGGTTAATTGATAATTGCCAGTTCTACACAGACTGCTTTTAAACAATATCACTAGCCAGGTAAGTAGCTATGATGCAATGGCGTGTATGTGAGTATATGTTATGTTTATGCCAGCGTCATTTGATTGACTCTAAGTTACATGTTTACATGGTACAGTGAGTGATATTGAGTCAACAATATTTAACCACTTGGGTTATTTTAGTGTCATGCTCTGAGGTTATAAAGTGATCTGTCTAGTATGTTTTGTTCACGTGATGCAAACTATACCTGTGATTTGAAATGGGTAGTGTAGGGGGCCTTGTTGAGTGGAATTACAAATGTTGTTAGGTTCTGTGCTAACTAAATGCCATGTCTGTGCCATGATGATGGATGTGTGTTCGGAATTCTGTCTAATGTGTTCTGTTCGCTGTTGATACACAGCTTGCCAGGGTGACAACTGTGTTTGTGAGCATGACGATAACTATCTAACTTATCTGTGTTCTTTTGGAAGTATGTGTATTTGTTTTAAGTTTCATGAATACCTGTAGGCAGCTGCATATAACCGACCTAACCCCAGAAACTGGCGAACGCTATGTGTGATTGCAACAAAGAACTTAAACTCAGTAGGCGCAGTAATGTAGATGGCAACATGTGCGCATCCTGTTCACACTTTTGAAGACTGATGAGTACATTCATGACAAATGAGTGAAATAATGACATATCAGCTAGTTATACCTCTGTTGTTCTAAAATGCATTTTGAATACTCACTACTAAAAAGGGATTGATTGACGTGAAATGGCATCTTTCGACAAATGATTCCCTCCACTAACAGTTTATGCTTTTGTGTAATTGTTTTCAAGGTATAGTATATATTCCGGATCTGTCGTCAGGGATTTTTTTAGAAAATTGCTGCAAACAAACTCAACAATTGAAATGTCCGCATAGATTGAGTGACGTCGGTGCCTAGCTGCAAAAGTCTACCTGATTGCAATTCTGCAACTCCAGAAAAAGATGTATGCATATTAGTAGGAGTAGGCACACCCATCACTTTATATGCCGTGGGGACAGATAAATCTCAAAACAATGTTGAAAATGTACTGCTAGTTACTTTATGGGCACATATTAGTGCTAAGTCTGCAATATTTACACCATGCAAACCAGGGCAGGCTTTAGGGTGGTACGACCGCCCAGGGCGCTGACCAGGAGAGAGGTCTCTGACCCCAGGGGGGCGGCGCTGTCTTTAACAATAACATACATTTAAAAGCACCTGCGACAGAGTTCCTTCTGGCTCAGAATTCAGGCAGCAATATAAATGTCAAGATCACTCTTGTGATTAATGTTCATGCTAGAGAGAGAGAGATTGGAATTTTGTCTAGTGGCAGTTTTCACTCTCCATAAAGTAGCACAGAGGTTTAACATGCCTGCTGCAAATAACAGGTCTGTATTTTATGTGGATAGCTCAGTGATTAGTAAAGCCAGCCTTTACCAGAGCTTTAAAAGAAATGAAATATATGTGAGAGAGAGGCTATGGAGGGTAGGTAATCCAAGGATGAGGACAAGTGGGGGCGCAAAAAAGATTGTTGCATTGAGCGCCACCAGCTCTAAAGCTGGTCCTGATGCAGACTACACATTGAAAAGAACAGGAAAACAGAAATCACCTGAAGAAAATTCTAAACAACTGGCAAGCATCACTATTGGAAGTTTATAAATAGAACCCATACCCTGGGTTCTGCCCTGTTTCCCTGGTGCAGTGAGACATCCTGGATGCTAGATCAATGGATGCTGTTATTGTGTGTGTGTTAGTTTTAGGGTGTGCCATATTATGTATCTCAGTTAGATAGAAAATAAGCTGTCATTTTTGTCTATATATCAGATGTTTGCATTTGTATCCTATTTTTTATAGATGCCTGCAATAACTACAGTCAGTTATGTACATTCATTTAACTTCTTTGTTTTAGAATGTGCATGAAAACAATACTTTAATCATAGACGAGGGCAAGATTACAACACTACATGACCAAAAAAATCAGCCTTGATTCCTCACTTTCTCTCCATCTCCTTTCATCACTCAGCTAAAAACGTGTACAAAATTATAAATTGTATTTCACAATAATATAATAAAATACTTTTATGCTTAACAATCGTTGCAAATTTTCTAAACTTTGCAAAATCAACAAATAGTAGTCGGACAGAGCTTCGGGCACTGGCACTCATCCTTTTACAAATTTAGCACAACCTCAAGGAGTAAATCTTAAATTTCCCACACCCTTTTTAAAATGCATATTTTCAAGAAATAGCTCCTGAAATCAAAATGCATTGGGCCTATTGACAAGGTGTTAGACCTGAGAGCTTTCGGGTAGTCTTCCCCCAACTTTGTGCCTACCTTTTCCATTTTCTCAACAAATGTTTACTGGTTTAGTCCTCTGTGGACTTTACCACTGCTGACCAGTGCTAAAGTGCCAGTGCTCTCTCCACTAAACATGGTAACATTGGCTCATGCCCAGTTGGCATATTTAATTTAATTTATATATAAGTCCCTAGTTAAGTGCACTAGATGTGGCCAGGGCCTGTAAATCAAATGTGACTAGTGGGTCTGCGGCACTAATTGTGACACCCACATAAGTAGCTCCTTAATCATGTCTGAGGTCTGTAATTGCCAGGCTAGTGTGTGTAGTTTCATTGCCACTTTGACTAGGCATTTCATTTAAAACTACTTGTAAAGCCTTACATTCCACTTTGTTAAAAATATAACACTCCTAAGGTAGGCCCTATGTAACCCATAGCTATGTAAGTAAAAGGCAGGGCACATAATTATAAGTTTTACATGTCCTGATAGTGAAAAACACCCAAAGTCATTTTTTCATTACTGTGAAGCCTGCTCCTCTCGTACATAGGGCATCATTAGAAATTCCCTTAAATGCTTTTAAGTGGTAAGTTTTGATCTGAGAGTAGTAGACTTGTCATGTTTGGTATGGTTTGAATTATATTAAGAAATCCTACTTACTAGTGAAGTTGGATTCTACATTACTATATCAGAAATGCCACTTTTAGAAAGTACATATTTCTCTGCACTTACTACTCTCTTTGCCTTACAGCCTGTCTCCAAACCACATCTGGTCTGTTCTGGTTGACAGCTCCCCTTGTGCCTTCCGGCTGGACATCCATAAATACACAGCACTCAGCTGCATCTGCATTCATCTGCATCCTGATGGGGCTTCCTGGGGAGGAAGGGTGGAGAGGCTCTCACTTACACTTCAAAGGCCAGTGTCCTGCCCTCACACAAAGGACTAATAACTGCCCACAGGGTTCATGGAAGATAGGGCTGGGTTGAAACAGCAACATGTGCACATCAAAACAACTCTTTGAAATTTCCTCCACTTCAAGGGAATTTGTGGGTATATATACTGGGTGTATGACCCCACCAAATTAGACACTTGGGACCTACAACTGTACTGGCAGAGGGACTGCTTGGCTGTCCAAAGGACTAATCTGGACTGCTTTGATGGAAGGACTGCTGTCCTGCTTGTTGCCATGCTGCCTGCTGACCCTGACTCTGGTGGAAGGCCTCTGCCTCTTTCCACAAGAGCTTGCCTCCTGCTCTGAGGTATCAGGGCTTGCAAAGCGTTCACCACAGAGGAGAAAATCCAGCACGTCAGAACATCTATGCAACACCTACAAAATTCGATGCAACACCTTCCCAATCAAAGCAGCACCTGCCTCATGTCTGAAAAATCACTGCATCGCCTGCTGGATCACTGCAGTGCCTGTTGCCTCTTCTCAATGCATTCTGGATTTTCCATGCATTGTCCCTGGGCGTCCAAATATCCCCGCATTGAAGTGAGGAACCAAGGCTTCACTTTCAGAAACCGATGCATCACCTTTGCCGAGATGGAAAAATCAACACATCGCTTTACTTTGTGACACATCTCTTCCCCTCTTGCCCTCTGCATCGTTATTATTGACACATCCCAGGAACTGTGTGTTAAATGTGTACAAACACGGATTCTTAAAGAATGAGACTCATCTAAACATTTAAAAAGTGATATCTTAGCTTGCGCATATTAGATTTTTGTCATTTTGGTCTTATTTTATTCGGACAAATATTATCTATTTCCATAAACTGGTGTGGATCACTTTTTGTGGTGTTTTTACTGTGTTACTGTATGAGTTATTGCACACATATTTGACACATTGCCTTCTAAGTTAAGCTTGCCTGTTCTGTGGCAAGCTACCAGAGTGTGAGCAAATGGTAATTTCGGTTGTGTTGTGACTTACCCTGGCTAGGATTGTGGTCTCTACTTGGACAGGGTGCATACCTCTGTCAACTAGAGACCTAATTTCTAACATTGGTGATCAGCGGTGAGGATAGGACTTGTGTTTGTGCAGTGCCATACAATAGCTACATGTACACTACCTACCCAAATTTAAAGATCATTTACATTTTATTTCTTCTTCTGCAATTTTTCACTGCTTTACGTTTTTAATACATCCTATACATCAAGTCTCTGGCTTGTTCTACAAGGTGAGCCATGGAGTTGAGCTGGCTAAGCTAGAGGATTACACAGTCAGCCAATTGAAAAGCTTCTGCAAAGGGATGGGAGTACCTGCTGAGCAGCCACCAAGAAGGTGGAGTTTCAAATGGCACTGAGGGCCTAGGCAGTGGCCTGTACTCAAGGGGATGAGTTAAGGGAGCCTGTGAACGGATCTTCTGAGGAGCTACCTGCAGCATTTGATGGGGACACACCTGGATTTGTGCTACGTGAGAGGATTGGGAGCAGTGTCTCAAGTCACGGCTTGACTGTGGAGGCAAGGAGAGAAGAGAGAGAATTCCAGCTGCAGTTGGCAAAAATAAAAATAGAGGCTAGGAGGGAAGCCAAGCAAGCTGAAAAGTGCTAAAAGAGTGTCAGAAAGAGCCTTAGTAGGAAATAAATTACTTCTGGCTCATAAACCGAGCCTGAAAGAGCTGGAACTTAAAGCCAGGCAGACAAATTCCAGCAGGGATGTTGGCAGCAAACATACAGTTTCTGATGGGTGTAGGAGTTTGGTTCTCTATATAGTGTACAAAACAATGTGCACTGTGCAGGGAGTCTGAGCAACCCCACAATGGCTTACATGGGTAAAAGCTAGAACACCTAATGCTCTATTTTTTGCGGTAGCTTGATCGAGTGGTTAGGCTGTCACCTTCTCGTTTTAGGTGGAGGTCATCAAGATTTCCTATGGGGCAGCTGGACAAGTTTGGGTGATTCCTGGTTTAAATTGGAGCAGCGGCTGAAAGTCTTGGAGCTGGTGCAGGACAGGCAAGGGGGACCCCTTGGAAATGCACTCCATAGCCAGACTTAAAGGTGAGCCATGTGGGTCTCCTTGGAATGAAGGCATTGCAAGAGGTTGGGAACCCCTAGATCACAACTGGTTCTCCAATGCAAGGGTCAAGGAGGCCAGGTGAAAAGCAGATAGGACAGCTAAGAGCTGTGTGCAAAGGAGCATTTGGGACCATGGTGCCGGTCACTCACTTTGAGGGTAGATTGCAGGTCAGCAGGGCCACTCTGCGGTATGGTTCTTGAGTGCCCAGAAGTCCTTGACAGGTGCTTGCATCTGGTTCTTGAAGAGTCTGGAGTGGACTATTCATCTGAGCGTCTGACATTGGGGGTCCAGTACCCCTGGCTATTGCACTGTTCAGTCACTGGAGGTTGCAGTGCCACAAAACTTGGTACACTTTCAGGGTTTGCCTTCTGGGCCCATCAGATACAATGTGGTGTGACTGCTTTGTTTGGTTCCTTGATCATCTCCCAGTCAGTGAACTGGACTTCACTGGATCTTGCTTGCTGGTTGCAGGGGGTGATGCCTTTTTAGTAGGTTAGAGGTTTTTAAAAGTTTTTTCGATGTCCAATTGACCCCTCAGCGGTGATTGTCTTTTCCTGGGTGTAATAGGCATGGTTTTGCACCATTTTCATCTTTCGGAAGAAGTTCTGTCTAAGCCTTGGGTCTTCTTTGTTGCTGGCCTCCTTGTTCCCATCAAATCTGATCTCCAGGTCTAGGAATGGCCACTGAATACTGCACTTAGGGGGCCTTTAGGAGGGTACCTGTTGGTTGCCAATGGGCCACCTACCTTAGGGTGGCTACACCCACTATGTGACCACTTCCTGAAGGGAGAGATCACATCCCTAACCATGACTGGCTAGGTTCCTACCATGCAAGATGGAGGAAAATTAAATGGAGAGCTCACCTCACATGTTACACCTGAGGGGTGGTGCAGGCTGAGGGTGGCCACATCTCCTGGTCTTTGTACATTTTCCCACCGTTGTTCCCACCAAAACTGGGGTTTGCAACCGAGGCAGCCATCTGCTGTCAGCAGCAGGGCTGGGTTTAAAGCTTCAGTGGTGGAAAGCCCTTTGAAGCTCACAGGCAGGGCAGTGCATATTTCTGGAGGAGGAGGAGTAACACCTTTTCCCAGGAAGGGCCTTGTACTCTGGTCCCAGAGAGTAAAGGCCCTCACCCCAGGGTTCCAGAATCATGTCTGATGGTGGCAGGCTGGTTGGGACCAGCCAGCAACCTTGCCAGGGCTAGTTAGATTTGCAGGGGACACCTCTAAGGTTTCACCTCAGTACCTTTTGTAATAACTACGATAGTGGTACCAGTTTGGATTGGTTGTTCTGATTTGTTTGATACCAAACAACCCAGGGTTCAGAGTGGCCTTCATGTAGCTGGGAAACTCATTCTGACTTGTGTCCAGCACATGCATTTATAATGGCCACTCTGTACACTTACTATGTCCCAGGTTTGGCAAGGACACAGCAGGGGCATATTGTTCATGAACCTATCCCCACAAATACAACATAGTGTACCCTGACTTAGGCTGTAAGCCCAGTCAGAGGGGTGGCGTACCTATATTTTATGCAGTATCTAGTGGAAAGGTCACACAGGCTGTATGGGATGTAATGTTTGCATTTTAGTTATTGTACCAGGGTACTTGGCCTGCTATGGCAGGACTGAGTGCACTTGGATGCAGTGTACCTGTGGGTGGCACAATATGTGCTACTGCCCTCAGGGGCCTACCCTTACTCCCCTATGCCCTGGGTACCTAAGTACCATTTATTGGGGACTTACAGTGGTCCCTTAAGGTGTTGCCAATTTTGCCAATGCATCACAACAGTTTTGGGAAAGATACTGGTCCTGGAAACCTGTTTAGCAGGAGTCCAGGGCACTTGCAACTTTGAAACCACATTATATGCCAGGCAAAAAGTGGGGGGCTAACCATGTCAAAAGGAGGAACTTTCTCACACTACCCCCCCAAACCCTGTGGTCTGTCTGAACTATGAAGTGAGAGCCAAACAGGTATGGCCTAAGCTTCTTCAACACCCAGACCACAGAAAAGGCTTCCCTCTCTATGGCACTCCATCTCTGTTCCCCAGGGAGTAGTCTTCTGCTTATAAAAGCAACATACTGATCATGTCCCTCATCATGTTTCTGGGCTAGAACCTCTCCTAACCCCAGTTTGAGGCATACCTTTGGATAATAACCTGCCTGGAGTAGTAGGACTGGAGCAGACCATATTGCATTGTTCAGAATGTCACAGACTCGTTGACAACTCACTGTCCACTTCTGTGAAGGGGGTCATGATGGTGCAAAAATCCTTCACAAATCTCCTATAGTACCCAGTCAAGCCACGGAATTCCCTGACCTGGGTCTAGATCTTGGGAACTTCTCAAGCCACAATGGTCTGAATTTTGGGTTGGTGGGGTTGGACTTGATCTCCACCTACCAGTTGGCCCAAAGTAGACAACCTTTCCCTTGAGGAAACTTTAAAAATGCATATACAATCATACAATGCTTTCAAATATGCCACCTTTGGTTTTAGGTTCAGGTTATTGAGATCATCTGTGGGCTAGATGGAGAAGTTCAGGCAGTTCCTGGTTCAAACAGGAGCAGCTACTGAAAGTCATGGAGCTGGTGCAGGACAGTTGAGGGGTACCACTTGGAAATGCACTGCACAGGGGAACATAAAGGTGAGTCCGGTGGGTCACCTTGGAGTGTAGAGGTTGCAAGAGGTCAAGTGACTCCTAGAGCACAGCTGATTCTCTGATGCATTTGAAATGAAGGTCAGCTGCAGAGCAGATAGGTCAGCCAAAAGCTCTGTGCAAAGGAGCCTTTGGAACCAGCTAGCAAGTCACTTGGAGGGTGGATTGCAGGCCAGCAGGGCCACTCTCGGGGTGGTTATTGGGTGACCTGAAGTCCTTCAACTGGTGCTTTCTTTTGGTAATCTGAGAGTTTCAAGTGAACTTTCTTCTGGGTGTCTGATGTTAGGGTTCTAGTACCCCTGGCTATGGCACTGCTAGCCTGACACAGCTCAACAACTTTCAGCTGCTGCTCCCGCTCAAACTGGGAACCGCTCAAACTTCTCCAACTGGCCCACAGGATATTTTGATGACCGCAACCTTAAACTAGAAGGTGACATTTGTAAAACCATCGCCTGATTTTATATGCATTTTTAAAATTTTCCTCTCATTGATTCCTAAGGTGCATAGTTACGCACAAAAAGATTGTTTTTGCTAAATTTATAGATCTCAGGGCCATCAAATACTTCACCAAAGAGGAGAAAACCCTGGGAGTCAGAAAATGGAGTCAAGTTCTGCAAAACTTAACGCAACACCTGTCAGATCATAGCAGCGCCTGCCTCGTGGCTGAAAAATCACTGCATCACCTGCCGGATCGACGCAGCGCATTTTGCCTCTTATCATCCCATTCTGGATTTTCAATACATCATCCCTATGTGTCAAAATATATCCGCATCAGAATGAGGAACCTAGGCCGAACTCCCGGAAAACAACACATTGCCTTGCAGCATGGAACAAAACCACCCATTGCGCCTCACCAGAAAAATAGACGCATCACTTTACTTTTTATAATGACCATCTGTATCATTATTTTTGACACATTCCAGATAATGTGTGTTGAAACGGTACAAACACTGATTCTTAGGGATTGAGACTCGTCTAAACCTTAAAAAAATTATGTCTTGACTCGTGCATGTTGGATTTTTGTCATTTTGGTCTTATTTTAGTCAGATAAGTGTCTATTTTCCTAAACTGGTGTGGAGTACTTTTTCAGGTGTTTTCACTGTATTACTGTATGAGTTATTGCACAAATACTTTACACATTGCCTTTTAAGTTAAGCCTGCCTGCTCTGTGCCAAGCTACCAGAAGCTGAGCACAGGAGCATTTAGGTTGTGTTGTGACTTTTATTTTGTAACCATTTTTATTAACATTTTTACCAACATCATCATAGGCAGTGTACCAGTCTATTCTCAGGTGTAAAATGACATGCAGACAGTGTATCAGTCATATTTGTGACATCAAATATGACATAAAAACATTAACAATGGGAGCTTTTTGATGAAGTAATGCAGTTGGGAGGGGGCGTGGCCAAGATGGCAGCCCAGACGGATGCTTAAAGTACAGCTCCTCCTCAGGCCCAAGAAAAATCCTACCAGACATTGCCCACCTGACCGCTGCAAATATCCACACACCAGTGGATGAGAGAGAAAGCAGTCTGGGACTGGGCGAAAGTTTGTCTGTCCCGACATCGTGACCATTGGCAATAGCAGCCATTGTGAAGACCACGGTGTGGGCTAGAGGACGCAGCCTGGGCTGGGGGTGACAATGCGCGACTGACCGGGATATGACGGAAACCGGCCTGGCACCCGCTTGTGATGTGCAACCGACTGCTGCAGAGCCATGCACCGGACCCTGTTGCTGGCCTGAGGCCTGCACCCTCCAGCAGTGAATCTTGCCAGCCATTATGGGAGCCACTCTGAGACTGGACAGGGGAGAGCTGCGTGATGGCCGGCACTATAGGTAAGGAGGACACATGGCACGGCTAGGATTACGAAGAGGCTGGATTACCAATGGCCCCCATTTAAATCTGAGGGGAGGTGACAGGGCTCAGCACCGGACACAGGAAATCGGTCCCATCCCAGCATGCCTATCCTTGTGCACGCTGAGCTACTGCAGGGGATACCACTGCCCCCATCCATAATAACTCAAGACAGGGCATGCCCCATCTTAGAAACATGCGCCTTGCAATGCCACAGTCTTTCTCTCATGGCCTGAAGGTGCCCATGGACGTGTAGGGGTGCTGGTGGATATGGGAAAACCTAAAGAATGGAGTTGGAATGGTTGCTCATCCTGGCCCACCTAACTGCATAGAAAAGGACATCACTCGGGGAGCACCACTGATTCTGAACCCTGGCCTGTGGGGCTTACTGGAGGGGCTTCCTGTAATCTGTTGGGGGGATGCCTCAGAGAACCAGGCATATAGACGGGGAGGATCTCAGAGGCTTGTGCTGACACTGCGAGTGAGAGGGGATACAAAGGCATGATGGGGAAGACTAAGACCATCAGATCATTGTCACAGGGTGATCAGGAGGGACTTCCGGTACTACCAGCAATGACTGTGGTCCCACTGACCTTACAGCACCTGGAAGCCACCCAACAATCGCACTCATGTAAATTTGAGAAAATAGGGCACGCCATACTGGACACCAAATTGTCATTAGAGAATAGAATAGATTCTGTCTGGCTCCCAAGATGTTAATCTACTCAGAGCCAACCACCATAAATGTTTTGATAGGGAAATGGAAGCAGAATCAACCATATGCACCATGGATCCCAATTGCAGGAGCATGTGAAGAGACTAGACTCGGAGGTCCTGAAGAGCGATCTAGCCGTAACAATGTGCATTTCAAAGGGTTCCCAGAGAAGGTGGAAGGCCAGAGTGCAGAACTTTTCCTAGAACACTGGCTCACGAATACACTATTGAAGGGGAAAGAACCAAAATTGTTCTTCATAGATTCCCGGCAGACCGACGCCTGCGGGGGCACCTCCCCTCTCGCTCATAGCACGATTTCTTTATAGAGGTAGAGAAATGATACTGCAATGTTTTCAGAACTAAGGTCCTGAATGCTGCGAGGGGGCTCCCATCACGGCCTATCCAGATTTCACGGCGGAGGGGCAGCGTCAATGAAAGTCCTGCATTAAAATCAAACAGCACCTTCGTGAACATAACATCAAATATGCTTTGATGTTTCCTACCAAACTCTGAGTGATTGCTGATGACAGGACCCACATCTTTTCCACGCCTGTGGATGCCTAGACATGGTTGCATGCGAAAGGTATCGCCCAAACTTAATTGGGAGAATAGGAACAAGGGGAGTGGCTGACACCTCCAACCTGCTGACACCACGAACAGATCTCAAGCTAAACCTACCAAATCACAAGCAGTGGTAGAACACATCAAGGTGCTGTGAGAAACAGCTCTTCACACAGGAAACGCTTTTGCACCATTGCACCATTGGAAGATAGCCCACAGATGTATCCAGATTCAGATATGGGGAGCTCACGATCAACACTACTGGATTTGATTAAAGGCCAGGAAGTCATCCCCCAGACAGCGGATAATTAACAATTAAGTACCTAGACTGTCCAAAATTAACTCTTACTAAGGAAGGTGTGCCTGCCTCCCACCCACGTGATGTGGGTGCATGTGCCAAGGGTGCTTAATTGAGTTTCTTCCAGATGTTGGAGGTCTTTATTGGTGTAACTGCAGCTCCCCACACTCTGAGCTGGTAGCAGGATGGAGTGCTACAATAGTAAAGGAGGGACACCCATGCCCAGACTGTATGTATCTCCATGGGTGGAAGAGGCTGGGATGGCTTTGTCTTGGCTAACATTTCTCCTCTTATAGGGCCGAGGCTGGGGCCATTGTAGAAAGTTGCCACACCTCCCCAGATGGTTTCCCCATGGAAAGTTCTCATCCCGACAGTTGTATGTTTTTTCTCCTATCAGTATTGGCGGTAATTAAAGGTGTGCCCGTGTGGCACCATCTCTGGGGCTCAATGTAAAGGATGGTTCTACAAGTTCTATTTAAGATGATGTTGTGGAGGTGGGGCTAGCACAGGGTACGCTTAAACTGGTTGCATTTCAGGCAATTATAATGACCATACATGCACACCACACAGTTATGAAGACACATAGCTTCATTGGTGGGAACACACCAAGGCCCAGAAGTATCATTATTCACAATAGCGATTACCTAATTGTGATTTTTAGCAAATTACAATTAAGTAATTGCTATTGGAATGTGTGAAACTCCAGGAGTTTCATACTGCGATTCGCAATGGCTCGCAAATTGACCTATATCATCAATATTCATGAGGTAGGTCGCAGTTTGCGAGCCCTTGCGAATGGCTACCATCACAGGGATGGTGGCCTGCTGGGACCACCATGTCTGCGATTGCTTTTCAATAAAGCAACCTTTTTTTTTTTAAATGCAGCACGTTTACCTTAAAGGAAAACGAGATGCGTTTAAAAATGTTAACTTAAAAGTTTTCTTTAAATTTTTTTAGTGTAGGCAGTCATTCGTGGAACCACTGCCTGCTCTTAAAAAACGTTTTTGCATACATTTACATAGGGGAAGGGGTCCCTTAGGGACCCCTTCACCTTTGCGAATGGGTTACCACCTACTTGAAGTAGGTGGTAACTGCAACTGTTTTGCGACCGCATTCACGGTCACAAAACAATCATACATACCTCTGCGATTCGGTATTAGGAAGGGACGCCCTTGACACGCCCCTTCCTAATACCGGATCAGTATTTAGGCGCAAATCCAATTTCCGATTCAGTAACAAGTTACCGAATTGCAAATTGAACTTGTGACATATCAAAATGCATTTTTGCAATCGTTGTGCTGTTTGCGATCGCAAAAATGTTTGCCACATCTGGCCCCAAATTACATAAAGTTAAAGGCCTTCTTATATCATGGGTACCCACACTGCAAATACTGCCCAGCACTATAATGTTTTATCATGGAATGTGCGTGGCATGGCCACATCAGCTAAGAGATACCGAATTCATTCATTCCTCGAACGCCAAAATACACACATTAATTTTTTACAGAAAGCACACTTACTGGAGAGTGAACTGCAGAAAATGAGGAAGAGATGGGGAGGACAAATATATGGTATCTCCTCTTCAGCATTTGCCAGGGGGGTTATGATATGGATAGTAATGGGGGTTCCATACGTTCAGCGGGCCCAGAGGGTGGACATAGGGGGCGATATGGTGTGTTGGAGGGTTTGTTGGATGGTAGGCCATTGTCGGTTGTGGGTGTATATATATCCAACTACACCCAGGGTGAATTTTTCAACACTCTCACTCCTGCCATTCTCAGTGACCCGCTGGCTCCTTGCCTATGGGGAGGTGAACCTCTAACTGCTTGGAATCCTGGGCTAAGGATAATGGGCTACATGACATATTGGCTACCGACACAAAGGGAATACTCCTTCTACTCTGCAATACATGAGGTTCACACCAGGATAGATTTATTACGGGGATCCACCTCATTCGGCCACACAATAGTACACTTGGAATACCTCGCACACACAATTTTTGGCCACTCCCCATTGTTGCTTACTATACAAGGGGGTAAATTGTGCTCCACTTCACCCAGGTGGCGATTGCAAAAGAAAGCACTATCTGACACCCATTTTAGGGAGGAACTATCCGTTTGCATAACACATTACTTGAGGCAAAATAATGGCTCTACTGCCTTGCGGGCCACTGAATGGGACACTCACAAGGTAGTAGTAAGGGGCCACTGCCTCCCGGCCACATGGGGGGTCCGGCCTACACTGCAAAGAGAAGTCACTACATTAGAAAAGGATATGCGGCCACTGGAAATAGAAATCACAAATCGTATGGTGCCACCTGTGTGCCTTCAAAATGTGCAGAAACTATACCATGATGCAACCTGCGCCTACCTCAACATGACTATCAATACTACCTAACTTTATTATGTATGGAAGCTGAGCACTCGGGCAGACTTCTGGCGTGGCTAGTCCATAAAGATCAACAGCATACTCCGATAGAATCAATCAAGTTAGCTGATGGCACAATGGCACAATGGTTTCCTCCCAGGCTGCCATTAATGACGCCTTCAGAGATTATTACACTACTCTATACCAGACAGACTTGGCGCACGCTCCCGAGCAACTGGAATTGTTCCTAAATATAGTGCTCCCCTGCAAAACTCCCCCCAAAGGGAGGCCCTCAAGGAACCCCTACAGCAGGAGGAAATACATTTGGCTATCTCCCACAATGCTTACAATAAAACACCTGGCACGGACGCCCTGCCTATAGAGTATTATGCCACATATTCAGCACATCTTACCTAACCCTTGCTGAAAGTGTTTGAGAAGGCGTGGACTTGAGGGGACTTCCAGGCTCGCAACGCAAGCCACTGATAGTAGTGCTGCCCAAACCTGTCTGTGACCCCACAGATGTGCGATCCTACAGGCCATTATCTCTCCTTAACCCTGACTGTAAGATACTAGGCAAGGTTCTTGCAAACAGACATGCCCTCCTAGCCCATAACTTGGTTCATGAAGACCAAAACGGATTCATACCGGGCCATAGCCCTTTATTAAAATAAGGAGACTTTTATGCATTCTCTGTGACACTCCAACCACAGCATACAACAGTGTAGCCATGTCCCTTGATATAGAAAAGGCATTTGACCCTCTAAGCTGGGAATTCTTATTTGCTATGCTATGACATATGGGATTTGTGAGATGGGTACAGACCTTATACGCCAAACCATGATGGAACCTCTCGCTGTTCACCTTCACCAGCGAGCATCGCAATGAGAGACCCAGACGATGGGAGTCAATAATATTATTTTGCTCTATGCTGATGACGCATTGATTTATCTAGAGAATGGCAGGGCGTCATTGCCGGACATGATGTAATTGCTGGATACCTTTGAGACAGTATCGGGCCTCTGGGTAAATTGGTCCAAATCTTGTCTTTTCCCCCTAACAAAGTTATCAGCTCCACTTTGGGACGCACTTCCGACCTACTGACTATCTTGGTGATTTGACTCCTTTATATACTTGGGCATTCAACTCTATACGATGGATGCCCTAAGAGATGGTAATTTGGTCGCTTCACTCAATGAGAGGGTCACTCCACTTTTGGAGCTCTCTACCGCTTGCACCCCTGAGCAGAGTGGTTACTATACTTTTTCACAGCATTGCCCAAAATGTTCCCGAATAGCTTCTTTTGGGAACTAAATAGTTTACTACTAGGACTCATATGGGGTCGGGACAGACATCAAGCAGCACTCACAACCCTGCAGCGCCTACTTCAGGGTGGTGGCTTAGGCACGCCGAGCTTTGAACTTTACTATGCTGTAGCGCAAATACAGTGGCCCTTCTGTTGGCTAAGCACCCATGAGAAATGTGGATGCGGAATTGGTGAGGACACATCCGGGAGCTACCCCTCTATGTAGCTGGTTCTCAGAATGCACACAAATACGAACGGAGGAAAATATCCTATTGAAAGCTGCCCATACATGTTGGCAGCGATACACACAGGGCAGAACCTCCTTTCCTCTATACTCACCCCTATTCCTGATTGGACAGATGCTGGGTGGTACGTATTTGGTCAAGTTTCATTATATCACTTTTTGGACAGAGGTGAGGATGGAACCTGTAGGTGACTACTTAGATGATGGAATCCTAATGTCGTTTGAAGCCATCAGGGAGCTTACTTCCCTGGGACCAGGACATTTCCTGACATACCATGCTATTTGCTGATTAATCAGAGCAGCCTGGGGGTGGGGGATAGGGAACCCTCGCACTCTCCTGCCCTTCACACATTACTGACAGGTAATAACGATTTTGTAGACCATTATCAGGAAATAATATTACACAGTCAGAGGCCGCACTCCACAGATGGAACGCAATTCTCCCACAGCCCTTGATACCCAAAACATGGGCGGGAGCTCTACAACAGGTAAAGAGGGTGGCCCGTAACCCCAGATTCTGTCATACACAGTTCAATTTTGTTCACCAGACATACCTATCCCCACACCATATTCAACTGTCACGTGCGAAGTTCTTTGGACAATGCTTTTGCACTGTATTGCATACCATACCCATTTCTCTAATTGTTACATGTTTGAAATTAATAAAACAGATTTTTTTTTAAAGTGAGGCAGTTGGGAGTGTAACAGATAGTAGAAATGCAATAAAATCTATAAACGACCCTCAAATAATTTTTAGCAGTTCAGATGCAGCGGTAACATCCTATCTTTCATTACAAGCCATATTTTGTTGTTGGACACCCTTGCCACAGCATGTCAGTGGAGGTCTAGGATGGTTCTGCATTGTGGACTATTTTAGCCGCACCAGGATGCACAAACCTGGCTGAGTGGTATGTGAGAACCCCCACCCCTCATTCATATAAGCGAAACAAGGGAGCCTTTATTAACGGTGGTCTGACTATGGTGTTGGTATACTGTGAGAGGTCAATATGTATGGGAGTAAGGAGCCCGATCTGGCAGATTTGACACAATGCATAACTTTTATTAAGTTCAGTGACACTATGTAGGAAGACTTTCGCAGTACATATGTAGGTCTGATAGAAGTGCTTCCCAGCCTGCTGCAACCAGGTATTTGCTCAAGCCTCATATTTCTTCTTGTCTAAGTGTTGTCACCTCTGCTCGACCTCATTTGAGTGTCGCCTAACACCAGTGTATCAACTCGGATAGGGTCTCTGCTTTCCAATGGATTGTAATAAGTCAGTGTGCTATCAGTAATGCAAAATCTATGAATTGTGTTGACACCCTTCCTTTTTTTGGTTGTTTCCTAATCCTTCTGTGTAAAATCCCTGCCCATATCTGCTTCCTAGCTGTCCCTGGTTGTTGCCATTGTGCCTCAGTTAGCATAGGCCAGCGTGCGACCAGCCATGTGACTAGTTTTCTTCCGCATCCCATAGTGTTGAGTGTTTGTATTAATGGGTGTTGTAAGGGTCAGTGTCCCTGATATCCCAGGTTCACTCTAGCATTGCCTGGAGATTGCCATACGCTAGAAAATGTCCTGACAGGAGGTCACCACCTTCTTGGAGTTTTTCATATGACTGAAAAGTGCCCCCTGTGAACAGGTCCCCTAAATTGTGTATCCCTGCTGCCTCCCAGGTCTCTATTCCCACCCTTCCTAACATTTTCACAGGGTGGTTAATGGAATTGCTGGGGAGTACCTGGGGATACATGGCATGATACGTATAGTGCACTAAAACCTAAGGAAAGTGATATGGAGGAGATTGTTTGCTCTCTGAGGTAACTGGCCTCCCAGGAGGAAGATATAGCATATCAACATTCAAGCTTGAGTATCGTCAGGAACACCCAGCTCCTCTATGTGTTGACCTGGCAGCCAGCAAGGTGGCCACTGTAATTCTGCCACTAAATAGTACCGTTCAAAATTAGGGACTCCAAACCTACCCTTCTCTGTGGACAATTGGAAATAGTGCAGTGCCACCCGCTTCCTTCCTTTCTTCCAAATAAAGCTACTAAGATCAGCATGTATCATTCAGAAGGTGAACTTGGGGATATGGACTGGGGGATTATGATAGAAATACAAAAGTCTTGGTACACCACCATTTTTGCTAATGCAATTCTGCCTTGCACAGTTAGGGCTATTGTGCTCCAGAAAGCTCTTTGACGCAGTGGAGAGGCTATTGCTCTAGTGGGATTGCCATCTATAACATCCTGTTTTTTGTGGTATATATTTATTCACAAGTAACCGAATGAGTGAGCTTTCCAATTTATCTGGCAGGCATCTACTATGGATAGTTGCTGTGGGCAGTCCGGGCATAGGGATATTATGCAGGACCTAGCCCAATTTACTGCCAATCCTGATGTTTCCTTAAATTCTTGTAGCACTGTCTGAATATGAATGAGGCCCTCTTGAAAGTCCTTTAAATATATTAACAAATCTTTAGCATAAAAGAGAGTTAATGTGGGTCTTGCTTTGAAGGGGGCTACCCCAAGCCTGTACCTGTTGTCTTAGTCATTGGGCTAATGTTTCTACAACTAGGGAAAATAGAAGTGAGGAAAGGGGACAGCCCTATCTCATCGCTCTACTCACCAAAAACTAACGTGAAATACATTTATCAATTTTATATTGTGTATAGGCTCCAGCGTAGAGGAGGTGAACAAGACTCAGCAACTATCCTTTGATACCCTCGACCATGGTGGAAAATAAATACTCCCAGTTCACTGTGTGAATCACCTTCTACAGGTCCAAGACCAACCAGGCAGCATAGGGCCACTGGGTCCGTGATAGTACCATTACACGGTATAATTGGTGAATGTTTAGGGTAGTGGAGCATCCTAGCACAAACCCATTCTGATCCTTGTGCACCAAGTGTGGTAGATGTTTGCATAGTCTACTTGCAATTGTCTTACTCAGAACCTTGTAGTCTGAACGTAGCATGGACAATAAGCGGTATGAGGTGAGTTCCAGCAATTCTCTCCCCCTCTTTAATAAAGAGACCAGCAATTATTCCCTCATCGTGGGAGGGAGACGTCCCTCATCTAGGGCGAATTGGAATATTTCTAGCAACTTGGGAGCAAGCTGTATTTTATGGGCCTTATAAAACTCTATGGGAAAGACATCAAGGACTGGTGTTGCACACATTGCTGCCCCTCTAACGGCTCCTCATACTTCTTGTATGGTAAGTGGTGCATTCATTTTGTTACCCTTCAAGGAGTAGTTCTTGGGGAGATTCACCATTCCTAGGAAATGGTCTATAGCGTATCTTCTGTTAACTTGAGGTGGGTCATATAGTGTTTGATAATGTTTGGTGAATGCATCATGTATCTCTGCTTGTTGCATTACAGTTCTGCCATCTGCATTCCTAATCATTGTAATGGGTGTAATGGGGGTAGCGCTACGTAGCAGCGATGCTAAGAGGCAACCAGATTTATTCCCTTTGGTGTGCATTTTTACCTGATAGGAGCAAAAATCTACACATCACAATTGCTCAATGAGTAGGGTGTTCTAGGGCTTCAGTAAGTGCTTGTACATTCTCTCAGTCAGTCAAAGCTGCTGTCTCCAAACCACTGAGTGACTCCTTAACCTGTAACAGGTATTTCTGTATAGTTAATGCACCCACCCACCACTGCACGTATGCAGTGCCCTCGCATTACCACCTTTGTTGCTTCCCAATCTATCAGTGTTGAGGAAGAAGTTCCCTAGTTAACTGTCAGACATTGGGTTTGTTTTTCAGCGGTCGTGTCATGGAACACTGGGTCCCCTAACATAGAGGACTACAGTTGCCATGTCAGGACTGAAGGTGTAGGCATTTCCCACTTCAGTTGTAGCTGCAGGCAATTATGATCAGAGAAGGTCTTTCGTAGATACTCTGCTCTTATTGATAGGAGTCTGGTGTCAGGGTCACAGAGTATGTAATATAGCCTAACATGTAAATCATGTGGAACTGAGTAATAAGAGAATTCCCTGGAGTCTGGGTAGAGAGACCCCCAACAATCCAACAGGAACCAGTGCTGGAGCCAATGCTACAAATGCATTGCAGTCAGGACTGTCAGGGAGGTCTGAAGTGGTGAGTGTGAGCGATTCTAATTTTGGGTCGAAAACATATTTGAAGGCCCCTCTTAACAGCCAAAGCATATGCACCCATTTGCTTAGGATAGCTGACAGTTTTGCTAAGAAAACCTCTTGTCCCACATTGGGACTATATGTGCTTCCAAGTAACGCCACTATAGTTTGACCTCCTCACCCTTTGCTATATGTGCCTCCTCTAGTAGGGCTTTTGTGTACCCCTCCTCCTAAGGTACTGTTGTACTGTATGTCACCTATGCACCATGCCCATACAAAGGATGTTCCAAGTGATAATTCCTACTTTAGTCATCCTAAAAATATCTCTTGAATTCTATGTCCTGGGGGTAGAATCACATGCGCCAGTCCCACTACATTTGATAGGCATGCATGAGTGTTATGAAGGCTATAGGACAACACACCACATTTTGTGACAAAAACCTGGATCCCCCCACCCAAAGTGATCATCAAACACAAGGTCATTCAAACAGTCAACATTAGTCTCCATGAATGGGGTACTTCTACGTGTGCAGGCTCACACATGTATAACACCCAGGAGTAAGGCGAGGGGGGCCAGTGAAGCCACACCATCATGATTGAAGACCGGCTCTTGAAGCCAAGAAATATTGACTCTTCCTCACCGCAAGACCTGCCTAGTTATGCATTATTTTGTTTCCATAGTTGTCAACTATTAAATTACAGTAAGTCTGTCGGGTGTATTCACCTCATACTGAGTCCAGTGCATTCACATAATTTCTTCTGCTATCTGGGGTGTAACAACTGGCAGGATTATCGAGTCCATGGTTCAGGTAGAGTGGGGGGAGCCTGGTTAGAATTTCCATTGTTTGAAGTCGTGATTGAGGGCGATATGCACTCAGCTCATAGGTTCATCTTGACATTTAGGGCCTGTGCTTGTTCTTCTTTGTCCTGCTCTGGTATTAGGGGCTCCGCAAGTTGGCACATTTCTCTTGGTGTGTGTATTTCGCTTCTTCTGGTTGGAAGAATGTGGTGACTGAGTGTGGGTTGTAGGCGAGGGAGGTGCAGAGGTCTCATATCATCTATGTTCCACCCAGCCACAGGAATCGCCAGGCTCAGTGAAAAGATAACTTTGCTGTCCCACCATTATTTTTAGTTTGGCAGGGAAAAGAAATAAACAGTGAAGACCAGCCTGATGCAATCTGCATTTTACCCCTGGTGTTACACCAATGGGGTACAATCAGGAAATATGAAGACCTTTGCGTTTTCATGTTGCAGAGGTGAGTGCTCTCTGGTTGCTTGAAGAATTGCTTCCTTATCTCTATATTTCAGAATCCTGGCCATTATAGGC
The DNA here is from genome assembly GCF_031143425.1 of Pleurodeles waltl. Taxonomy (NCBI): domain Eukaryota; kingdom Metazoa; phylum Chordata; class Amphibia; order Caudata; family Salamandridae; genus Pleurodeles; species Pleurodeles waltl. The sequence goes on along the minus strand of NC_090440.1, from coordinate 456,222,292 downwards.
CACGGGGGTGCCCCCACTGGGTGAGTCATGCCGAGACCCTATAAGCGTGTTCAATCAGGGAGTTTGCAGAAAGGTAGCCCGGTGTGACTTTTTGTGAAGCCAGTGTTCAAAAAAGTTGTAGAGGATCAGGATCTTCCACTCCCTCCAGAAGACCCACTATGTGGATATTATTGCATTTGGAATGGTCCTCTGAATCCTCAGCCTGGGTCTCTAATTCTTGTATCTTTCTGTTGAGGGAGTAGGCTTGTCCTATTAATTCTTTCATGGACAGGAGCATTTATGCCAGCTCCCACTCAGCGTGGGTGAAACATTCAGTTAGTTTACGTTGGTCTTCCAGAACTAGCCACACCTCTATCTCCACTGCTACTACTCTATTGCATAGATCTTGCTGACTTTCGGCTATGGCACCCAGGATTTTGCCCAGTTTGAGGTCTGTGGCAGGCTCAATTATGTGTGTAATAGAAGTGAATGTTGCTGCTGAGCCCCGGGATCATTTTCATGTCTGTCCTGGGAGCAAGTAGGCCCGGTGACCCCTTTCTGTCCCATGATGCAAGCTGATTCTTGGAGTCAGGGCTTTCAAGGTCATGCTAGGTGAGGAGTATTGAATGGTGTTGTAGGATGTGAGTACCCACCAAGCCCTGCTCCATTGAAATCAGGGTGGCACAAGCAATAGCCAACTGGAAGGTAGGAGCAGCTAGGGGGGCCTTCTTAATCCACGCAAATTCGAAAACCACGAGCTGGGTCAGAAGTTACCTTGGTTAAGAACTGTGTGCATTGCCCGGGTGGAATATGCTCTAGGACACACCTCCCCCCTAGTTTCTTCCCCAAAGGGGCACAAGCAGTTCCAGGCATCAGTCCCTTACATGGCGTCACAACCTCTTCCAAGCACGTAGTATGGCTAACTCGATGTGCCTCAGCTCTACAGCTACTCTGTTCGTTGTCTACAACCAAAGTACTTTATCCTGTGCAGTTGTGATTAGCTGTGGTTCCTGGTATTGAGCACACACCACCAGTCATAGTCATTCAGTAGTCCTGGCACCTTTATGGCCTCTTATGAGTCTCGCACCTTGTCCTTCCAGATGAATCAGGGGCTAATGAGAGGGATTTAAGAAGTGCATGATCAAACAGGAGGGGGCAGGAGCCGTGGTCTGTTAATCTGCATCCCCCCTCTCTGTCATGCAATATAAGAGGGCCTGGGTAGTGCCAGAGCAGGCTTCAGGCCCTCAGTCAGAGCTGCCATAGTATTTAAGAAGAGGAAGGGAGAGGGGGAGAAGCAGTCGCACATTAACCATCACATGGCTATATTCCCCACCCCCAGGCACATCGTACCTCTTGGCAGCATCTCCAGTCACTGATGGGGGCCCTCTGTATGTGGCTCAGTTATAGGCCTCCTGGCCCAGCTCAGCACTGTCTGTGTCCACAGGAAAGGAGGGAGAGTGAAGAAGATTGGCCGCACTCACTCCAGCAAGAAGGGCCTTGAGATCCCAACAGAGACCTGGGCAGTAGGCTGCTGTCGGTCTGCACTGCATTGCAGATCTGCGGCTGATTGCATGTCCAAAGGCCATGTCCAATGCAAATTAAATCCTGCAGGGCATTATGAGGTGCTCAAAGCTGGGAATTGGGCATTTTTCATTAGTGGTTCCAACTACTTTGTACCTCACTCTGCATGTCTCTCTTTCCTTCATTTTGTTTTTATTGTGGGTGGGTCCCACCTAGGACATACGCAGTCCCTCAACCCATTTCAACAAAACCTGGTCAGCTCCCAACCTGGAAGAAATTGCCTGCACAGATGCACTCTCCTGCCCACCTACTCTCAAGCATTGCTTGTTATTTATGGCCTTGGGGATGAGGTCCCAGGGCACTCCCTGAGTGGGCCAGAAATAGAAGCAGACCTCTATGTCCCGAATTCATCTTTAGGCATGTTTAAATGGGCATCTTAAAAGGTGCATAACTTGGTCCCTATTGGGTGGGTTTTATTGATCCTGGGCTCATTTTGGGCCTGGATCTCTAAGCACAATTTCAACAGGCCTCCTGGCCACAAAAAGGGCACAAACTGTGGGAAGCTGGGTTCACTGGCTCCCTGTTCCAGCTTTTCTGGCTTGCTTGGCTCCTGGTGTTCCTCTCTTTCTGCTGGGTCACAGAACTCCAGGTCTTAACTCAGCTGGTTCTCAGTGTAAAGGAGACAACATCACTGGGCATGGAGAGACGCATCTAGTCCTGGGAGTGCTGCAGACAGAGGCCCTCATTCTGACCCTGGCGGTCTTTGACCGCCAGGGCGGAGGACCGCGGGAGCACCGCCGACAAGCCGGCGGTGCTTCAATGGGGATTCCGACCGCGGCGGTAAAGCCGCGGTCGGACCGGCACCACTGGCGGGGTCCCGCCAGTGTACCGCGGCCCCATTGAATCCTCCGCGGCGGCGCAGCTTGCTGCACCGCCGCGGGGATTCTGACCCCCCCTACCGCCATCCAGATCCCGGCGGTCGGACCGCCGAGATCCGGATGGCAGTAGGGGGGGTCGCGGGGCCCCTGGGGGCCCCTGCAGTGCCCATGCCACTGGCATGGGCATTGCAGGGGCCCCCGTAAGAGGGCCCCTACATGTATTTCACTGTCTGCTGCGCAGACAGTGAAATACGCGACGGGTGCAACTGCACCCGTCGCACAGCTTCCACTCCGCCGGCTCGATTCCGAGCCGGCTTCATCGTGGAAGCCTCTTTCCCGCTGGGCTGGCTGGCGGTCTGAAGGAGACCGCCCGCCAGCCCAGCGGGAAAGTCAGAATTACCGCCGCGGTCTTTCGACCGCGGAACGGTAACCTGACGGCGGGACTTTGGCGGGCGGCCTCCGCCGCCCGCCAAGGTCAGAATGAGGGCCAGAGTCTTTAGCCTTTCAGCTGTCCATGGTATTTGATGACATTTTGGTCCAGGTACAGGGTCTTGTTGCACTCCAGATACTTTGGATGCCACTTTCATAACCAGTGACAGCCTGAAGGTGGTGGACACCCCTTTTTCTAAACATAAAACTGGTTCTGGTCAGTTCCTTCAGTTCCTCTATGTTTAGCTCCAGCCTGGCTAGTGAAACAAAGACAGCGGCAGGCTTGGTGTCGCACACAAATCCCTCCACAACTCCGGCCCAACCTACCTCAATGAAAGAGTGAACTTCCACACTCCCACACGCAACCTCCGATCAGCCGACCTCACCCTAGCCACAGTCCTCCGCATCCAACGCACCACCACAGGAGATAGGTCCTTCTCCTACCTCGCCCCCAAAACCTGGAACTCCCTCCCCACCAACCTTCGCAAAACCAAAGACCTCCTGCTCTTCAGAAAGAACCTCAAGACATGGTTGTTCGAACAGTGACCCTCCCTGCCCCCCCCTTGATTCCCCTCCCCAGTACCTTGAGACCCTCACAGGTGAGTAGCGCAATCTATAAATTTTTTGATTGATTGATTGATTGATTCCTTTGTATGGCTCCTAGCCATCCTGTCCGGAAGGCCAACTCCCCTATACATCAAGGCCCCTTTGTTTCCCATTTGACCAGGATGCACATTGCCCAATGGGAGGGCCATTACCAGTCCAGGTAGCTGGCCATTCACAGAAAGGCCCCAGAAACTTTGAGCAGGGAAATGCCAAATTTCTAAAAGTGGCATTTTCTAAATAATAATTTAAAATGTGAATCGCTCCCTATAGCAGAAGCCACCCATTCTGCAGTAAAAATCCTTTTTGTGAATATTTCATTGTAACAACATACTCAATATTAACTTTTGCATGTTCTACTTTTAAATACAATGCAGCCTGCCTTTATGGGCAATACGGTCTACACATGGATAATTTATTAACATGTAAAAGGAAGGTTAAGACATGTCAAATTTGCAGTTTCAAACAGGTACAGACGGGTTACCGATGTACAGCAACTAGGCTGCACATGACTGAAGTCTCTCACTTTCAGCCCCCACACATGTGCACACGTTTCCACATGTAACCAGCCTAGTGCCCCTTACAGTGTCTATAGTTACTCTAGTTAAAATTAGGTGTTGAAATTAGTTAAAAACTAATGTTTAAAAACAAAAACAATACTGGAATTCTACTGTTATATTTCAGTGAGCTAACCATAACTTATGTCCCCATTATGTACTGGTTTTGACCTCACATCACTCACGACTTGTGAAATTACATTGTTGATGACAACACTGTTGGCATCTCAAATTATACCATTGATGACATCACTGATGACATCATACTGTGGCTAACCTCACACTGGGCATTGTTGAATGCTATACACAGTGGAGGGGTGAGGGCCCACTTGGAGTTGGGTGAAGGGCCTGACCAGACTCTTTGCATAGATGAAGTTAGGTTGTTGATTCTCCCTCACTTGCACCACAGTTCATAGTATGTGTATTTCAAATCCATACATTTTATTAGATATACATAAGTACTTAGAGGTGCGTCTGTCTCTTCAAAACATTTTGATGTGAAATATAAAATACAATAGCTACATTCTTCTGTATGAAAAAAATAATAAACATAAATCATGGTGGGTGTAAACAAAGGTTTTTCTTTGGGAGAAGTGTTTTCCTGTGGAGAAAATACACTATAACAAAAAATGAAATTTGTCATTCCTGAAACATGATGGCGATTCCTCATACCTAATTGAGCAACACATATACTGCAGGAAGAAATATCTATAGCCAGGTGAAAAGGTTTTTTTTTGTTAATATCGAAAATCAGTAAAACTGCACCTATGCAATGTAACAAGTTTGAAGGTTATTTAAAAAGTGGTTATGTTTAGATATTGACATTACTAAAATAATTAACACCTTAGTCTGTATTATGTAGGTAAATCCCTTAAAAGTCAGTTTGTTCTTCTTTGCTTCCAAAATGCAAAAATTGCATTTCCTTCTCACTGTTACTGCTATTTGAATCTTGTAGGAAAGTACCATCTTGCCTGGCATGTTACCCCCATTTTTCACTGTATATATGTTGTTTTAGTTGTATGTGTCACTGGGACCCTGCTAGTCAGGGTCCCAGTGATCATAAGTGTGCCTGAATGTGTTACCTGTGTTATGACTAACTGTCTCACTGAGGCTCTGCTAATCAGAACCTCAGTGGTTATGCTCTCTCATTTCTTTCAAATTGTCACTAACAGGCTAGTGACCAATTTCACCAATTTACATTGGCTTACTGGAACACCCTTATAATTCCCTAGTATATGGTACTGAGGTACCCAGGGTATTGGGGTTCCAGGAGATCCCTATGGGCTGCAGCATTTCTTTTGCCACCCATAGGGAGCTCTGACAATTCTTACACAGCCCTGCCACTGCAGCCTGAGTGAAATAACGTCCACGTTATTTCACAGCCATTTTACACTGCACTTAAGTAACTTATAAGTCACCTATATGTCTAACCTTTACCTGTTAAAGGTTGGGTGCTAAGTTACTTAGTGTGAGGGCACCCTGGCACTAGCCAAGGTGCCCCCACATTGTTCAGGGCCAATTCCCCGGACTTTGTGAGTGCGGGGACACCATTACACGCGTGCACTACATATAGGTCACTACCTATATGTAGCTTCACAATGGTAACTCCGAATATGGCCATGTAATATGTCTATGACCATGGAATTGCCCCCTCTATGCCATCCTGGCATAGTTGGCACAATCCCATGATCCCAGTGGTCTGTAGCACAGACCCTGGTACTGCCAAACTGCCTTTCCCGGGGTTTCACTGCAGCTGCTGCTGTTGCCAACCCCTCAGACAGGCTTCTGCCCTCCTGGAGTCCAGCCAGGCCTGGCCCAGGATGGCAGAACAAAGGACTTCCTCTGAGAGAGGGTGTTACACCCTCTCCCTTTGGAAAATGGTGTGAAGGCAGGGGAGGAGTAGCCTCCCCCAGCCTCTGGAAATGCTTTCATGGGCACACATGGTGCCCATTTCTGCATAAGCCAGTCTACACAGGTTCAGGGACCCCTTAGCCCTGCTCTGGCGTGAAACTGGACAAAGGAAAGGGGAGTGACCACTCCCCTGACCTGTACCTCCCCTGGGAGGTGCCCAGAGCTCCTCCAGTGTGCTCCAGACCTCTGCCATCTTGGAAACAGAGGTGCTGCTGGCACACTGGACTGCTTTGAGTGGCCAGTGCCAGCAGGTGACATCAGAGACTCCTTCTGATAGGCTCCTTCAGGTGTTGCTAGCCTATCTTCTCTCCTAAGTAGCCAAACCCTCTTTTCTGGCTATTTAGGGTCTATGTCTTTGGGGATTCTTTAGATAACGAATGCAAGAGCTCATCCGAGTTCCTCTGCATCTCTCTCTTCACCTTCTGCCAAGGAATCGACTGCTGACCGCGCTGGAAGCCTGCAAAACTGCAACATAGTAGCGAAGATGACTACTGCAACTCTGTAACGCTGATCCTGCCGCCTTCTCGACTGTTTTCCTGGTGGTGCATGCTGTGGGGGTAGTCTGCCTCCTCTCTGCACTAGAAGCTCCGAAGAAATCTCCTGTGGGTCGACGGAATCATCCCCCTGCAACCGCAGGCACCAAAGAACTGCATCACCGGAACCTTGGGTCTCCTCTCAGCATGACGAGCGAGGTCCCTTGAATCCAGCAACTCTGTCCAAGTGACTCCCACAGTCCAGTGACTCTTCAGTCCAAGTTTGGTGGAGGTAAGTCCTTGCATCCCCACGCCAGACTGCATTGCTGGGAACCGCGACTTTTGCAGCTACTCCGGCCTCCGTGCACTTTCGGTGAAAATCCTTTGTGCACAGTCCAGCCTGGGTCCACGGCACTCTAACCTGCATTGCACGACCTTCTAAGTTGTTCTCCGGCGACGTGGGACTCCTTTGTGCGACTTCGGGTGAGCACCGTTTCATGCATCCTCGTAGTGCCTGTTTCTGGCACTTCTGCGGGTGCTGTCTGCTGCTGAGAGGGCTCCTTGTCTTGCTCGACGCCCCCTCTGTCCCCTGACGCAATTGGCGACATCCTGGTCCCTCCTGGGCCACAGCAGCATCCAAAAACACTAACCGCACGATTTGCAGCTAGCAAGGCTTGTTGGCGGTCTTTCGGCGGAAAAATGCTTCTGCACAACTCTCCACGGCGTGAGGGATCCGTCCTCCAAAGGGAAAGTCTCTAGCCTTTGTCTTTCCTGCAGAAACCTAAGCTTCTACTGTCTAGTAGCAGCTCCTTTGCACCCACAGCTGGCATTTCCTGGGCATCTGCCCATCTCCGACTTCTATGTCCTTTGGGGAACTTTAGTGCACTTTGCACTCACTTTTCAGGGTCTTGGGGTGGGCTATTTTTCTAACCCTTACTATTTTCTAATAGTCCCAGCGACCCTCTACAAGGTCACATAGGTTTGGGGTCCATTCGTGGTTCGCATTCCACTTTTGGAGTATATGGTTTGTGTTGCCCCTATCCCTATGTGTCCCCATTGCATCCTATTGTAACTATACATTGTTTGCACTGTTTTCTAATACTATTACTGCATATTTTGGTATTGCGTACATATATCTTGTGTATATTTGCTATCCTCATACTGAGGGTACTCACTGAGATACTTTTGGCATATTGTCATAAAAATAAAGTACCTTTATTTTTAGTATATCTGTGTATTGTGTTTTCTTATGATATTGTGCATATGACACTAGTGGTACTGTAGGAGCTTCACTCGTCTCCTAGTTCAGCCTAAGCTGCTAGACACCCTATACACTAATAAGGGATAACTGGGCCTGGTGCAATGTGTAAGTACCCCTAGGTACTCACTACAAGCCAGTCCAGCCTCCTACATTGGTTGTGCAGCGGTGGGATAAGTGCTTTGAGACTACTTACCACTCTTGTCATTGTACTTTTCATAAGAGAAAAATATACAAAACAAGTTCAGTGTATGTACACCTAACCAAAAAGTTTTGTACTTCCTCTTTTCACTCTTCTCTAAGTGCTGAAAAGTACCTCTAATCTTTCTTAAAAGTTTAAAAAGTTTTTTTCTGTCTTTCTAAAAGTTCTGAAAACTTTTTTCTCTTTTTCTATCACTTAAACTCTTTCTAAAAATGTCTGGCACAGGCCAAAATGTTGATCTGTCCAAACTTGCATATGACCACCTTAGCTGGAAAGGAGCAAGGAGCCAGTCCAGCCTCCTACAAATCTTCATGCAAAAGGCTGCTTGAACAAGGGTATGGATATTCCTAAATAACTACCTGTACCAAGAAAGTATAGCAGGAAAAACTGGGTACAATTGTTGACACAAATACACAGGTTTACTGTAGTTTAGGTAATACATCACCTATAACTCTGTTAAAAGCACTTCACAGTTATGAGGTACTAACAAATCCTATTGTACATGCAATGGTTTAAATAAATTGTGTTAGCAGCTATCTAATTGCTCAACCCCTAATTTGGTATAGACATTTGTATTGCATATTCCATAAGTGGGTGTTTTGTAATACACAAAATACTTTCAGTGATTTTCAACCTATGCTAGCTTTGAATATACACCTAACCTGCAATTGCGTTGAGTGGCATAATTTGGCATTTTGAGGAAGAGGCTTACATACTGCCTTTTCACACAAAACTCCAAACAACAGCTAGAACCTGCCTTCCTATTTAGAGGCATTGGAGTGTGGAGTGCAGAGGTGGTGTTCCCATCAAGTTTGTGAATTCCCAATGTCACTTTTGCCTGTGGACTGCCAGAAAATCACAAGCGCTCCAAATACCATGATCTCTATATCTTGGGAAAAGAGAAGGCCTGATTCACAAAGGCAAACTTACACTTTTGTGTAAGGTTATGATTGTTTGCTGTTCACAAAGCTATTTTACTAATAATATCTTTGTGACTGCAGAGTCTCAACACACAAAAAAGATGTCCTATCTTTTTATGTGCAGAGACTCTGCAGTCATAAAGAGACTACTCTTAAAATAGCTTTATGAATAGCAAACAATTGTAAACATACACAGACGTGTAAGTTTACTTTTGTGAATCAGACCCTGAAAGTGACGGAGTGCGTCATCTCACAAACTCACAAACTTTACTCAAAATATATTAGACCATTTCTAGGTGGAGCTGGCATGTATGCAGATGTTTTGAAAGTCAAGGGATCTGAGGCTCAAGGACTAAGGACAAAAGAGGGGTGTTTTGAACTGCAGTTACTCCAACATGATAATGTGATCACCGATCAGAAACCTGCATAGCAATTGCAGCCTTGTATTTGCCATCCACAATGGAGGAGTTCAAAGCTTTAGCAAGAGATTATATAATGATGTAGTTCTTTTTTGAAGGAGAATATGTTGCTTTGATGTTTGTAAACCTTCTCTAAATAGAGATTTTTGTGAGTGCTTCTCTGCTGGCACTTGAAATAGCCAGCATTGCTGACGGCTGGAGATGAATGACGTATCATCATTGTGGATCTCCGATCACAATAACACAAGAAAGAAATGCAGTGAAAAAGAAGTAAGTCTTATCCCTTTAGAACAATAGGATTCACAGATTCCCAAAAAAACTCGAAATCCATGGGAGTCAAAGTTAGTTCAAATGAAAGGTTAAAAACTACAGGTGAGTCTCTTGTGAAGTGTCAAGTGGTTCACAGTATGGCCACTGGAATTTTTACCTAGGCTAAGGTGGCCAAGGATTTCTAAAATGTTTAGCCATGTGGTACTAGGCTTGTGTGGACACAGTCCTACTGATACATCTTTTGAAAACTGAACATATGAGGTGTACGTTGGTTGCTGATATCATGTGAAAAAACAGCTTTCAAATAAAAATGAAAAATTATTCTGATGCCATTGCAAAACGAACTATTGAGCCAAAACACATTGACATTTTTCTTTTATTCGGCAATATGAAAATATGTCAAATAACCCAGAGTCAAGTGCTGCCCGGCTCAAACAAGCTGGGGTCCTTAGACTGCAGGAAACACAGCTTACCCCCCTTTATTTCTTGTTCCCCGATCCTCTGGTCCCATGAGGTTTCCCCACAATATGCATTCCTGACACTCATTGAGCACTGTGGAGGCGACAGGTGTTCCTATTGATTATGAAACCAGGGGACATGAAGAATTTACAATATTACCCAGCTCACCAAGACTTCAAAAAAACAGACTTTGGATCTTAATATACCAACTACTGGTCACAAGAACCTGGTAACAATTTGTGACCAGTATTCCAGTTTTGTTGGGTCATAATCTGATCTATCTCAGAAATATTAATGAGGCAGGTTGCAAATTGTGGCTCACTCAAACTGATGGTCATCAAAGGGCTGGTGGCCTGCTGCTAGGGATCAGCATACTACTATGTATTTGATCACCTTTTATTAAAATATATTTTTCTTTTACAAAGAATCATCTTTCCCATAAAGGAAACAGTAATGTACTTAACAAAAAATTCCTCTGGACCAGTTCCTACTCCTCACAAGCATTTTATTATATGTACAAAGCGGATTTCAAAATACATTACCACCGAAACTGAAGAGTCAGCAATTTTTCAATAATTTGCAAGTCGCAAAATATTGATTTCTCATAACAAAATGCTATTTACAAGGCATTCCAAATCATAGCGATTCGTTATGGAGGCCCCAAACCATTTTAAAATTCGATGCAAATATACTGACTCTTAAAAAGGCGTTACCACACAGTTTAAAAAGGGTTTTCTGTCACAAACAAAGATCTGCTCTGTATGCATATTCACTCAAAGGGAATCGTGTAATTTGTCTTGACTGAGAGTGAGACCAACCCTTAAGGTGGACCGTTACACGAATATTTTTCTGGCAGAACAGTAAATCAGCATGAAGGTAACTATGTGGCCAAGCTGTTATTTTACATTGTCCAACCTTAGCCAGACGGGGGAAAATGATGCGTGTGACTGCATTTGCTTTTTGCAATGGTTAGGCGGAGTCTCTGACTTTTCAGTCGTACAAACAAAAGACAGTGTGAACACCTCTTCGTCCTCAAAGGTATGCATGTCAAGGCTTTCGATACCAGCTTCTAGAAACAGTACTTCCTTGCTAAGCTCCTTTGTAAATGCAAAATGGCACTATTTCAAAAAAGAATCATGGCACATATTCGATGTTCATGCTGTTTTGAGTACACTGGGGCATATACCACTTGCTGTGTAATGCCTCACCCAACGCCCTCAAAAAATGAAACCTGCTGAGACAAATCCTAGACTCGAAATCTAAAGCTGTGTGTAACTATTTTGAAAATGGCTACCTTATTGTCTGCTCAGGTCAGGTGCTGAAGGGAATTTAATTTCTTAGCCTATCTTGACATCTGTTAAGACTTCCAAAGAAGATCCTTTCTGAGTCTACTGCTCACCCATTAAAGAAAAACTTTCTTTTTTTGTAACCAAAATAATAAAGATTGTGAGTCAAGGGGACATTTGCCAGTGATGCATGTTGAAGGGCTAGACATCCTGCATCAGGAACAGTGTTCAATGTAGCAAAAAACCAACGGAGTAACAGATTCACGTCGAGGTTCTTACATTTCTCTTAATACGTTCTACCCATTGCCAACCTACCAAATGAATGGATGAAATCAGGTAAGAAAGTAAATCGGCAACTTTACCTTGAGCAAAAATTTAATACAGAATATGAATGCGGCATCGGAAAAATGTAGCTTTTCAAAGGAACAAAAAGTGGGGTTTGTGCGGAAGGATAGGAAATAAAGAAAATCGGTTGGAAGAAAAGTAACCGAGGCGATAAGCTGTGTCTCTAGAAATGAGTTGCTACGATTTCATCTTATAAGTTGTTCATGATTTTTACCTAGCAGAGAGGAATTAAGCTTTTCATTGCAGAAAGTGTGTATATGCTGTATTCTTAAAAGTGGAATGAGTCAGTGTAGAAGGACATTTCTTAAAATGAAGGGATCCTTAAAGAAACAAAGACTGAGGCCCGTATTTATACTTTTTGACGCTAAACTGCGCTAACGCAGTTTAGCGTCAAAAAGTTTTGCGCCGGCTAACGGCATTCTGAAGCGCCATGCGGTCGCCGTATTAATTGAATGGCGTTAGCCGGCGCAAGCAGACCGGCGCTGCCTGGTGTGCGTGGAAAAAAACCACGTACACCAGGCAGCGCCGGCGTTGGGAAAAATGGCGCTAGGGCATCTTAAAAATGGTGCAAGTCAGGTTGACGCAAAAAATCGCCTCCACCCGATTTGCGCCATTTTTAACGACGCCCAGACGCCATTTACATGACTCCTGTCTTAGTAAAGACAGGAGTCATGCCCCCTTGCCCAATGGCCATGCCCAGGGGACTTATGTCCCCTGGGCATGGTCATTGGGCATTGAGGCATGTAGGGGGGCACAAATCAGGCCCCCCTATGCCAAAAAAAAGTATAAAAAAAAAAAAATTATACTTACCTGAACTTACCTGAATGTCGCTGGGGTGGGTCCCTCCATCCTTGGGTGTCCTCCTGGGGTGGGCAAGGGTGGCAGGGGGGGTCCCTGGGGGAATGGGAGGGCAGCTGTGGGCTCATTTTGAGCCCACAGGTCCCTTAACGCCTGCCCTGACCCAGGCGCTAAAATCCGGCGCAAATGCGGGTTTTTTGCCCCGCCCACTCCCGGGCGTCATTTTTGCCCGGGAGTATAAATACGACGCATTTGCGTCGCAGTCATTTTTTTAGACGGGAACGCCTACCTTGCATCTCATTAACGCAAGGAAGGCGTTCACGCAAAAAAATGACACTCTTTCCTCATACTTTGGCGCTAGACGCGTCTAACGCCAAAGTATAAATATGGCGTTAGTTTTGCGCCGAATTTGCGTCGAAAAAAACGACGCTAATTCGGCGCAAACGGAGTATAAATATGCCCCTGATTCTTTTCATTTTTCAAATAAATGAGAGTACGTCTCTAGTTTGTCCTCTAAGAGGGAGGAAGATTGGCACACCATTCTTTATGGATATTACCAGATGTTGCATTCTATGGTGTGAGGAAATCTATTTGCTTTTGTTGTGCATATGCTGTTTTGCCATTTGGAAGTATGAATGAACGATTACTGACGTGGGATAAGTCTTCTTAAACAGGATATACCCCCACATGCTCGGTAACATAGTTTTATTTTGTCTTTTCTATAAAGATTTTACTACAGTAGAACTGTATCAAGGCACTAGGTTGTCACAGAGACCTATGCCACCTTGATTCAAAACTGTCACCTTTTAAGGTGACAATGCTATGTGAAAACCTGCCGTATTGCATCAGCTTTATTTCAGAAAAAATCCTTAAAATCTTGCCAAATTCTGACAGCTGTTTTGAAGAACAATGCCCCACTCAAATAAGTGGAACATCACTGTTAATCAAGGTCTAGATTTGGTAAATGTTTACATCACAACCTACATGTAATGTTGGTCATCAATTTTAAGCTGTAAATATATGTGTTACCTATTGTAAATGTGTTACTTTTGAGATTGCTTTTATTGGTCGTTTTACTTATGTTAGTTTACTAAAAGTTAGTATAGTGCAAATGACCCACTCCCGAAGGTGTATACCGAGACTCCACCAAATCAAGATAAAACGACTATTCAAAATAGCTAGGTTTTACAGATTTTTTTTAACCTATCAAAATCTGAACAGTAATGAATATGGAGGAGAGCTTGAAGTACAAATATGGCAGGGACATAGCAACAGTTTGTCCTTAGATCTATGATTTCTGCTAGGGCAATGCTGAGTAAGCTTCACCCATAGATATGCCGGGACCTTGCCAACTAAGGAATTGTGAATGAGACAGAGAAGATTGAACAAGGATTGTTTTCTCGCAGGTAGCCAATGAAGAGCTTTCAACGTGGAGGCTGCCGTGGAGCCAAGGCGAGCCTACAAACCAGGGTCCCGATTCACAAAGGTGAACTTAGACTTTTGGTTCAAACTTAGATCAAACTTTCAAGTTTACACTTTGTAAATTCACAAAGAGCATTTACTAATAGTATCTTTCGGTCCGCACTGGGGGTGGGATTGAATCCTGCTAAGCAGAGCCTGGAAAGTCTTTTGAAGAAATTCCAGCTATTGAAGATGAAGTAACTTACTGACCTAAAGAGTTTGGAAGAAGAGAGGACTGTCTGAACAAAGCTTTTCAAAGTGCGGAGAGAAATCTCCTGTAAATCGATTCTCCCTGAAGGACGTAGTCCACTATTGCCAAGTCGGCTGGACATTACCATATTTAAGGGAGGAGAGGGACTTCAACCCCATCAGTCCCTGGAGGCTGCTGATGCCAGCTGAGAGCCCAGAGGCGCTGTAAAATTGGCTGCACTTACGCACAGCACGGAACGTTTCCATTTAGCAGTGGAGAAGAGGACTCCAACCCCTATCAGCCCCTGGAGGCTGTTGATGCCAGCTGGGCACCTAAAGGCGCTATAAAATCAGCTTCACTTGCCCACAGTGTGTGATGTTACTTTTCAGCAGGGGAGGAGAGGGACTCCACCCCCCATCAGCACCTGGAGGTCACTGACGCCAGCTGAACCCTGGAGGTTCTGCAAAATGGTCCACGCCTGTGGTGTGGGATGCGCACATGACACGCCCACGTGCGTGCCCAGGCGAATTCCAATCCAAGAGCAAGCCCATCTCTGCCTGTCTGTGCATGGATAAAGATGGGCTTGGCCACCCCCCTAACATTCACTTTTTGATCCTGAGAGTGAGAGCTGTGGATTCAGTAAGTCCTTTTATTCCAGAACTCAGTCTCAGCATGAGCATACGAAAGGTGGTGTGAGGTCCTGTGGTCAAGCGCAAACCCCCAGTATTGACTCTATGCTGCAGAGAGCCATTGGTGTTGTGGCAAACGAGATGGAACTGGTAGAACAAAGGTTGTTGGTGGGCCCCATGGACAGTCTGGGTGAGGGAACTATATCCTTGGCACAAACAATGCCTGAGGTGGGGGAAAGTGCGACAAGCATAAGATCCCTAATAGGAAATGCTTCCAGTAGAAGAAAAGAAGAGCCAACACTCCTTGGGGGTGCCGCCACACTGAATAAAATTAGCTCTTTATACTTAGACCTGCAGGGTACTGTAGAAATAGTTGGTGTATCTCCCCCTGAGCTGACATCCAAACATAAGAGGCAAGGTTGGGACAAATGGCCAGAGAAGCTTAATTGTCACCAAACCACTGTAAATGTGGGATTCAGAAGACCTGATTAGGTACCTTGAACTGATAATTAAGGCTCTTTTTGACCCTATTAAAGACAAATTGAGTTGTGTTGAGTCATGTTGGAGCTGGTGGGTAAATCAGATTGGCAAAGGCAGGGGAGATCATTGTAGCCCCAATCTCTTTACTTGCACTCCCTTGCATTGGCTTCTCAATGAGTTCTGGGGGACAGTTAAGGACCCTGGAGCTGGGGTTAAACCTTGTTGTGGGAGAGATCACACCCAATGACAAAGGCTGGTGCTGGTGCTGATGGTATTATTTTTTGGCCCTACTCAGGGTGAGATACACCAAAAATCCACACAGGGTGAGAACAAGTCCCTAGTGGCTTTAAACTAGGTCGGTGGGCCCAGCAGTCAGGGGTGGGAAAAAGGAATGTTACATCTATTGACTGACACCCAATCTAGCCCTGTAGTCTCCAGACTCCATCTCCCTCCTGACTCTACTCCTTATATGGTGGTCTTGACTAACATTCCCTCTTTGCCCAGTGAGGAGCAAGAGTCTATATGTTAACTAATCTGCAAAGCTGTGCACTGGTGTTCCACAAAGGGGGGGGGGTCGGTGAATGTGAGAATATTATTATTGCCAACGTGTGGGTTGGATGTGGTTGGGGGAGAATTCTTGGGTGGGAGATTGTGTTGTCTTGAATTTTAGGCACACATTTTTTGCAAGACATTTGTTAGTAGGATGACAGAAAGGGCCAGGTATCACCACCCTCCAACTAGGGTGCTTTTACCCCCTTTTTGGGAACAAAGGTCAAGGATAGGGATGGAGGGGTGATATCGGGGAATGAGAGCTGGTCCCCCTCAGATGGAGGTCTTTCAACCCCCATTAGAGCTTAGAAATAGATTTCAGGTATTGAGGGATTTGGAATGTAATGAGTGACTTTATGTAGGCCAGAGAAATATTTTGCTAAGGAGGTATATGGTGGAGATGACAGAGATATTCGGGGTATGGTCCAGACCCCGCCATCATGTTCTGCTGCAGTCGGGCTGATTGATCCCATACAGAGGGCAGAAAAACAGCTGGGACCAGAGAAGCACTTGCAATCTTCCGCCCTTAAAGAATGTAGTTGGAATGTGGCAGGGCTCAGCACCAGGTGAGAAGATCACACCTTGCTCTGGGAAATTAGGCATTTTAATATTGTGGGGATACAGGAAACATGGGAAACAAAGAATCTTTTTTACGTAGATGGTTATAGCTCCAACTTTGTCCCAGCCGATCCTTCCTTAGTAGGTAGAGCGAAAGGTGGCTTAAAGTTATTAATTTCTTTAAGTTTGTGGGGTTCCTTGTCCCAGTTACAGTAAGAAAGTAAAATATATTAGGAGTGAACCTAAGCTTTGGGGGTAGCCCCTCTGTATTGTTACTAAATTTTACAACTCAAGGGAGAAGGCCTCCCCCATTGAACACTTACTTAGTTTACGTTCTGCTTTGCAAACATTTAAAAAGAAACATAAAACCCCATATTTGCCATCTTAATGGAGGATTTTAATATGTATTTTGCCCCTTAAACTTTTATGACATCAAGGACTCATTAAACGGGGGACTGGTGAGGGGCTCTCATTTTGTACATTTGATGGAGGGAACTTTTAATGGAGTTCAATTTGGTTAATACACAAGAGGGTACGGCTGGGCAGGTGGTTCCGACTTTTACGGGCAGGGGTGCAAGTACAGTGATTAATTATATATTTCTCTCACCACCTTTGTCCCAATTTTTGGTATACATTTGAGGACAGGAATTCGGCTTATAACGGTCATAACCTGCTATGAATTGGTCCGTAAAGAGTCAGGAGACTAGCGAGAAGGGCCTGACAAACATGGAGCTAACCTCCCAAGAAGGGATGAAAATTTAAATGTAAAAAGGTTCCACAGGGGTTTTTTCTGGAAGCTCTGACAACCAGCTGTGCAACTGATCTTGAGCCCTGTTTGCAGGACCCAGGTAATGAGATAAGGATTAAGGAGGTATTTGGAAATATCTGCAAACCGATTAGTAACAATTTTAAGATTAAAGATAGTCTTGGAGAGCCTAGGTGGGAGAGCTGTTTCGATTTCACTTGCACAAAGGCACTCCATTGTATAAATGCTGCCCTTAAAGAGGCCCCTAGAGATGTTAATAAAATTACACAGAGCCGCAGGGATTATAAGGACAAAGTGCAAGCACATAAAAAGGCGGTCAGGGAACAAGCGTGGGATCACTTAACTAATCCAGGGAATCTAGGAAATAGTGCCAAATTTGGGGAAATCATCAATCGGCCCCGTTTTTTAGAGGTAAATAACAAGCATACTGACTGTGTCATCCAAGCAGAATGGTGGGTAAGGCATTTTCCCATCATGTATGAATCTACTGAGGGTAGTGGGAATCTAGTCGAGGTCCCTGAAAGGGCAGAGGAAGCATATTTCACTGAACCAAAGATAGGAGTAGCTATCCTTGCTATGTCCAAGGATAGGGCACCTTGCCCTGACGGAGTCCCAGCTGATTTGTTTCAAACCAACATTGGGATTTGATCTAAAATATTGGCAGGAGTTTTTTAAAGCAGCCTGGAGGTCAGGTCCACTTCCTTCTTGGAAATGATTGGTCATTGTCCCAGTATTTAAAAAGGGGGAGAGATCAGAGCCAAGTTGTTATAGGCCATTCTCAGTTATTGATTCCACTGTGAAGATTCTGGGTAGGGTTATTTTGGCCAGGTTAATGGATTGGCTAGAAAGTAAGAAGGTGGTTTCTACCTTTCTGTATGGGTTTAGGCAGGGTATGGGAACGATGGACCAGTGTCTGAACTTACATTTGATCATAAGGAAATATATTGAGGCTAAATCTGAGCGTATATATTTAGCCTTCATAGATTTGTTATCAGCTTTTGATCAGGTCAACACAGTGCAGGAAGGTGCCCCTTTCTTCTACATGCAATGAAGACACCACTGCACCATGGTGCATGGGTGCCTGTGTTGGCTCTAGGCAGACCACTGTGTGCCAGTGATGGGGAAAGGACATGAATGCACCATATTGCGATACACATAGTGCACTCCTGTCCTTTCCCTGTGATGCTGTGCACTAAGGTGACTCCACTGTGCCACTTGGCTATAAATATATGGATTGAAGGAAACTCATGATTATGAAGAGAAAGGCTAAGACTCATAGTAATGAAGATTAACAGCAAGTAATTAAAACATTAACTTTCTCATCCCCTTGTTTCTTCACAGTCTTGCTCATTGAGGAATAACAAGTAGTTTCAACCTCAATAACAAGTACCAACAAAGGTTCAGGTGTAACATATTTGATTCAGACACAGAATTCAATTTACAATGCTGATAGGACACCCTTCCAAATGATACAGAGGCACCTTCGCCAATTTGCAAACAATAATGAATAAGAAAAGTAGGAGGAGTAGATCATGGACCCACCAAGTAAGCATGTCTTAGCAAAGCTTAGCAAACGTTTTCTCGCCTTAGCCCATGAAGCAGCTACTGCCCTAGTAGAATGACCTTGAATATTTTCAAGTAACACAATCGTTTGGCCAAAAATGACTTAAAAATTGCCAAACACAGCTACTTACCTAAAGAAGCCAAAGAAGGACTTAGCCAAAGTAACAAAACAAACCAGAAAAGAGTTAGACAAATAAAAAGAAAGCCATTCACCCTAAAAAGAAATTACCAATGTCCTATGAACATCTGCTGAATGCAACTTTGCTTCTCATTAAATGATAATTTAGATATTGCCATTGGGCTAAAGGGTGGGTTTGATTTCACAATCACCCAATCTGAAAAATAGAATGAAGCAGGCTCACAGAGCAAAGCTCTCCATTCCCCAACCCTTCTAGCAGGTTTAATGGTGAATACAAATAAAACATTGTGGTGGTCATTACAACATTGGCGGTAAAAGCCGCTTACCGCCGTGCAGAAGACTGCCAACACACCGCCGTGGCCGTGGAAAACCGCCACAGCTATTATGACCCACAGCACGGAATCTGCCAAAAGTCAGACACCCACACAAGTCCGCCACACCAAAGGTCAGTGATAAACTGGAGATAACAAAACCTCCACCGTCACGCCAACAGAAATACGCCCACACTATCACGACACACAAATCCACGTGGTGGTCTTTCAACTGTGGTATTCCATTGGCGGTACACACCGCCGCGCTCAAAATACACACACTCGTACAAAACACCACCACATTGGACAATTCGAAATACACACACCTGATACACATACACACACCACTCCAACACACCCAATACAATATAAAACACACACCCACATCACCCACATACCCCTACAACCACAATTGCGACAGAAGCACAGAGAGAGACACCACCATCAACAATACTAGCATCCACAGGCACACAACACCATCACCTCATAACTTCCACGCACCTCACACAACACCCCACTACATATCAGCACACTTATCACCACACACACCACCCCACACATCACCCACACCACCCCATGGCACGGCAAAGACACCCCAGGTTCTCGGAGGAGGAGCTCAGGGTCATGGTGGAGGAAATCGTCCGGGTAGAGCCATAGCTATTCGGATCACAGGTGCAGCACACCTCAATTGCAAGGAAGATGGAGCTATGGCGAAGAATAGTGGACAGGGTCAACGCAGTGGGACAGCATCCAAGAAATCGGGAGGACAACAGGAATAGGTGAACGACCTATGGGGGAAGGTGGGTTCCGTGGTCTCAAGACACCACCTTGCGGTTCAGCGGACTGGCGGAGGATCCCCACCTCCTCCCCCACAACTAACAACATGGGAGGAGCAGGTCTTGGCAATTCTGCATCCTGAGGGCCTCGCAGGAGTTGGTGGAGGAATGGACTCTGGTAAGGCAAATCTTAACTATTACATCCCCCACCCTACCTGCTTGCCAGCACATACCCCCTCCCTCACCCTCACCCTCACCCCATCACTCTAACTCCTCACAAATGTCCCAACATCACAAACCACACATCCTAACACCAAGCCCTGCATGCAACAACAAAGCATGGACACCCAAAACTAAAGCATGCCCACTGCACATACCCATACACCCCCCTAAACCATCATCACACAAGGTCGCACACAGGAATGCAAGCACTGGGGTACACGGTCACCCACCCATTGCACACCATGGCACACACAGATGTATTAAACATCCTTTTATACCCCTGCAGGATCCCTACCCAACGTCACCGGACAGGAGGCCCACAGTGATGGCAGCACCTCTGTCCAACTGGATCTAGATGACTAGCCCGGCCCATCGGGGACCTCGGGGCAGTTGGTTCTCAATCCACAGTCACAGGCCACTACAGAGCTTCCACCCTCTGGAAACACCAGCACAGCACCCACCCACAGGCCCATACCTCCGTCCCCAGGACAC
Organism: Pleurodeles waltl; assembly: GCF_031143425.1. Classification (NCBI taxonomy): domain Eukaryota; kingdom Metazoa; phylum Chordata; class Amphibia; order Caudata; family Salamandridae; genus Pleurodeles; species Pleurodeles waltl. The sequence goes on along the minus strand of NC_090440.1, from coordinate 456,201,848 downwards.
GTCAATCAGCAGTGTGTCCACCACTACAGGGAACCCAGGATAACCCACCACCCCAAAAACAACAGGGACTTGGGGGCAGTGGTAGTGGGCACACAGTCCAGGGGACGGAGGCCCAGGAACACAGGGGAACTGGGAGGGCTGCGGTGTGACAGGGGGTGGACAGGCCAAGGGAACCCACTCTCCACAAGGCCCTCTCCTCCATCATGGGAGCATACCACCACTCCCAGGAGACGATGGCAACGGTACTGGCCAAGTTTCAGGAGACCCAGTGCATGCAGGAGGAACAGTATATGGGCTTCAGGGAGGAACTCAGAACCATCAGCTCCACCCTGGGCACCATCGTAGGCATGCTGAAGGAACTCGTGAACACCAGGAGGGACACTGTGGCACTACAAGGGGCCCATGACACTAGCATGGACGATGAACTGCCCACCACCTCCGCCGGTGCTAGTGGACAGGATGCCCCGCCACAAGACCAGCACACCAGCACCCCACTCCCTGCAGAGAGAGAACCACCCCGCAAACGGTCCCTGAGATCCAGGACAAAGACAGAGCACGATGCCAAGACCCCCGCCAAGAAATTAGACTGCCCTGATTGTCATCCTACTGTCCCACTTTATCACCCTGTCCATACTTAAACTGCCCCAGCTCCACTTCCTATGCCCATTTGGGCAATGCACCTGTGAGACTAATAGACTGGACTCTGCCATGGACATTCCTCCACCATCACCGCTCACCATTTCACTACCCCCTCCAATATGGAGCACTTAAATAAACACCCTTAAAGCACATAACAATCTGGAGTCTGTCTGTGATTTCGAAATAGTGTATTAGCAATTACAGTGACAAAATGGTCTTTCAAGTTTAATGTCAACATACCTATGTCACACAGCTCTAGTCCATGAGGAATCTAAGCAGATGTCACACAGTGGGACCCACATCTGTGAAATCGTAAGGGAAAGTGACAACTCAGTGACCATACACTGGGTAAAAAAGACACACAGTAGAGAGGTAGTAGTGTTAAAGTACATATAGTAGGCAGGTCTGTACTCTTACCTGTGTCTCACTGGAAATATTGCTGAATCACTGAGTCCCTGTTGTGCATGTCTTCTTCCTTTGCTTCCTCGTCTTCACTGTCCACAGGCTCCACAGCTGCAACAACACCGCCATCTGGACCATCCTCCTGCAGAAGAGGCACCTGTCGTTGCAAAGCCAAGTTATGAAGCATACAGCAGGCCACGATGATCTGGCACACCTTCTTTGGTGAGTAGAATAGGGATCCACCTGTCATATGGAGGCACCTGAACCTAGCCTTCAGGAGGCCGAAGGTCCGCTCGATCACCCTCCTAGTTCACCCATGGGCCTCATTGTAGCGTTCCTCTGCCCTTGTCCTGGGATTCCTCACTGGGGTTAGTAGCCATGACAGTTTGGGGTAACCAGAGTCACCTGCAAATGGTGAGGAACAACTGTTAGACACGAACTAACCTGGAAGGATATCCCCAGACCCAGACAACCATTCCCACTGACTTGCTTCCAGGTGCTCACCTAATAGCCACACACTGTGCCTCTGGAGTTGACCCATCACATAAGGGATGCTGCTATTCCGCAGGATGTAGGCATCATGCACTGAGCCAGGGAACTTGGCATTCACATGGGAGATGTACTGGTTTCCCAAACATAACATCTGTTCATTCATAGAATGATAACTCTTCCGGTTTCAGTATACCTGTTCACTCCTGTGGGGGGGTACCAAAGCCACATGTGTCCCATCAATGGCACCTATGATGTTGGGGATGTGTCCCCGGCCATAGAAATCCTCTTTCACTGTAGGCAAATCCTCCACCTGAGGGAAAACGATGTAGCTCCGCATGTGTTTCAGAAGGGCGGACAACACTCTGGACGATACGTTTGAAAACATTGGCTGGGACATCCCTGATGCTATGGCCACTGTTGTTTGAAATGACCCACTTGCAAGGAAATGAAGCACTGACAGCACCTGCACTTGAGGGGGGATTCCTGTGGGATGGCGGTTTGCTGACATCAGGTCTGGCTCCAACTGGGTACACAGTTCCTGGATTGTGGCACAGTCAAGCCTGTATGTGATAAGCAAATGTCGCTACTCCATTGTCGACAGGTCCACCAACGGTCGGTACACCGGAGGATGCCGCCATCTCCTCACATGTCCCAGCGGACGGTGCCTATGAAGGACAACAGCGAGCACAGAGTCAAACAACTCAGAGGTACGTACCTACAGCTTACACAGAACACCAATCATCCACAAAAGGTGGCCTGTATGTGTGTTGAGTCTAGGCCTAGGTATGTGTGATGCAGTTGGAAATGAAGCCATGTGGGCCCCGGAAATGGCGGCTGCCTGACCTGTAAAGTGGGACAATGGGATGTGAGGTAACTGCGCTGTCGTTGTACACCGTCGCGGTAGGCGGTCGAAGACCGCGGCGCAATGCTGCATTGGTTAACATTGGACCCTATGGGTCCCAGGAGCCAATGGCGATGTACGCCGGCGGTGACGGTACGCACCGCCGCGGACGTGACCGCCATTTTCTGTCTGTTCAATCACTCGATACCTGATCTTCGACAGGAGAGGACCTACACTGCAAGTGCCGCTGTGACCTCGGTCTGGAAGAGACAATGGCTCGAGTGTCTGGGGAAAGGGCCCCTGCCTTCACATCGCAGGAGTTGGAGAAGCTCGTGGATGGGGTCCTCCCCCAGTACACGCTACTCTACGGTCCTCCGGACAAACAGGTAAGTACACAGGGAGCATGTTGTATGGGCTATGCCTGTGTGGAGAGGGCTGGATGTAAGAAGGAAGGGGGGAGAGTGCGGCGTGCATGAAAGACGGTGCATGCATGTGCCACATGGCAAGGGTAAGGATGGGGGCCAATCACTTTGATGGTGCAGTTGGTAATAACTTCCCTTTTTCCCCTGTACATTTCATGTAGGTCAGCGCCCAACAGAAGAAAGATATTTGGCGTGCCATCACCAAGGACGTCCGGACCCTGGGGGTCTACCACAGACGGAGCAGCCACTGCCAGAAAAGATGGGAGGACATTCGCCGCTGGAGCAAGAAGACGGCAGAGGCTCAGCTGGGGATGGCCTCCCAACGTGGGAGGGGTGCCCGTCGCACCATGACCCCCCTGATGATCAGGATCCTGGCGGTGGCCTACCTGGAGTTGGATGGGCGCTTGAGGGCATCACAGCAGCCACAAGGGAGTGAGTACACTCTCATTCTGCTGACTTTGCGCGCAGTGGAGGGGTCTGGGTGGGGGAGCTGGGCTGTGGGTTTCCCTATGCCAGGGCAAGTTCCGTAGGCAAGGCCCCTCAGTAAGGCAGGCCATGTGGCACCCCAGCCCACCTCTGTAGAGTGCCAAGTACACCTAGTCATGCCCCTGTGTCATCTATGTGTGCAGATGTCGTCCATAGCCTAGTAGGCCATTTCCCAGGGATTGAACAGTGGAGCCCAACAGCGCGGCATAGTGCAGGGGGCTTCTGTGTCTGTCGTGTCCGCCAACGGTAGCGGTAATGCATGCACTCAACATGTCTTTCTTCTGTCTTCCCCCCCCTTTTTGTGGTCTCCCTGTTCTTGTGTGCATTAGCATCATCAGGCGGAGGAGCAGTGGCACCGGAGCACGAGGGAGCTGCATCCCACATGGCCCTGGAGGGTGACACTACGGAGTCTGAATTCACCAGTGGGACGGAGGGCGAGGGGAGCTCCCCAGCGGGAACAGGAGCTGAGACCAGCGACACAGACTCGTCCTCTGATGGGAGCTCCCTTGTGGTTGCAGCAACATCTGTGCCCCCTGCATCTACAGGTACACCTGCCACCCCCAACCAGCACCACCCTCCCAGCAGCCCCTCAGCCTTTGCCCCGTGCCCTCTCACCCAGGAGGGTGGGCATCACCTTCGCCCCAGGCACCTCAGGCCCTGCCCCAGTCACCCCTGCTGCCCTCAGTGAGGAGGCCATTGACCTCCTCAGGTCCCTCAATGTTGGGCAGTCTACCATTTTGAATGCCATCCAGGGTGTAGAGAGGCAGTTGCAACAAACTAATGCATTCCTGGAGGGCATTCATTCTGGTCAGGCGGCCCTTCAGCGAGCTTTTCAGACTCTGGCCTCAGCACTGATGGCAGCCATTGTCCCCGTCTCTAGCCCCCCCCCTCCAACTTCCTCCACCCCGACCCAATCCCCTGTACCTCAGCCTATCCCAAGCACACCTACAGACCAACATGCACACACCTCAACACCCAAGGAAAGCTCAGGCAAACATAAGCACCGCACATCCCACAGGCACTCACGCAAGCATCACACACATGCAGACACACCAACATCCACTGCCTCCACTGTGTCCCCCTCCTCCTCGCCTCCCTCCTCCCTCCCAGTCTCGTCTACACTCACACCTGCATGCACTACCTCTACAGCCTCTACGTCCCTCTCCAGCACACCCACCACCACACCCCGCTCACGTGCAGTCACCACCCCCACTACCATTCACACGTCCCCTGTGTCCTCTCCCAGTGTGTCTGTGACGCCCCCTTCCAAGATACACAAACGCAGGCACACACCCACCCAACAGTCATCCACCTCACAACAGCCTCCAGCGCATGCACCTTCACCCAAAGTCACCAAACGTACACCTCCTACAATCACCACCCCTTCCTCCACTCCCAAACCCCCTCCAGCTACCCGTCCCAGTGTGTCCCAAAAAACTTTTCCTGTCCAACCTTGACCTCTTTCCCACACCTCCCCCACCCTGTCCGTCTCATAGGTCCCGAACTAGCACCTCAGCCACAACATCTCCGGGACCAGTGGTGCCTGTAGTCACCGGAATCTGGAGTGCACCGGCCACCAGGGCAGCCAGTGTGGCAAGGAGCCACAGCACAGACAGTCCCCCACCTGTGAAGCATCAGAAGTTGGCCAGTGCCCGGCGGGAGAGGGGGAAGACTCCAGCCACCAAAGCTGCTCCCAGGGATCCCGTTGGGAGTGTGGAGTCAGCTGTGACACCTTCCAAGGTGGGGAAGGGACACAAGAAACCCGGCAAGTCTGGGAAGGGCAGCACAGCGGAGAAGACCACCATCAGCCCAGCTGCCCAGGAGGCCACCGCCAGCACCAGCCCAGCTGGCCAGGAGGCCACCACCAGTCCAGCCCAGCTGCCCAGGATGCCATAGCCAGCACCAGCCCAGCTGCCCAGGAGGCCACCGCGAGCATCAGCCCAGCTGCCCAGGAGGCCACCGCCAGGATCAGCCCAGCTGCCCAGGAGGCCAGCACCAGCCCAGCTGCCCAGGAGGCCACCGCCAGCACCAGCCCAGCTGCCCAGGAGGCCACCTCCAGCACCAGCCCAGCTGCCCAGGAGGCCACCGCCAGCACCAGCCCCGCTGGGCCATGAAGGACCACCAGCAAAAGGCCCGCTGGGCCATGAAGGACCGCCAGCAAAAGGCCCGCTGGGCCATGAAGGACCGCCAGCAAAAGGCCGCTGGGCCATGGAGGACCGCCAGCAAAAGGCCCGCTGGCCCATGAATGACCGCCAGCAAAAGGCTCGCTGGGCCATGAAGGACCACCAGCAAAAGGCCCGCTGGGCCATGAAGGACCGCCAGCACTAGCCCCGCTGGGCCATGAAGGACCGCCAGCACCAGCCCCGCTAGGCCATGAAGGACCGCCAGCAGCTGAGACCCTGCAATGGAGATCACCATCTCAAGCACCGCTGACCAGGACTGTCATCCACTACCTCTGTCCTTAACAGGATGAAGCACTCTGGGCACCATGCCCCCTCCAGAACCAGTGGAGACTGTCATCCACTACCTCTGTCCTTAACAGGATGAAGCACTCTGGGCACCATGCCCCCTCCAGAACCAGTGGAGACTGTCATCCACTTGTGAGATTGTGGCTTTGCACTCCCCAGGATTGAACAGTGGGCAAGCCACCCACTGTAGAGACTTGAGAGACTGTGGCTTTGCACTCCCCAGGATGGAACAATGGGCAAGCCACCCACTGTAGAGACTTGAGAGACTGTGGCTTTGCACTCCCCAGGATGGAACAGTGGGCAACCCACCCACTGTAGAGACTTGAGAGACTGTGGCTTTGCACTTCCCAGGATGGAACAGTGGGCAACCCACCCACTTGTGAGACTTGAGAGACTGTGGCTTTGCACTCCCCAGGATGGAACAGTGGGCATGTGACCCCCTCGTGGATTTGGCGTCCTGCACTCTAGCGGCTGGGGTGCCCCCCTCTCCATCCCCCTGAGGTCCCTGTTTTATTGGTATCTGATGCCCCTGCAGTGTTCTCTCCGTCATGGTCGGGGATCTTGTGTGGGCCTCGCCCATACCGTGTGGTCCCAGTGTTCCACGGACTTGCTTAGTGCACTACCTGGACTAGTATGCTTGGTATATATTTTGTACATGGTGTATATATATATTTCTGCCTACTTGTTTTTTAATATATTACAATGGTTACACTAATTTTCTATTGTCTTTGCATTCCCGGGGATTTGAGGGGTGTAACTGTGATGTGTTGATATGCTTTTGTGTGTCTTGTAGTGGGTGGGGTGGGGGTGCTGTGTGTGTATGTCCCTGTTTTTTTGCCTCCCCCATCCCCTGTGTTGTAGGCGCAGTACTCACCGTCGGCGTTCGTGCTCCTGGTAGAGGAGCAGGAAGACTATCGCAGGAAGAATTTGGAGTTCCGGGTCCATGGTGTCCTCGTTCCTCGTTGGGTGTGTAGAGGTGAGCGGTTTCCCTTCGAAATTCCTGTTTCCGCTGTGTTTTTATCTGTGTTGAATCCGCCCCAGAAAAGGTGGCGGATTGGCCTGTCATAATAGTGTGGGCGGTACATTGTCCTCCGCCTGTCTGTTGGCAGTGACTGCTGCGTAGTTTGTTTGTACCGCTGTGGCGGTCGGAGTGTTAAAGTGGCTGTCTGTGTTGGCGGTTTCCGCCACATCGTAATTGCAATTTTATTACCGCCGGCCTGTTGGCTGTCTTACCGCCGCTTTAACACCGACCGCCAGGGTTGCAAAGACCACCTAGGTGTTAAACTTAAGTGGGAGTGGGATATGGGTGTGAATATCTCAGGCAAAAATATGGGTGGGCCAGGAGAATATGTAAAAACAGCCCAGGTTTGGCTTTACCCAATGTATCTGTTTACACCAGACATACCTCACAAAACGGCATTTACATCACATGCAAAGGGGGCTACTTTCCATATGTGCCATTAGCATCATCAGGCGGAGGAGCAGTGGCACCGGAGCACGAGGGAGCTGCATCCCACATGGCCCTGGAGGGTGACACTACGGAGTCTGAATTCACCAGTGGGACGGAGGGCGAGGGGAGCTCCCCAGCGGGAACAGGAGCTGAGACCAGCGACACAGACTCGTCCTCTGATGGGAGCTCCCTTGTGGTTGCAGCAACATCTGTGCCCCCTGCATCTACAGGTACACCCGCCACCCCCAACCAGCACCACCCTCCCAGCAGCCCCTCAGCCTTTGCCCCGTGCCCTCTCACCCAGGAGGGTGGGCATCACCTTCGCCCCAGGCACCTCAGGCCCTGCCCCAGTCACCCCTGCTGCCCTCAGTGAGGAGGCCATTGACCTCCTCAGGTCCCTCAATGTTGGGCAGTCTACCATTTTGAATGCCATCCAGGGTGTAGAGAGGCAGTTGCAACAAACTAATGCATTCCTGGAGGGCATTCATTCTGGTCAGGCGGCCCTTCAGCGATCTTTTCAGACTCTGGCCTCAGCACTGATGGCAGCCATTGTCCCCGTCTCTAGCCCCCCCCCTCCAACTTCCTCCACCCCGACCCAATCCCCTGTACCTCAGCCTATCCCAAGCACACCTACAGACCAACATGCACACACCTCAACACCCAAGGAAAGCTCAGGCAAACATAAGCACCGCACATCCCACAGGCACTCACGCAAGCATCACACACATGCAGACACACCAACATCCACTGCCTCCACTGTGTCCCCCTCCTCCTCGCCTCCCTCCTCCCTCCCAGTCTCGTCTACACTCACACCTGCATGCACTACCTCTACAGCCACTACGTCCCTCTCCAGCACACCCACCACCACACCCCGCTCACGTGCAGTCACCACCCCCACTACCATTCACACGTCCCCTGTGTCCTCTCCCAGTGTGTCTGTGACGCCCCCTTCCAAGATACACAAACGCAGGCACACACCCACCCAACAGTCATCCACCTCACAACAGCCTCCAGCGCATGCACCTTCACCCAAAGTCACCAAACGTACACCTCCTACAATCACCACCCCTTCCTCCACTCCCAAACCCCCTCCAGCTACCCGTCCCAGTGTGTCCCAAAAAACTTTTCCTGTCCAACCTTGACCTCTTTCCCACACCTCCCCCACCCTGTCCGTCTCATAGGTCCCGAACTAGCACCTCAGCCACAACATCTCCGGGACCAGTGGTGCCTGTAGTCACCGGAATCTGGAGTGCACCGGCCACCAGGGCAGCCAGTGTGGCAAGGAGCCACAGCACAGACAGTCCCCCACCTGTGAAGCATCAGAAGTTGGCCAGTGCCCGGCGGGAGAGGGGGAAGACTCCAGCCACCAAAGCTGCTCCCAGGGGTCCCGTTGGGAGTGTGGAGTCAGCTGTGACACCTTCCAAGGTGGGGAAGGGACACAAGAAACCCGGCAAGTCTGGGAAGGGCAGCACAGCGGAGAAGACCACCATCAGCCCAGCTGCCCAGGAGGCCACCGCCAGCACCAGCCCAGCTGGCCAGGAGGCCACCACCAGCACCAGCCCAGCTGCCCAGGATGCCATAGCCAGCACCAGCCCAGCTGCCCAGGAGGCCACCGCGAGCATCAGCCCAGCTGCCCAGGAGGCCACCGCCAGGATCAGCCCAGCTGCCCAGCAGGCCAGCACCAGCCCAGCTGCCCAGGAGGCCACCGCCAGCACCAGCCCAGCTGCCCAGGAGGCCACCTCCAGCACCAGCCCAGCTGCCCAGGAGGCCACCGCCAGCACCAGCCCCGCTGGGCCATGAAGGACCACCAGCAAAAGGCCCGCTGGGCCATGAAGGACCGCCAGCAAAAGGCCCGCTGGGCCATGAAGGACCGCCAGCAAAAGGCCGCTGGGCCATGGAGGACCGCCAGCAAAAGGCCCGCTGGCCCATGAATGACCGCCAGCAAAAGGCTCGCTGGGCCATGAAGGACCACCAGCAAAAGGCCCGCTGGGCCATGAAGGACCGCCAGCACTAGCCCCGCTGGGCCATGAAGGACCGCCAGCACCAGCCCCGCTAGGCCATGAAGGACCGCCAGCAGCTGAGACCCTGCAATGGAGATCGCCATCTCAAGCACCGCTGACCAGGACTGTCATCCAACCACCTCTGTCCTTAACAGGATGAAGCACTCTGGGCACCATGCCCCCTCCAGAACCAGTGGAGACTGTCATCCACTACCTCTGTCCTTAACAGGATGAAGCACTCTGGGCACCATGCCCCCTCCAGAACCAGTGGAGACTGTCATCCACTTGTGAGATTGTGGCTTTGCACTCCCCAGGATTGAACAGTGGGCAAGCCACCCACTGTAGAGACTTGAGAGACTGTGGCTTTGCACTCCCCAGGATGGAACAATGGGCAAGCCACCCACTGTAGAGACTTGAGAGACTGTGGCTTTGCACTCCCCAGGATGGAACAGTGGGCAACCCACACACTGTAGAGACTTGAGAGACTGTGGCTTTGCACTTCCCAGGATGGAACAGTGTGCAACCCACCCACTTGTGAGACTTGAGAGACTGTGGCTTTGCACTCCCCAGGATGGAACAGTGGGCATGTGACCCCCTCGTGGATTTGGCGTCCTGCACTCTAGCGGCTGGGGTGCCCCCCTCTCCATCCCCCTGAGGTCCCTGTTTTATTGGTATCTGATGCCCCTGCAGTGTTCTCTCCGTCATGGTCGGGGATCTTGTGTGGGCCTCGCCCATACCGTGTGGTCCCAGTGTTCCACGGACTTGCTTAGTGCACTACCTGGACTAGTATGCTTGGTATATATTTTGTACATGGTGTATATATATATTTCTGCCTACTTGTTTTTTAATAAATTACAATGGTTACACTAATTTTCTATTGTCTTTGCATTCCCGGGGATTTGAGGGGTGTAACTGTGATGTATTGATATGCTTTTGTGTGTCTTGTAGTGGGTGGGGTGGGGGTGCTGTGTGTGTATGTGCCTGTTTTTTTGCCTCCCCCCTCCCCTGTGTTGTAGGCGCAGTACTCACCGTCGGCGTTCGTGCTCCTGGTAGAGGAGCAGGAAGACTATCGCAGGAAGAATTTGGAGTTCCGGGTCCATGGTGTCCTCGTTCCTCGTGGGGTGTGTAGAGGTGAGCGGTTTCCCTTCGAAATTCCTGTTTCCGCTGTGTTTTTATCTGTGTTGAATCCGCCCCAGAAAAGGTGGCGGATTGGCCTGTCATAATAGTGTGGGCGGTACATTGTCCTCCGCCTGTCTGTTGGCAGTGACTGCTGCGTAGTTTGTTTGTACCGCTGTGGCGGTCGGAGTGTTAAAGTGGCTGTCTGTGTTGGCGGTTTCCGCCACATCGTAATTGCAATTTTATTACCGCCGGCCTGTTGGCTGTCTTACCGCCGCTTTAACACCGACCGCCAGGGTTGCAAAGACCACCTAGGTGTTAAACTTAAGTGGGAGTGGGATATGGGTGTGAATATCTCAGGCAAAAATATGGGTGGGCCAGGAGAATATGTAAAAACAGCCCAGGTTTGGCTTTACCCAATGTATCTGTTTACACCAGACATACCTCACAAAACGGCATTTACATCACATGCAAAGGGGGCTACTTTCCATATGTGCCAACAGAATTCCAGTTTTCACCACATTGTTTTGGAAATGTCCAGTGTTACAGGAACCATGGGGTGAGATGATGCACATATATCCTAGATCACAAAATGAAATCTTACGCCAACACCAGAATTCTGCCACTTGGAGTGGATGACATTCTCAGTGGGTGACAAGAACATGTGTAAATTTATTGATCAAGTACGGATAACGTTCAAGTGCAGGATAGCCATGTCTTGGAAGGCAGCAACGTCCACGAATCTGAAGACCTTGTCAAGCACCTTTAAAAAATGGGCTCTATCCGAAGCGCAGGTCATAGCAGGGAGAAAAAAACGGGAGGGAGTTTGTCAGGTATGATATGGGAAGTATATGGACATGAACGAACATACTGCCTGTGTCTATGAATTCTTTACTTGATTGCTAAAAGATGCTACGTATAAAGAGGTAGTACAGGAAGGTTGCTCATGTAGTAGCTGGAAAAGGTGTTCATTTAGTGCCACTCATATGCAGTACACTTTACACGTATTACCACACAGTGAACCTGAACATAAAGAATTTACCCTCAAGGTCATGCAGCGCACCGTTTCTTTTGTAATATGTCACTATGCAGCTTTTAATATCCATACTGTGTCAGTCAGTATCATTCATTGATATTAGTTGCTCATGATTGTTTAGGTTCCACTGTGTCACATGCACAGTGGCATGAAGCTGCCTTGAAACATTTTACCATAATAATGCACCTAAATAGAAACCTTTGCTGCATCATTATAACTGTAATGTTGATCGAGAAGATGGTTATGAAAATCAATAAAAATGTGCTAAAAATGATCCACTGGTGCTCCGGTCTTCTGCACTAACACCTTTGATAGACTGTGGGAGCAGATTTTTGCACCTTTTAGCGCCCCCTAGCGCCACAATGTGTGCACCATGTTTAGTATACAGCACACCATGGTGGTAGTGAGGGAACTCGCGTGAATTTGTGACGCTTGTTCGATGCTTTGTAGGATCAGCATCAAAAATTCTGATGCTAATCCTGCAAAGTACCCAAAGGCCCATTGAAACCAGTGGGAGCCTCCTTTTAACACCTGCTCTGTGCAGTAAAAAAATGAAGCAAAGAAATCTCTTAGATTTCTTTGCACCATTTGTTTCGGCCCCCCTAACAGGGGAATGCCCCATTTACATACAATATGCCTGGCACAGGCATAATGTATCACAGAGGGTTTCAAAGTGGCACAATGTATGCATGAGGGCCTCGCTACCTCCATAGATGGTCCTGGTCAGGTTGCACTTCTTGTTTGTTCTGATAGAACCCCTCTGACATACGGGGTCACCCACCTCTGCTATAGATAGGAACTGACCGGAATGGCACAGCAGATATCTTCAAAACATCCCCCCAGCAAATGGAGTTTTCCTCACAATGCTGTGGTAAAGCCAAAAGTGTTCCAGAGCCACAGCGCTATCTAGCAAGCAAGTTCCCCTGGGGCAGACTTGGCCAATTCAGACTTACCCACACCTGCTTATTTTCTGTTAATGGCAGCAGCCTTTCACCACTATCTGTGAAAACAAGGCTATGTCATGGCACACAACCATGATTCATGCTTGCAAATGAAAACAAAATCAGAATTAGGTATCCAGACATTACTACAGTTAGAGCACTTAGTGCAGGGTGTATGCCTATTACCATAAGAAGGAATTTTCAGACCCAACAACTTACAATGAAAAAGTAAAAGAGTACATCTTACAAGCCTGACCTTTTGGATTTGTAAATGCTTGTTTTTTTCTTATGTTGGGGCAGAACGTCTATTTAAATTCACCTTTTTTTAGGGGACAGGAGTGGAACAGCTGTATGACCCCTGAGGTTCAATTAAGTGCAAGTTAAATGTTTAAATATGAAAGTGCCACAATTCTGTGAACCAGTGAGCATTAATGGTTTCACAGCAGTTTCCTTTGTGGGTGGCCAGCCACATTTCTTTCTTCCATGTTGGGATACTTGTGTAGGCGACAGCCAGAAAAGAGTGGCAATATTTTACAATAAACATAAACGTGGCAAAAGAAAAGTGTAAAACCAATGGCTCTGCATGTTAGAAGTCAGACGTAGATTTAAAAATTCAGGTTTTGAATCCCCATCAGAACAAGCTGACATTTTTTCTAAATTATAAACATGAAATATAATTCATTTTTAAATACAATATTTCTGTTCTGTGTTAAAAGATGTAGGGCCTGAGTGTGAGTCTGGTGGTCTCAAGACTTCCACTGTGGCTGTGGCAGTCTGACCACCACATTACGACCCTGGATGTCTGATCCTGACGGGATGATGGCAGTCTTGGTTGTGAACAGCCAGCGCAGCAATGAAGTCAGCACTGCCCTGCTGATTATAACCTTGTTCTCTACCAGCCTTTTCATGACAGTCTGACCACCATGAAAAGACTCGCAGAGAACAGGAGAACAGGGCCACGGGGGGACCCTGCACTGCCCATGCCCTGCAGACTGTACTCATTTCAGGGATGCTAGTGCACCCTGCATGCGCAGCATTGCTGCTGGCTCAATTATGAGCTGGGACCAATGCTGCTGCACCTTTCCCCCTGGGCTGATGGGTGGGAACCTTGGTTCCCACCCTTCAATCCAGTGGGAAAGCTGTGTGGTGGCTGGTAGGGAGAGCTCCAGCACAGTGGCGGTCTCCTCATCAGGAGTTTGGCGGTCCGATGATTCAGCCAGCCAAACTCGTAATGACCCCCTGAAATGCCATTTAAATTGAGAGCAGAAGTATGAGCAATGAGTGGCTCATGCCACAAGTGCTGGTAGCAATGAAGTGGGCATAGATGCGCAGTCACTTCTACCACAAGAAACCTCATTACTTAAAAGTTGCAGATTTCTATAAACACTAGGCACAGACATACATTCACCCATATGAAATGTTACATGCGGGAATAGCGTGTGATTCACTAGCAGAACAAAGAGGCAAGTATAAATCGGGGTGCCAAAGAGGTTTACTTTTTTTAAAAACACTTGCACATCGCTTTACTGCATTTAATACATGTTCAACATGTAAGAACTTTAAATATGGAATACACAGGATGCTGCGGCAGCTACTAATCTGTAGCAATACATTGGGGTCCTTTGGAAAGTGCCTGGTAAATCTGCTAAGACTACCCATTCCACATCTCATAGCAGGCCAGACAATTATCTGGGCTGTTTTGCACTACAGGCTGGACCACTGAAATTAGGTGGGAGGGGAGGACAAAATTATGAAAAAGGGGTGACTAAATTTATGGACCAAGAAATGGCTGGTTATGTGGCATAAAGTGGCACAATTAGTAAGAGTGTTACCAAATGATTTTGAAATTTTTAACCATGTTAACTCTAAGTGAGCAAAGATTCCACCTCATTACATCCACTATGACACTCAAATACAGCAAGAAGCAACAGAAAGGTAACCATTCAAACTTTCTCAAGAGCCTTCCATTGCATGACATCTGCTATCATGTTTTAATAATAATTTCGATGCATTTCAGTTAGAATCAATTTTTTTTTGCAAAAAGCTGCAGAATATGTAGCAGATGATTTATTATGTGGCAAATGCAGAAAATCTATAATTATACGGAAAATGTCACTGTCTCAAAATTATAGTATTCCTGTGGCCTTGTCCATAGCACATGCACATCACTAAAGCAGGAAGAGTTTAACTTGCATGATAAGGACCCCAGATTCAAGCAACATCAAAAAAATACAGCCAAAAAAAGGGGAAACAAACATATCTTAGTTTAGGAGAGTATTACACATACTACTTGCCCTATATTGTAAGAATTTATTTTTACTGGGAAGTGGTTTATTATATGAGGAATCACGTAACCCTCCCCCACTGGTGTAACAATAGCCCCTGTAGTCCCCACGGTGCGAGGTGGCCCTGAGCTCCAGGAGCCCCCTCAGCACAGTACACTGTGCACAGGTGATGGGCACCTGCCCTGAGAGCATCTGACTGGGTGGGGAGGGGGGCCCTCCATGTCCTTTGCATGTACTTTGCAAGGGGGGGCACTTAAGTTTTGTTATGCCACTGCTCCCCCCCTGCTGTACACTATAAGGATACTGTAAGTCCCAGAGGAAATCCATAGCCATATAGAGTAACATGGCGAAAGGCCGAGTTCCATTATAAGGTTATGGAACTCCTAGGTGACTTGCAATATCCCTATCATTTATAGTAGGGGGTACTTCATCCTAAATAATAGCTGATCATTCCAGCACCACAAATGACTTAAATCCTTATTGGCCTATTTATGAAATGGTCACTATAGCAGAGCACAACAAGCCACCTTGCGTGACAGTGAAAGGACAGGAATGTTCTATATTCAAATAATGCGGTGCATTTCTGCCTGTTCTCAGCGCTGGCACACAATATGATGTCCAGCTCTGAGGCAGGTAACCTTGCACCATAGTACAAGGGTGCCTGTGTTGTGAGCAGGAGTGTTTTTATGCAGGAAGAAGCACCTATCAGCATAAAAACTATTCACAGAGGCATTTTCCTCAGCACACAAAGAACGAGGAAAAAATTAGGATAAATAATCACATTTCTCCTCGTTATGTGTTCACCTGGGGAGGTGTAGCAGTTTTGTCACATTCCCAGGTCTACCACTTATGATAAATCTGCAGTGTGTCAAATACATTGTGAAGTCCCACACACAACCCATGGAATGCCTCCCTGGGGCAGAGTACCACAACACACTGATTTGAACTGCATTGCATTACTCTGAATTTATCAAGCCACTCAGCCATGCGAGGTGGCCTTGCGTGGCTTGATAAATCACATTTAGTAGTTGTGTCATGCTTGCACCTCTTTCCATGGTGTGAAAGTGACACAAATACTAAATAAATAAGGCCCTTGGTGCGCACCGTTCTCATATAAAAGTGAGGGCATGTTTACAAACATGAGGATAAAAATAGAACCTCTAATTCAAGATTAAACACATCAAAAATAGATGTTTGTTACATAAACATATTTGAATCAGTTCAATACATGTCACTTTAAAAAAAAGCTGCAATAGCTCAAAATATGTAGCAACTTGCAGCAGGATTCTAACCTTTCTATAATTATGTACGGAGTGCACAAAATGAACCTGTTCTTGTCACTGTAAGCTAGAAAAACAGAGCAGGAGAAAGAAAAGCAAAGTTTCATTTTCCATGCCTTAAACAGCTGCTTTAATTATGCTCCATGACCTGACCTGCCATTCACCTCACTGCTTGTCTGGCAGCAGGCATTGTGACGTTGTAACTAAACTATATTAAGTTGAGTTGTGACATCTTTTCTGTATAATCAGTGACCAGGAGCATCACAAGTCGTTGATTAAAAAGAAATTATAGCTGGTCATTTATACAGAGATTGCAGAACCCCATCTATTATATTATGTTAGATTCATGGGCTATATAACAACAAACAAGATTTGGTAGTGAAACCTTCTTTGGGAGTAAGTTTGTATGGTATTCCTGGACTACATTTATAATTGTTTTTTTAATTTAGGTCTTTCAGATGCTGTTATAAGTAGACTAGGTCACTTCAGTGGGCTGAAATAATGAACAAGAAAAACAAGCACTTGCAAAGCCAATAGGTCTCGCCTGTTGGTTCTGTAGCCATGCTGTACAGCAGCAAAGATGTTTTTCAGTGTGGCTGGTGGTTTACTCACTTACCCAAAACATCTAAGAGAAGTGAAGAGAAAGAAAACCTTGCCTGAGTTCAAACTGCTGCAGGCTGGATCCGTAGAGGGGCTCATTGATGGTGGTTTGCGGAAATGTTCCACTTCGACCAGAACTCTGCATTGGCAGGGGACAGCAGAGTGGTCTTGGTGCGAACAGCTGGTCGATGACAAGAAGTTCACATTTTACATGGATACTCTAGCGGGTGACACAATGAATGTTGCAGCCCACTTATATCATTTAATTTACAGGTCCTGGGTACATGTAGTACCATTTACTAGGTACTTACAAGTAAATTAAATGCGCTGATTAGGTGTAGGCCAATTTTTCATGTTTGGAATGGAGAACACACGCACTTTAGGACTGGTTAGCAGGAGTAAGGTGAGCAGAGTGTTAAAGTCAACAAAAATGGGTTCAGCAAAACAAGAGTAGTGAAGGGAAAAATCTAGGGGAATATCACACAAAACATGGTCATTTCCAACAATGACTCTGTGAGAAAGTGCACCAATTAGCCCAGTTTTCACTGGGGAGACAAGTGTAGGAAGAAACACATGCCAGAGAAAAAAGGATGCATTTGTAATGTTTCATTTAAAGTGTGTCTAATTTATTAATCCTACTTTTGCATAGGAAGGATTAGTAAGTATTTGTGTGGTATGTTTGTGATATCATGCATGCACTCCTGTTTATTGTTACAGTCTTCAATTAGGCAAATATTTGAAATTTTTTGAACAACCCAAGTATGTGCAACTCGTATCAAAGGTAAACTTAACTTAGTACTAGAACGAGTAACTAGGGATCTGAGAGCTTACAGGCTGAGCTATCTGGCTGACTATATATCACAGCTGCTGGAACTATTCATTAAAATAGATGAGAGATGCTCTATGAAGAAACCATAGTAGTTCACTAGAGTAGTTCACACTGTAAACTGTTACCTGTGCTTTCATAATTGAGATATTAATTTCCTTGAAGAATAACAGAGTGTTCAAATACATATCTTGTCTAATTGTGAAGATGTGTGTATGCCGAAAAAGGAGATAAGCATGAAACAGTTTATATATATTCTGCGGCAATAGGATATTTACAGGGGTGGCCCCTCTACTATGGCGGAGGAGCGTTGCCTCGCTGCTGAAAAGCAACAGAAAAATAAACTGATATTACAATAGTTGAATTATTCTTTTATTTTTCTCTTCTTCCTGGTAGCGTGGGGCAGGCGATCCTTGTCAGCAAGGGGGAGGAGTGGTGCACACTCGAAGTGTGCATGTTTCTTTGGCCAGTCATCCAAGGCTGGCTAAACTTACATGCGCACTTAGAACTCTCCACCTGGGCTGTGTTGCACAGCCCGGGTGAAGAACCAGTGCAGGCTCCCAGTCCCCAGCTGAGCGGCATTTCAGGCCACTCAGACCAATTTAGTGTCTGGATTGGTGGATTGGTTAGGAAGAAAAGAAGCAGACACGCAGTGAGGCTGCAAGAAAGACAGAGGCGGCATGTGGCAGGTAAGTGTTTTTTTTCATCATCCCCCCAGGGACACCCCTCCTCCTCTGTCTCCAGCCGCTATGCTATTACAAGCTGCCATCGCTGAATATTTCTTTGCATTTCTACTGATTGTAGAATAGGATAGGGCTCCAATGGGAGACAATCTCTTTTCTACATAGAAAGGTTTGGTATCCGTTCCTACGTCCTATAAATAAGCAAAGTACGAAACCCATAGACAATCCTGCTCCACATGTAGTTGAAAATGGATGTCCCTATTGCATTTTCTGAATAAATAATGTTAAATATGGACTCTGAATAGAACAACCTTCAAAGAGATAATCGCGTCTGCCCCACGGATTTAAATCTTTGGTTGCACAGAAACTTTCCCTGATTCAAGCAAAAGGTGATTGGAATTTTAGAAGAACAATGGTTCGTGCCTTGTACAGATATAGGAAAAGCCTTGCAAGGGATGTCACTGCTGACAAGCTTAAGACCCATGTTTAAATTACACTGCCATCACAAAGATTTCGTGGACTCTAATCCCATTTGTGTTTTGCTGTGATTCTCACAATATTCACATTCTATCATAATTACACTTTTCTTCTCCAGCACTTGAAAGTACTAAGATGGGGTCATGGTAGACAGTAGGCTTTGAATCTCTTGAACTGTGAGATTAAATAGATTTCAATAGAAAATTGTTATTTGTTCAGATTCATGTGAAGCTTGGGATGAATTTATTAAAAGTACAACATAAGAACCTGTTTACATATTTGACGCTACAAGCAGTACAGCTTCTAAAAATCAGACCTGGCATGTTGATTGTGCTTGCAGCAGTAAGCATAATTTAAATGTGTTTGTTTTTTCAATAAGCCAATTTGCTCTTGTAATTCTACTTTTAGTTTTATCATTTTTATGTTACATATTATTTTATCAGCACACAATAGACTTCTTGAAGACTAGTTCAGTTTTCTTCATATATGTAATGCTTAAAGACACATACCTTAACATGCAGACATATATTATAAGCAACATCTTTATTATTTTATTCGTTTGATGGGGAATACAGTTTTCATCATGATTGTTTGCAAAAAAAAGAGAGAATGGACAAATACATTTCCGCATCCACATTTAAAATAAGTTAACCCATAGAGATTGCTGGCTTTATAAGTCAGCTGTACTGCGTCCAGATAGGAGCATAAAGCATTTTTTACTTGTTTTTTTAAACAAATCATCTTGACGACACATTTGATTATACTGAATAACCAAGCACACCCTTTTACACTATATGTGTTCCCAGGCAGACTTTGTTTATCCCTAAGATGTCTGTGCACCTGTACTTCTGAACATGGGAGTTTTCCCAGGAGACAGTCTGCCTTGTTGCTTTTGTTAAATTAGTATTAATTTGTTAAATTGCTATTTCTTTAGACCAACACACATCCATAAAGAATCTTTTGCAACTCTAGAAAGTAAGCTCAATGATAGTCAGCTTTTCAGAGTAACCAGGGGCGTCTCCTCCGCTAAGGTGGAGGAGGGTCTTCCCACTGGATTGTGGGGAAAGGAAAAATAAAATTATAATAATGCAATCTTATTGTCATTTTTCTTTCCTGGGAGTAAGGGGCAGGGCAGGGCTGGGCTGGAGGAAGAGGGGCGGAGGAGGGCTGTAGGAGGGACTTTGCAGCACAAAGTCTGCATGTCTGTTTGGCTGGTCGTGCTGGGCCAGGCAAACAGACATGCGCACTTTGCATGTTCTCTAACTGGCTCTATTGCACAGCCAAGTGGAGAACAGACTCCCAATCATCTGAGCGGTGAAGCAGGCCGCTCAGACCAATCATGACGTTGCAGTCATGCTGGTGACAGCAACGTTGTGATTGGCTGGGTGCCTGTGTGCAGCCAAGAAGAAGAGAACAAGGACGGAGGGGAAACAAATGTGTTTTTACCCAAAGGTAAGCATGCTGCACAAAGGAACATGACAGTAGGCCTGCCTTTACATTTTCAGCATAGACAGTTTGGAGCCCAACCAAAAGGTAGGGAAAGAGTGATCAGAACTATTTTAGGAATAGCACAAGGATTTCCCTCCACGCAAAGGCTGGCATGAGGTATAAATATGTCACTTTTGGAACCCCTCATTAGAACACTCCTGGACCTGTGGGAGATTCAGAAGAAGATCTGCCATGCTGTCTGAAAAGGAAGAAAGACTAGACCTGCTTGACTTGAATCTATGATTTCCAGAGGTGTCTGCAAAGGTCAGTTGGCTGACCTTCTGTTTGAGCTAAAGGGTTACAACAAGCTTTCAGATGCCTCCCTGCTAATGCCCAGCTGACCAGCATGAAGTAGACACACCTGTCCTCTGCTGCTGTGCTCTTCTTAAGTGAGTCCTGATGCCCAAGAATGCCTTCACCCAACTGACATCCAAGTGCACTCCTCTTCAAAGGAAAGGAGAAATCTTGATGTTTTGGGCTCTTTGTGACAGTGAGCAAGCCCATTCATGCCAAAACACTGACCGAATCAAAACTCTGGAGAACTTCACTCTTCATTCTACAGCAAGCACCGGCAAAGAAAGATCTGTAATTCATGTTATAGCAATGACAGCCCCTGGTGACTGCCAATGCCAAGCTCCAGCAACAACCATCTGTGATGCCCAGCCGGATATTTGTGCTACAGTGATGACCATCATCGATGATCTTCCTGCTCTACATGATCTCCTTTCCCCAAACAGGATTCTTCACGCAGGACTTTGAAAAGGTAACTGTTTCAGCTAGACTAACCTGGCCCCTGAACTTACCCACATGCTATCGCTATTGTTACTTTCTCTTGGTCTAGCATAACCAGATGGCCAAGACTGGTGCATTTTGCTTTTAGGCACTATAAATACCTAAATACTTGAAATTGCATACCTCTAGTTCTACTTTCCGGTTTATTCACTAAAATGTATTCTGCTTTTCTAAATTGATTTGCGTTTTTTCTCTCTGTTGTGTTTTCACTTTATCAGTGCTTGTATGCTGCATAAATAGTTTAAACATAGCCTGTAAGGTAAGCCTGACTGTTGTGTGCCAAGCTATCAGAAATATAAGCACAGGTTAATTTAGTGATTGTTGTGGTTCACCCTGACAAGGATTGTGGTTGTTGCCTGAGTGGCGCTTCCACTTCTCTCAAACAATAATCTAATTTCTTACAGTTGCCATTATTTAGAAGAGCAGGTTGCGACTGGATGTTGAGGCAGGTGCAATGGAAAGGAAGCAATTTATCGCTCGCAACAAAGGATTACAAATGCGATGCAATGTAATGAAAGGTTGTAAAGGTGAGGCAAATACTCCATGCAGAAGCCATGCTATTGGCACATTTTCCACTACTGAAAAAGGAGCTTATTCTATCTGCTCTATACTTAATAGTCTATATTGAGCTTATTTCTTAGCCTTTGCATTTTGAGCAGAAATATGATAATAAATACTGGGAATTTCACTGTGAATCAGGTGTTGCCAGAGTACATTTCCAGCTTTGATGGGTTGCAACACTTAATTAAATTGAGTAATTGGTCATAACTGAGCCTGCCTATTTTATAGAAAAGTTGAATCTTCTTTCAAAACATTACGGAAGTTATTTCATTCCTTTTTGAGTAAATTATTTTAGATGTAGTATGCATGCCATTATCCATTACTCTGAACATTGTCTGCAGGTCTCCCCTGTCAATTTCTTTGATTCTCACAGCAGCCTTTTGTGTTGAACATCTTTGCATTTCATTATAGATTGCGTATCCCAGTAGGAAAACAAATAGTTTTACTTTTACACTGCAAGGGACCAGAAGAAACTCCATATTTTCATTACTTCTGGATAGACGTTTAATAACAACATTGAGGGTGGAATGTACTAACCATTGTTATCACAGTTTACCTTCAACAAATGTGGTAATGGTAGCAGGTGTAAATCTATTATAGCTAGGGTGCCAACAATCAGCTAAAAGAGCAGTAGTTTTGAAAAGAAAACTGTGCATGGACATATCAGTGTGAATTGGCCATGAGGCCACACCTTCACGGTATAACATTGTTGAACTTTAAGTGTTAGAGAATGTAATTTACATTGGAATCAGAAATGTTTTCTTTCTTTTAATTTGGAAATTGGGTTGAATCCAATTTGTAAATTGATGGTGTTTTAAAATTACTTGTGGACCCAAATCACAAATATGGTGACTGATGGATTCTTATGTTCTGAGACATCTTTTCGTTGGTAATTTTAAAAGCTCTAAATACAGCGTCTGTTCACTAAAGTTGCCATCAGTTTGTTCCCCAGATACTTTTTTTATCAAAATGTTCTTCCTAATACCTATAGTCTTGTTTGGCAAGGTATTCAGCAAATTGATAGGAGTAAATCTGGTTACTCCTAGTAAGGAAGTTCTTTTGAAACTTCTCAGGGATTTGTTGATAATAGAAGGCTGAAAGTTCTTCCCTATTAAAGTAAGGGAATTTCTTTACAAAATTCAGTGACTGTCTGACAATGTTCCCACTATATTTAGTTGTACATAGTTGAGCTGTTCTAGCATAATTAGTTCTTTGTATAAAATAGTGTGCATAGTGGTGGAAACAAAACATTTCTTTGTTATTTGTTATAGTTAGTATTTAAGCAAGGACTATGTAGGACATTGGATCATTAGTTGTGCAGGATGTGAAGTCTCCTCAAGTAACAGGTCCACAATTCCCTCTTACTGGGTACCAAACACCCCATTATAGTTCTTCACTTTCTCCAAGACCTAATCAAGGGACATGGTGTGGGCTAGTAATCACCATTCTCTGGCATGAGAAATAAAACTCAATAAATGATTGGCAAGTCAAGGTTTTTTCTTTAGAAAAGCAAAAGTACATTTATTACACACACCACTAAATACAATGCATTAATTTATAAATATATACATAAGACACATTAAAAATACCTTAGATGATATTATGAAATGACATTTGACCCTTTAAAGATGATGGCCCTCATTATGAACTTGGTGGTAACCACTGCCGACCGTCGTGGCGACAGTGAGCAGAAGACCGCCAGTGGCGGTAGACTGCACACTGTTGAATAATGATGCCAAAAAGTTAAAACTCCAAAAATTCTGCAACCTCCACCCACCGCCAGGGTCTACGACAGCGGAAAAGCAGTATACCCCACCCCGCCACTGCCATGCAGACAAATCCTCCGTCCACCAAATAATGATGCACAAATCAGCGTGGCGGAAAGTGAATGCCAAATGACCATTGGTCACAGCCAGCAATGGGACCCACCAACAACAAATGCACACATTGGCAAGTCTGAAACCCACACACCTGACACACATCCACAACAATATAAAACACTCACATACACCCTCCACAATCCTTTGCATCACCAATAGCACAATAGAAATTGACAACACAACACAAATACACTGAACCCAACATCACACAAGTCACACACACAAATACACCACCAAAACACATACATACCCCAAACACCATCACAAGTCACACACACAACCACACAACAGCACCCTCACCAATGCACCCCAACACACCACCCACAACACACACCATGGCACCCCCTAAGCACCCCCGCTTCACAGACAGGAAGCTAGGGACCATGGGGTCGAGCCACAACTATTCGGGACACAGGTGCAGCAGACACCCGTGGCCAGGAAGATGGCGCTATGGCAGCTGATAGTCATCAAGGTCAACACAGTGGGAAACCATCCACTCACAAGGGGCTACATCCGGAAGAGATGGAATGACCTGCGTGCGAAGGGTCGGTCAATGGTATCCAGGCACAACGTCGCCATACAGAAGACTGATGGTAGTCCCACACCTACTCCCCCTGAATACACCGACTGGGAGGAGAAGGTCCTGGCTATCCTGCACCCGGAGGGCCTCACCGGACTCACTGGAGGACTGGACTCGGGTTAGTCAACTACACTAACTTAACAGTCGCCCCCACCTATAATGCAAGTATCACCCCACCCCTCTCACTACCACTGGGACCCCATCCCCTACTCAGTCCTCAACACCCACATCCAAGTTCCCTGCATGTCCACAATCCCACAAACAGACCTCCATCCAGCCCCCTGTGCACAGTCACCTATCCCTGCATGGATTCCCAGTGGCATTACGGCACCCACAATGCACCTCCACCCCCACATAAAATGCAACTAAATGTACACAAAGCGACCTGGCATGCCACGACAGGGGAATATAACCATCAAATAGTGCAGAGCAGTGCAGCAATTGCCGATAAAGTACCTGACACCCACTCACAGTCACAACCACCCATGCCACCCGGACAGAGATGTCAAGGAGTGCCAGTGCTCCACCTGAAGACAGAGGCCCCACTCAGGAGAGTGCAAGGGGATGTCTGGAAATACAGGAACTCCCTGGCCAATCACACAGTCCTGGTCTGTCACCCTCCAGCAGCCCCACCCAGGATACCACTGATGCCCCTACCACCCGCCACCATCATCAGCTTTGTCCAAATGACCCCACACCAGTGTCTCCTGGCCACGGACTGACAGGCCACATATACCAGGCAGGATGATGAAGGACTGACAGTCCACCCACCAACAGGCAGGATGATGAAGGACCAACTGCAAGTGGAGGGTACACAGGCACAGGGGCCTAGGGCCAGTGGGAGGGCATCAGTGGCCTAGTGGGGTGGCCAAAGGATGGATGCAGCAGCCCATGAGGTGATTTCTGAGGACCTGGGAGAATACCACCATACCCAGGACTGGATGGGCCAGATCCTAGCCACCCTGGAGCAGAATTAAAAGCTGCAGATAGCACACCACCAGGAGGCCATGAAGCAATGGAAACAGCTCAATGCCATCATGGCTCCCATTGCAGGGGCGCTGCAGCACCAGTACCACAGCCAGTCTAAGACCTTCCCCCACCTACAAGCAATGACCACTAGCCAGGACACTGCCCTGCCATCTACATCTGCAGCAACTACTGGACTGGTGGCACTGCCAGAGGACACACAGGAAACCAGCACCCCTACCCCTGCAGCCCAGCTGCACCTTTGCAAACATGCCCTCGACACAGAAATGCCACTTAAACACCAGCCAAGACCAAGCCCAGCACCAGGAAGTAACTCTGCCCTGAACTGTCTCCCTTGTGTGCCACTGAGCTACCTTGTTGACATGCCACTGTCATCACAGCAACTTCCAATGGACACATGGACCAAATCCCAGTGCTACCAACAGCTGAGCATATGTACCTGAGCATGTATTTGCGCCATGTGCCCACTCCCTTTCACTGTCCCAACACTTATATATATTTTGCCATTCAATAATACACATATTCACTCAAAATCGAATGTCCCTCGTCAATATGATATATGAATTGTGAGAGTGTATGCATTAGCCAGTTACTATCATAATCACACCTTTATTGCAGGAGGGGATCCAATGGACTTTAGTGTTTGAAGTATGTCACACTGTACATAATATTGGGTTTCCTGGCACATGCCACTTCAGTCATCATTTAGCATTGTCACTGACAATAGACACCACAGTACTTATTACATGAGTCAGACTGAAACTATGCAGTGAATACATTAGCATCATTGAACAGTACCGTAGAGTCACTGGAAGTATAGGCGGATTAGCTGGGTCCTGGAGTTGAGATCTTCCCCCTCTTCTTCTTCACCATCACTCTCACCCCCTCTCTGAGGTTGCAGGGCTGGTTGGACAGCACCCTCCTCTTCCAGAAGTAGAATAGCTTTCCTCACAGCCATAGCACAGGGATCCCCCAGACAGATGGAGGCAACAGAATCTAGCCTTCAGGAGGCCTATAGTGCGCTCAATCACCCTCCTAGTGCATCCATGGGCCTCATTTTAATTCCTCTCTGCATCTGTCCTGGGATTCCTCACAGGTGTCAGAAGCCATTGCATGTTGGGGTAGCCAGAATCACCTGCAAAAGTGGGCGAAAGAGGACTTTAACAAACTGCCTTTACTTGCATACAGTCTGGCTGTCAGCTATGTACTGATCCAGTGTTTTACACACTCACGTATGAGCCAACCTCTGTCCCCTTGTAGTTGTTCCATCATGTGTGGCATACTGCTGTTTCTCAGGACAAATGAATCATGGACTGATACTGGGAACCGGGCATTGACATGTGATGTGTACTGATCAGCAGTACACACCAATTGTACATTCATAGAGTGATAGTTTGTTACGATTCCTATACACCTGTTCATTCACTCTTGGGGGTACGAGAGCAATGTAGGTTCCATCAATAGCACCTTTCACATGGGGGATATTTGCGAAGGCATAAAATCCAGATTTGTGGGCGGGAAGCTCAGCCCTTTGGGGATACAGGACATTTGTTTGCAGGTGTTGAACGTAGGTATCCAGGAATTTGGACAGTATTTGGCTGAACATTGGCTGTGAGACCCCTGCACCCATGCCCACTGTCACCGGAAATGAGCCCGTAGCAAAAAAATGGAGCACAGATAGCACTTGCACAGTTGTAGGGATGACATGCTGATTTAGATTTCCTGGTTTTAGAACAGGATCCATTAATGCACAGAAGTCATGGATTGTAGCTCTATTGAGTCTGTAGGTGATAATGATGTGATATTCCTCCATAATTTCCATATCTACCACGGGTCTGTATACAGATGGGGCCCTCCCTTGCCACATGCGTCTGTACCTATGGGGGAGGAAAGAACAGATTCTGAGTGTCAACTTACACTTGCATCCCATTATGTCACTGTATTTTTCAAAATGCGACATGTAGGTCATACACACGAATGGAAAGTATGAGGTACACCGTCAGGCAAATGTGTGCTGAGTTAACTCTGTCATAATGGCATCACAGTGTGGGCACACTTCCAAAGATGGGTACATGTGAGGATTATAGAATCATGTCAGCAAGCAATGAAGGGGAGGAAGATTGGGGCCCTGGATGCGGCCCCTGGCAGGCTATGGAGACGTGGTGGTAGCAAAGTGGCAGCCTCCTTCCATCCAAGTATGATAGAGTGGAAGTGACTTCATTCACCTGGCGTTAGCCGTCATGGCGGAATGTGATGTTCACCGCCGTGCACCTGATCATTGGATTACATGGTCCAATCATGATCGCCGCCAGTGATGACGGAGCACACCACTGCGATACCTATGCTATTTTGTCAAACCCTTGACACTTGACTCCTGATTCCAGTGAAGGGTAGTACTCCACTCCGTGTGCTGCTGTGTCCTGACTCATGTCGCTGAATTGGCATGTGTTACAGGGGAACAGGCCCGACCTATACTGCGGAGGAGCTGGAGAAGCTGGTGGACGGGGTCCTACCCCTGTATGCAAAGTTGTATGGGTGACTGGAGGAGCAGGTGAGTTGGCATCTGTCATCCTTAGATGTGTGTGATTGTGGCGGATGCCTATTTGCATGTGGGTTCGATGTGTGACTGGCCAGCCATAGATTGTCTGGCACGTTCTGACTGAGAGTTGAAAACATGCCTTTCAACAATGGCCGTTCCTTATGGAACGACCTGGCATTTGTATTTAGTGCACACATACTGACATCTGTTTATTTGCTCTGTGTGTCCCATGCAGGTCAACGCCCATCAAAAGAAAGGCCTGTGGCAAGCCATCGGCAAGGAGGTGCAGACCCTGGGGGTCTAAAACCAGCAGAGCACCCACTGCAGGAAGCGGTGTAAGGACCTGAGACGCTGGGCCAGGAATACCGGAGAGGCCCAGCTGGGGAAGGCCTCCCAATTAGGAAGGGGTGCCCGTCGTCCCTGACCCCCCTAATGGCCCACATTCTGTCAGTGGCTTAGCTGGATCTGAATGGGTGCTTGAAGGCAGCACAGCAGCTACAAGGGGGTGAGTAGTAACACTGTAGGGATACCGCTTTGATGGATGTATGTGGGTGCTGTGGAATGTATGCATTGTAGTGACAGGCACTTGGACGGGTGTACTCCTGCAATCTTGCCCCCTCCAATTCCTTGGGATGGTGTAAGGGCTAGTTTTGGCAGGCTCTACAGGGCTATGAGGGTTCCCCTTTCTGTCATCTGATATTCATTGTGGTCTTATGGACTTGTAAGTGCATTGGCGGGGCATGGTCTCTTATGGGTGTACCCCACACAGTGTATCAGGTTTGTGTTTCATGATGGTTATGTGGTGTATTCTGGGGTCATGTCCACTAGTCAGGGGCACATTCATTACATATGTTGTCTGTGCTGAGGGTACGTGCGTGACCTGGATGGGAGTGTGTGTGAGCCAAAATGTAGATATATTCAGGACTTGACAGAGTTTTCCCACCCCTGTGCTCTTGGGTCCTTGGTGTACATTAGCATCATCTGGCGAGGGAGCTGAGGCACTGGCGAGTGGGGATGCAGCAGCCTACAGTTCCAAGGAGGCAGAGTCTAGCGACGCCAAAGGGACAAGTGGGTTGGAGGGCGAAGAGAGAACCACGAGGGAGGCAACTACCACTGCAGGTAGTGACTCTGATACCTCCTCCGATGGCAGCTCCCTGGTGGTGGTAGACCCTACCGGGCCCACCCATTCTTTGCTATCTTCCACCACCCTCATACCATCACCGCCCTCCCAGTTGCTCCCCACTGAGTTGCCTGGGCCCGCTCACCCAGGAGGGTGGGCATCTCCTTCGTCCCAGGCACCTCATCCCCTGCCCCAGTCAGCCCTGCTGCCCTCACAGAGGAGGCTATTGACCTCCTGAGAACCATCTCTGTAGGGCAGACAACCATCGTGAATGCTATTCACGGGCTAGCATCCCAGATGCAGCAATGCATTCACAGTGCCATGTCTGGCCTACAGAGATCTTTTCAGGCTCTGGCCTCCTCTTTGATTGCATCCAATGTCCTTGGTCTTTCCATCCCCCTCCCACCACCTCTTCCCCTTAGAGCAAACCACTCCCTTCACCCATACCAAGCACACATAGAGACAGCCATGCACACAGATCAACACACAAGAAGCACACTGAAAAACACAAGCACCACACTTCCCACCACAGGCATGCACACACCCAACATACAAAAGCACACACAACAACATCAACTTCCCCCAGTGTGTCAACCTCCCCGTCACCCTGTCTGTCACCTCACCATGCACACCCACACGCACTGCACCCTCAGTCACTGCTGCTGCCCCCTTCATGCAGTCACCACAACATCTGACATCCAGACATCCACCCCAGGCACCACACCTGCACTCAGCATGACTACATTGACAGACACTTGCAGCACACTCACCAGACCTGCAGATACCCAGACATCATCCATGTCCATGTACACTGGTAGCCTGTCTTGTCCCACTGTGTCCACCCCCCTCATCCCAAAACGCTCAAACATTCGCACACATCCACACCACGCACAGCCACCACACATAAGCATACTTTACAAGCACCTTTATCCATGTCCGGCACACCTACATCTGATACGAGCACTCCCTCAACCTTCAATCCCAGAGCTTCCTCCAAATCCACTCCTAAGAAGCTTTTTCTGTCCTGTGTTGACCTGCTTGAACCCACTGGCCCACCCCGTCTTGTCCCTAGACGTGCCCATGTCCTTGCCCAATCCACTCCTTCCTTGTCCAAGTCTACCCCAGTCCACGCTTCCCATTCCTGAGCCCCTTCCCCAGGGAGGAAGAGGCCCTGTGTTACCCCAGGTCCCTCTGCCACCCTCAGTCCAAGCCCACTCCCCCTCCTTCCAAGGCAAGCCCAAACCCCCTCCACCTCCCAAACCTAAGCTCAAGCCCCCCCTTCCAGACGTATGTCCCCACCCCTGCCACCCCCTGTCCCTGTTCCCTGAGGTGCCTGGCTGCCCCATTGATACCCCTTTCCAGTGGAGTATCCTTTGCACATGTGGGAATCAAGTTCTGGCTATATTGGCCCTTCTGGGATTTTCTAATTGACTGGCCAATGGCCTTATTTGGACATTACTTTTTTCCATGTAAATAAATTTCAGAGCCCAGTAGTGCTGTTGGCACACTATACTGACATTGTTCAGCGTTTCACTGTGGGGGTGTGGTGTGCAAATGTGTGTACTTTGGTACAGGACTTTGTTAGCTTGTGTCTGGTAAGTACATTTTGTTATGGTATGTATGGCTTGGAATGTGGGAGGGGTTGGGAGTGCATTGCAGGGTGGGTGGGACTGTAACTGTGCCCTTTGTTCCCATGTGTACTAGGCTGCGGTACTTACCGTCGCCATCTCCGTCATCGTCACGGTCCTGGAGGAATATGTCAAGGAGCAGCACTGGGATTATTTTCAACTCTTGCTCCATGTCTGTGCCGACATTTTCTGTGTGCCTCCGGTGAGTGTTTCCTTTTATATTGTTCATTTCCGCACACTTTGCCTGGTGGTGTTTCTCGCTGGAACTGTTGGCGGTCTGGTGTTTCATTATTTGGAGGTGGGTGGGACCTTTCCGCCGGCCTGTGGGCAGCCTCCTCCATCCTCGTCGGGACTACAAAGATGGCGATGTGATGATGGACCCCTACTTGTTTTTCATATGCTTAATTATTTGGCGGTCCAGACTGCCACCCTGTTGGCGGTAGTTACCGCCACTCCCAGCGGGGCGGTGTTTACTGCCATGTTCACAATGACAACCTATGTCCCCAAAATCACTGTACCTCCCATTCATATCAGGTAGAACAACACAAAATAGGTGGGTATCGCTGTAAGTGAAGTAAGTCTATTGTCTTTGTCAGTGGATCACCACTACAACATATAAGGCAAGTCTATTATCTTTGTGAGAAATCACCAGATCAATACTATAAGGCAGGTTTTTGGCTTTGTCTAATGTGCATCACAGTAAAAGACATTTAATTCACATGTTGAAATCACCATCATTTCACTGCAAGTCACAATGCCTTGTATAAATGGAATAATGAGCATAAATAGTTAATAAAGTGCTGAAAATAAACATAACACATGTCTCTGTCTTTTTATACACCTTTAAGCCTTGTACAATACAGCCATATAAACAGCCTCTACTGGGTGCTCCACTTCCAAAGGCTCTAGCCTTTGCAGTGCTTGAAATAATGATGAACATCCTGGAGGATATAATCTCCTTGACCCCATTAAGGCAGGGCCATTACTTTTTTTAAATGCCACTGGAAGGGGGCTGCTGCAGTCCCCACAACATTGTGCCCAACAAATGCCCCTTTCCATGTTGGGGACACCACAAGGCAAGAAAACATATTCCTTGGAAAGTCTTGCAAGACATGATAATGCACTCCCTCCAGACTGTTGAATATTTAATTGGCAGCTTTGGTCTTATTCCTCTTTGCTCCTGCATGGTCTTGCAACCACTTTTGTCTCTTTTAGGTTTGGGGGTGCCCATTTCCACCCCTACACAACCATCATGGAGCCCGCATTAGTGGCATATCAAGGAGCCCAGCTCTTGCTGCTCCTGCAGGTTTCTCGCTAGGCTGGCATCCTCTACTGACACATGGGAGCCAGTAGTTTGTCTCTCCCCTGCCCACTCCATGCAGGCAGGGTTTTTTGTAGTGGTGGCCACCCCATTCCCCCAAACATGTTTGAATTGACCCCCATGTCCTGGCCCACCCCAGGGGTAATTTCAGTGTTTCTACTGGAGCACCACATGCTTTGATCCTTGCTTGGGCCGTATCTTAAACCACTTTCAAAGTAACAGGGCTCATTTTGGTCTTGGTGGTGGGCTATCAGGAGCAGTTTTAGCAGACCTCTTCATATCAAAGGTGGTGCATTCTGCACAGAGCTGGATTTGCTTGCTTCCTGTGCCATGTTTCCTCTGTCCCTGATGCTCCTTTTCTTTTGCTTGGTGGTAGAAATATAGATTTACCTCCAACTGGGCCTCTGTCACAACTCTCCTGAACAGCATGATGAAACAGTTCAACATGGTGCCATCCAAAAGTAACTGGACATATTTCCTCTGCGGCTTCAGTTCTGCCCCTCTCTGACATCACTGCCAGTGCCTTTCCCATAAAACCTCAATGAAGAGCTTCATCCTGTGTTGGCCCCAGTTGTCTGGGCTTCCTCCGTTGTTTATTAAGCGTGTGCTAGCACCAGCCCTGGTACACTGTGAAAGGCTAATTAACAGGTGCAGATTTTCTTCCACACCCCTTCCTCCACAGGAGCTGAGAGAAGCACTTTAATTACTCCCTTTCCCAGAGAGCAATGTAATTAACTTGGCCAAGCAGAGTGACAAAAAGCCTCGGATCTTTTCCTGAGCTAAGCCAGAGAAATATGAAAATTACTGATGACTCATATGCAGTATATATATCTGCTTGGGACCTGCATAATCAAACTGGGTGCTTATGTTTCACCCAGTTTCATACCTCAAGGGACTTTGTAAGCCTAAGGAAAGTGAACCTGCACTCTAAGGCAGATTTCACCCTATATGTTGTAAAGTGTCACTGCAGAAAAAACAGTAACCCATACTGACTTTACTCATGAGAGCCTACTAGTATTGTAAGGCCTACCGCCTGGTCAATATCCAACTATACAGTATTTCCTCTGCACCAGGTAACCTTTGCATAGTTTCTGGCACGCCCGTATTCTCACACTCACAGCCTTCACAAATGTGCTCATTCATGTGCACACCTGTTCACGTGTAATGAGCCAACTGCCCCTTACCCTTGATGCAATTCAGCAGCCTTATCTTAAAAGGCAGACACTGGGGATAAACATGTACAGTCCATTTACTGTGTGTTTTCTGTGGGTGAGACACAAAAGAAAAAAACAAGAAGCAAACAGTGAAGTTAAGTGACAGTTTAGTGTTTAGGCAAATCACCTGTGTCATAGTCAAAGCTATTTTCATACAATGTTATTTCTTGGAAGGACATCATTACTACTTCTGATGGCACATAAGGAGGTTCATAGTAAAGCACAGCATTAATTGAAATCTTGAAACTGTAGAAATTGGAAAGGCAGATCCCTCCAATGAAACTGTGGCTTGGTGTAAAGTTAGAGATCTATCCTCAGATTGAGGCTGAAGTTATCAGACTCTCTGCTTTCATTGAGGGGGACCTCCTTTAGAGTATGGCAGGCTCCTTCAATGAGGAGTTCACAAGTTACCGATAGATCTCTGGCTACATATAAGTAGCTTTCCTGTGCGTAGACCGGACTTCTAAATTAGAAACATTTGCCTGGTTGAATTGGTATATATACAACAAAGTTGAGAATGTATATTCAATACGGAAATATGTTTATTGTTAAAACTCATTAGGTGATATATGGAGAAAAATTGATGCATTTCCAAAATATTTTTAAAACTGATGTTTGAGTGATAAATTGCGATACTGGATTGACATTCCATAAATGGTATTACTTTGGTGTCAGGGGGCTTGCAGCTATGGTTGTTATGTATTACCCATGTATAGGCATTCCATATTGATAACAAATGTTTTACATTACTGCTGGCAAGTAGGTCGCTGGTAGAAATCTTACACATGGTGGTCACTAATGCAATCTTGCCTGATGTGGTCACTGTTAAAAGGCTAATAATATTATTAGTAGCTAGCAATGGTTTTCATTGAACATAAGTAGCTCATATTACAGAAATGTTTGGTGACCCTTGCAGTAGGGGGAGATTGTCAGGTTCTACCCTTCTCTGAAGGTATCTTGGTGTTTTAGATGGTCTGCTGTACAGAATTGGTCACCTAGTTCTTTTTAACATGATTAATTGAAATTTTTGAAACCAGGCAATGTAGGCAAAATTGCAGTTTGCGTGCCTTGTACCCCAAAGAAATGGAGTGGGTTGTATATGTGCCCAAACACTTATTTAGCCGGGATCTTCTCTTGAACTAGATCGCCTACTTTTGGAATCCACCCATGAGGCGATTTAAAATTTTGACTTTGCCGGTGGCTCAAAATGAAGGCTTCAAATTAGACAACTTGTCTCCGACCTTTTGGACATTCTGCAAGACAGTTATGTGGTGTTCCAGGTCAGTTATTAGCTCTTCTGCCACCTTCCCAATATTATCTAGGTATGGTACATAGATTGTGTAAAAAATGGGGTCTTTGGTTGGTAGTCAGGTTACCACCTGTCCAAGCAAGGACTCTAACTCTAGTCAGGGTAAAGGAGAATCACCCTCAGTTAACCCCCAATCCTCCCTTGGTAGCTTGGCACAAGCAGGCAGGCTTAACTTCAGAGGCAATGTGTAAAGTATTTGTACCAACACACACAGTAACTCAGTGAAAACACTACTTAATTACACCACACAGTTTTAGACAAATAGGTAATGTGTATCTAAACAGAACAAGACCAAAACAACAAAATTCCAACATACACAAGTCAAGTTATGAATTTTTAAAGAATAAGGCCCTCATTTGGACCCTGGAAGTAAAACCACCTACTGCCACGGCGACGGCGGCCAAAAGACTGTCGCCGCGGCTACCAGCCATCTGCTGGATTATGACCACAGCCGGATTTCCGCCAGAAGGATGGCTAGGAGCAGCGCCACACCAGTAGACTGCCGCCAGACAAATTATGAGAAATAATA
This sequence comes from Pleurodeles waltl, assembly GCF_031143425.1. NCBI lineage: Eukaryota > Metazoa > Chordata > Amphibia > Caudata > Salamandridae > Pleurodeles > Pleurodeles waltl. Next base: position 456,167,456 of record NC_090440.1, on the reverse strand, counting down.
CGGCCTGGCGGTATTCTGCTGGTGGACGCTGCTGCTGACAGCAGCGCCCTGTCCTGTCTCCTGCTGGAGGACCCCCTGGACACAGGTAAGTGGGTGCTCCAACAGGGGAATGGGTTAGGGGGTGTTGTGAGTGTGTGTGGGGGGGAGTGTGTATGTCTGTGCATGCGTGTATGTGGGTGTTTGTTTCTTGTTGTAAGTGTGTGCATGTCTGGAGGTGTGAGTGCGTGTATGTTGAGTTGTGTGAATGCATGTCTGCCTGTATGTATGTAAGTGTGTGCGGATGTGTGTTTGAATGGATGTTTGCATGCATGACTGAATGTGGGAATGGGTGTGTGTGTGCTTATATGAAGGGAGGGGCGTCAATGATGGGGGTCTGGAGAGGAAGAAGTGGCTGAGGGGAATCTGAGGAGGGGAGTAGGAGTGGAGAAGACCCCTATCAGTGACAGAGAAGGGATTCCCTGTCACTGATAGTGCCTACTGCCATGGTTTTCGTGGCGTTAAGGAAGCCACAAAAACCATGGCGGTAGGCGGGTTCATGATCCTGCAGGCGGTACGGTGACGGCTGCCAGGCTGGAAATTGCTATCTCCTGCCTGGTGGCCATTACCACTGTGTCAATCGGTGTGGTACATAGGAGGCTTCAGCCAAACTGTCAATCTCATAATATGGTGGAAAGTAATGCCAGCCTGTTGGAAGTACTTTCCACCATATTACCTCCGACTGCCGGGGTCATAATGAGGGCCTAAGAGTATTAAATCCTTTAGAAAACAGTGAGAACACTGTTAGCATGAAAAAGTACCTGGGTTGCGTCAAAATAACACCACACAGGCGAGTGTGTATCGGAAAAGGCCAGTGATGTGTAGATTTCTCACTCGCAAGTGAGACTGTGAGTCATTCCTCCTCTGGTTGGGTCAGCGTGCGTCGTTTTGCCTCTCTGAAAGAGAGTGATGCGTCCATCTGGACAGGCACCTCAGGTCGGGGAGGCTTTGCATTGATTTTCTGCGCCCAGCGATGTTGCGTCGAAATCCGGTCACACAGTGTCAAGAAACTGCGCTGAGTGGGGCTTGTGTCGTTAACAGCAACCGCTTCAGGTGTTGCGCGCTGTTTCCTCAGCCAAGTTGCGTCGATCTCCCAACCGCGATGCAGGTGGAGTGTCGATTTTAGCCGCAAGGCCAGCAGCGTGTCACGAAGTGGGTGGTGCGTCAAAAGTTTCCCTGCATGGCAGTCTTTGCGTGGATTTCCTTCCTTTTTCACCAGCTGCACCTTTCAAGGGTCCAGAGACAGGTTAGGGCACCACTTGTCAGTCAGAACTCTCAGCAGAAAGCCCAAGTGCTGGCAGAGAGAAGTCTTTGCTATCCCTTAGACTTCAACAACAGGAGGCAAGTTCAGTTTCAAGCCCTTGGAGATTCTTCATCAGTGGGAAGTCACACAAAAGTCAGTCTTTGTCCTCTCTCAGGTAGAAGCATCTACTGCAGGCCAACCCAGCAAAGCACAATCACAGGCAAAGGGGCAGTATTCCTCCTCCAGCTTCTCCAGCTCTTCTCCTTGGCAGAGGTTCCTCTTGGTTTCCAAAGTAATCTAATTTTCAGGGTTTTGGATGCTTCTCTCATACCCCTTTCTGCCTTTGAAGTAGGCCTACTTCAAAGGGAAGTCTCTGTTGTTTTAATGATCCTGCCTTGCCGAGGCCAGACCCCAGACACACACCAGGGGGTTGGAAACTGCATTGTGTGAGGGCAGGCACAGCCCTTTCAGGTGTAAGTGACCACTCCTCCTCTCCCCTCAGCCCAGATGGCTGAACAGGATATGCAGGCTACACCCCAGCTCCCTTTGTGTCACTGTCTAGAGGAGAGGTGCAAACAACCTAGCTGTCAAACTGACCCAGACACAGAATCCATAAACAAGCAGAGTCACAGAATGGTTTGGGCAAGAAAATGCCTACTTTCTAAAAGTGGCATTTTCAAACACACAATCTAAAAACCAAATTCACTAAAAGATGTATTTTTAAATTGTGAGTTCAGAGACCCCAAACTCCACATGACTATCTGCTCCCAAAGGAAATCTACACTTTAATCACATTTAAAGGCAGACCCCATGTTAACCTATGAGAGAGATAGGCCTTGCAACTGTGAAAACCGAATTTGGCAGTATTTCACTGTCAGGACATGTAAAACACATTAGTATATCACCTACCTTAAACATACACTGCAGCCTGCCCATGGGGCTACCCAGGGCATACCTTAGGGGTGTCTTATATGTAAGAAAAGGGATGGTCTAGGCCTGGCAAGTGGGCACACTTGCCAAGTCGAATTGGCAGTTTAAACTGCACTCACAGACACTGCAGTGGCAGGTCTTAACCATGTTTACAGAGCTACTAATGTGGGTGGCACAGCCAGTGCTGCAGGACCACTAGTAGCATTTGATTTACATGCCCTGGGCACCTTTAGTGCATTTTAATAGGGACTTACTAGTAAATCAAATATGCCAATCATAGATAAGCCAATTTACACATATAATTTAAACAGGGAACTCTTATACTTTAGCACTGGTCAGCATTCCAGTTTGGACCCAGCCATATGCACATCAGTCTTCACCCTGCTCCTCATGGGAATAGACCAGCCCGAACTGCCAGATAAGCATGCAAAAAAGAGAAATGTGAGCAGACATTACAGCCTAGTATACTTCAGTATCACATTACAGTGGAGCAGTGAACCTGAATATATAGCAACAGCACGCTGTAATCACCAGTCTCCCAGCACTTCTCACAGACCCACTGCCACAACTACCATGTTAGCCCACAACTATTTTCTGAACTCTCCCTACCCACTTAACTAAATATTAGACAAACATTTTCAAGCTCCAATGTATTTGGAGTGATAACAGATGCACAAATGGTATTCCTGTCTTGCACGGGACAGTATCGCCTCCACTGGTCCCCAGAGATCCAGGCACAATATGACCCTACATAGGTTATTCTTGCTCTGGACCATAGCTTCTTCATGAAAGCTGTCAGGGGAGACTTGCTGTCATCAGCTATTGGTGTGATTCTCGAGACCCCTACTCTCCTCTACTCTCAGCACAGTTTCCTATGGCCCAGCCCAGTGCTCAACCTCATTTCACCATCAACAATTAGGTGGCCCATCCAGGAATTTCCAGCCAGGGTCCATGTAGCCAATACCAGAGACAACTGCAAGAACCTGGCATCCACCTCTGACAGTTTTGGGTAAAGGGACAACCTCAAGAGATAAATCTCCAGCCTCCAAAGGTTTGTATGATATACTGTGTTTTCTAATCCGGTCACTAGCCACTACCGCCACCAGAACTGCAAAGCCCCCAAGCATAGCCATATAATATGTATGAAGTGTTACTTAGGCAATGTGTTCATGTAATAAATGTTAAACCAGAATTGGTAGAACATTATGGGAAATGAAATGAGAAGATTTAAGTAAGAGAATTATAATGTTCTCAATATAATGCTATGTATTCTCATTATGTTTTACCATTGCATTTATATTTATAACATTTTTTACTACCAAAAAAACTTTCATTCACAGTCTGGTTATAGGTAGGCCTTGAAGGAATTCTATTTCGTCTTACAGAACTGGTGAAGTTTGATAACACTGTGTTACTCTTGTAGTGTGGCGTTCTTTCCAAATTACACCAATCGGCATGTGGTGGAAATATTTTACCTTTCAAGCAGTGTGATGTTCACAATAACAATGTGAGGCTCCATCAATATGTGCTTACGAGCATGAGTGAGATTTGCTGGCCCCTAGCATGATTTTCAGTTGCCACAGAGCCTTCCAGCACAGTTTGTAATGCCAGCATTTGCATGCAGTCAGGGATGCTTTTTAAGTTGATTTTACTTCTCAAAATGCACCTAAATTAGCTTGAAAATACCTTTTTTGATTGAATATTCTCCTTGAATAGATGGTTTGGGTAGTTTTTTTAGCGCAAAGACCATTTTGTTTTATTTTGCTCTGTTTTAGCAGCAATAAAGATCCATAGAGACTCTAACTTACATTTCTTGTCGAGAAGATTCCTCCCATTGCTTTTTCCATCTCCTGATTACTTTCATTTGGTTTTTAAGGTGAAAGGATCACTCTCTTTGTCTGAAATTCCTGCTGCTTATAACATTGGATTTTGATGTAAATTGTGACATCACAACAAGTAAGTTAAAAAACCTTTTTATAAGGGTGTCGTTTGATAGAAGGCATGCACCAATATGTATTTGTAACTTTTATTCAATTATTAAATTTGATTGTGGTTGTTGTGGGTGGCCTGGAGTTGCAATAGAAACCTATTTTTCTATTCATTCATTTTTTAAAGCTTTCATAGGAATAAAGGTTGCACAGTTAAGTAGTTTTTCACATTTTTGTGAAATTTGCACTATTCATTTATTTTATCATGTGGCCTATTCGGCCCATCAGCCATCCAGTTAGTACTAGGCATTAGGTATATGAAACTTCTGTGGTATATGTTTTTTTAAACATCTATGATTTAGGGATTAAATCAGTTTTTTTTTTTTTTTCTGGCCAGTGTGAATGTGTACTTGCTTTAGGCTAACATATTGTCTTTGCTCTCCATGCCATGTGGCCAGTGGCCATTTTGTGTAGTCAAAGTCTACAGGCTTGCATATGTTCCTTGCTGTCCATGCTTCCTTGCTTGTTGCTGTTTGAACTTGTGACCTGCTGCCACTTTGTTTAGTAGTCAGTGTGCTTTTGCCATAGGCCTGCATGTGTTCTTTTTTGTCCATACCTTCTTGCTTGTTTTTGCTTGATAATGTGGCCGGCAGCCATTTTGTATACCCAGCCAGTGTGCTTTTGCCTTAGGCCTGAATGTGTTCTTTGTTGTCCATGTTCTCTTGCTTCTTGCTCTTTGAACATGTGACCGATGGCTATTTTATGTAGCCAGCCATTATGCTTTTGCTATAGGCCTGCATTTGTTATCCAGCCCTTCTTCCTTGTTGTTGTTTGAACATGTGGACTGCAGTCATTTTGTGAAGCCAGCTAGTGTGCTTTTTGCCATAGGCCTGCATGTGTTAGTTAATGTCCATGCCTTCTTCCTTCTTGTTTGAACATGTTGCTGGCCAGCCAGCAAGTTAAGTTCTCTTTTTTCAGTTTCAAGGGACCTTGATAGAAGATGGCTATGCCTCTTTGTTTTTGTTCATTTCTTTACTTTTTTACAAAATATCAGTTTTATGTGCTTGAGGATGATTGTAGTGTGTAAGTACAGTGATTATATAATATTATATGCATTTTTCCATTGTCTGCTGCACTTTCCTTGTCTCCCAAAGGATTTCTCAGTAAATTACTTTATATTAAATTTGTAAATTTTTTGATTTTTCCCTGCACCCCCTGCCTGCCAAAGGCACACACCAGAATTCATTATTTTAAGGATAATTCAATTTCCGTGAACCCCCTGCCTCCCATAGGTGTCTTACAGACCTTAGATGCACTTAACGTAAACTTTTAAATCTGTATGTTGTTATTGAAATATTATGATATAGTTTGGATTGGAATGGATGCACTATTGTTAATCATTTGGTATAACCTCAATAAATTATATTGCCTGTATGAATACAATTCAAACTGCAAAAATGGCACATTTTGTTGAATGCTTTTCTTGTTTATTTGCTTTTAGGTGCACAAGAGACATCACCCACAGTACTGCCAGACACCACCTGGGTGACACCAACTGAGTACTCCTTTGCTTCAACTTGGGCAGTAAAGTGCCAACTGACAGAGTATGAAGATATCCCCAAAAAAATGTGTTCCTGCCTAGAAAGTGGACAGTGAAGAGGGGAAGAAAAAGGAGATTGTCACCGCTGGTGTGTTGTCCTTCATCTTTTCAGGGAACGTGGTGTGCTGGCTGCACCCTCCTCTGGGCAGCAGAAAGCTGGGAGCAGTACTCCTGCATCAACTGCATAATGCCTACCTATTCTCAGTTCCATGTCTCTCAACGAAAAAGCCAATGCAAGCATAGTGACGAGCAGTGAGTCTGAATTGGATTTCTCTCAGCCACAAAATGCACAATTAGCACAGGAAACTGGGCAAAGTAAACAACAGTAGCCACAGCTAGCAACAATTTGTCCTGAAGTAGGAGCAGAAAAGGAAGTTAAACTTCCTGCTGAGCAAGCTATTGCTCTTTTTCCAGGCCCCCTTCTGATGAGCTGGAAATGAATTGGACCTAGGATGAGTCTAAGGTCCACCAATAGAAAGAAGGGAAAAGGAAAATTCCTGAAAACCTTAGAATTATGGATTTGACATTGATGAGTATGAGCCAGTGATTGATATTGATATTATTTATTAAGCGCAAGAATACTTGAAGGCGTCTTTGCACTGACTGGTTAAAAGCAACAGAGCAATAGTGTGGAAGTGAAAAAAGACAAGATTTGAGATGTTTCCTGAAACTGGCCAAGTTCTCCTGATTTTTCAGATGCACAGGAAGATGGTTCCAAAATTTACAGGTTGAACATACTAAACCCAAGATGCCTTGTTCCATTTAGGGATTATAGCTGTTTTAGATGCCACTAAGTGTAAAGCTCTACTAGGTGTATACCATATAAATACAAATTTCTTCCTTAAATTATCTGGTCCTAGACTATGAAGAGATTTATATGCCAAACAGAATAATTGAAAGGCCACTTGTATTTTTTTAACGGAAAGCCAATGAAGCTCCACTAGGGCCTGTGAAACTGATTGAAATGTAGGTATTCTCTTTAGGAGATGCGCAGCCATGCTCTGCAGTAGTTGGAATTTGTATAAAAAATGTTGATGAATGCCCTGGTATAGGGCATTAGAGTAATCCAGCCTGAGCAGTTTAATTGCATTGAGTGTAAGTCATTGTAAGTATGGAGCATGGTCAGAAGACATTGAGATGACCCTTCTGATTCAACCTGCTCAGATGGATGCACAACTGGTTCCACTACCACCACTGCCAGCTTCCATATGTGTATGTCCCCTGTGGAGACCTGAATCCACCACTACATCAGTCAAAGTACGCACTAGAGTGAGTCAAACAACACACCCATCTAACTTCAGTTCTTCTGGCACTGGTCAACTAAAAAATTATCCTCCCCAGTTAAGCCAGGTTCACACTATGGTAGTGGAGGCCAAACTTCCCATATACAAAAACATCATGCAATCTGGTGGGAGGAACACCTTGAAAAGGTAGCTTCTGGTGATGGTTGTGATAAGAGATGGGAGCAGCTCCAATTACATCAATAGAATAAGGCAATGAGGAAGAATAATCCCCTGCTGGATGCCAGCATTAACTGCTTCAGCAACCTCCAAATGGACCAAGACTCAGATGCAGACACAACTGCGCACAGTGATTCCCCTAAGGTGCACATTGACTATATCACCCCATAGTTCTCTCCAGGTGGCACCTGAGTCCGTGGCACCACAAAAGAAAAACATCCAAGCTACTAATACAGGCATGTTTAGGCAAAAGGAGTCCTATGAAAGCAACCACCCAATTACACATTTGTACATCAGAAAGCTGGCTAAAATGCAGGGCTTTCTCAACAAAGAAGACAAAATCAGCAGCTCACTGGCCACTTGCATAGAATCTGGAAGAAGTTGAAGATCATTCTGATTGCCATTAGTGTACCAGTAAAATCCATCATAAAGGAGGACCACCATGTTGGAATTTGACATGTTGCAACGTCTGTTTGAGCAGTACAGGCCAGTCACAGACTATGCGGTCATTATCTCCCTGGCGGTCTTCTGACGGCCAGGGATGATTTGGCTGTATGACCGCCAACATGCTGCTGGTACATACTGCCACATTATGAGCTTGGCGGGTTGGCTGCATCCAACCCTCCACTTCTCCACTCATACCGCCATGGCGCTATGAGCCACCGGGCCAAGGATATCTACCTATGGCATTATGAGCCAGCCTACCACCATGGTTTTCGTGGCGTTAGCAATGCCATGAAAACCATGGCGGTAGGCCCTACCAATGACAGGGAATTCCTTCCCTGTCACCCGTAGGCAGCTGTCCCACCCCCCAACCGTCACCTGATACCCCCACACCCTCTCCATCCAAACTCACCCGACCCATCCAATACACAAACTAACCCCCTCACCCTCTCTGATCAACTCACTCATCTCCCATACATGCACACACCACACAATTGACTCCACCCCCGGCAGCCCCATGTGCACACAACACCCCCCCACCCCCACTACAGTCACAGCGCCTCACCCTACACACTTTACCTTTCTGAATCAGGTCTTGTGTTGCTAATAATGCTTAACCTTTTCCTGACTCGAGGATTTACTAAATTTAGTTGTAATTGTTTTAGTAAATTAAATACTAGCTCCCGAGATTGCTTAGAAGCTACTACTGCTAGTTTTGTGTCATGGTGGTGGTCTGACTTCCGTCTTTGTAACATTTCAGTCTAGTTATCTGTGATAGATAATCCTTCTGAATAGTCTTACAGTTGGAGTTCACCTCATTTGCAATAGGTTGGAGTGGTACCTCACTTGTGATGTCTTTTCTGTCAGCGCTAGCCTTTACTACCACCCTTTGAGAAACCCTGCTAAAAGATTTTGGAAGATTGAGAGTGGTAGCAGCCAATATTTCATCTCTTCAGGTAAGAGAACTAAGAAGTGAATTAATTAGAAACATATATTGAAGTTGCTTTTTTTGGCAAGCATAGCTAGATACTAATATTAGGAGTTTTGTGTATGCTGTAGCATAGACATACCCCCTAGTGGTCAATAGGTATAGAGAGTAGTAGAAAAAGGATATTATTCCAGATATTAATAACTAACTAGTGTACACTTTGATAAGTATATGGGTGCTGCACAAGTTGCAAACCTTATCAAGCAATAAGTCAAGCAGACTTAAGGGGTCATCCCGACCCTGGCGGTAAAAACCGCCAGGGCCGCGAACGACGGAAAGCACCGCCAACAGGCTGGCGGTGCTTCCTAGGCCATTCCGACCATGGCTGTAAAGCCGCGGTCGGAAAACCGGGTCCGGCGGTTTCCTGCCAGATTAACCCCGGCTGGCCGAATCCTCCATGGGGATTCTGACCCCCTTCCCGCCAGCCTGTTCCTGGTGGTTTTTACCGCCAGGAACAGGCTGGTGGGAACGGGTGTCCTGGGGCCCCTGGGGGCCCCTGTGGCATGGGCAGTGCAGGGGCCCCCTAACAGGTCCCCAGTATGCTTTTAACTGTCTGCCTAGCAACTGCACCCGTCGCACACCTGCAACACCGCCGGCTCCATTCGGAGCCGGCTTCAGTGTTGCAGGCCGCTTTCTCGCTGGGCCGGCGGGCGCTATATTGGCTAGCGCCCGCCGGCCCAGCGGGAAAGTCAGAATGGCCCCAGCGGTCTTTCAACCGTGGAGCGGCCATCTGGTGGTTCCAGCCAGGCGGGCGGCGACCGCCACCCGCCTCGGTTGGAATGAGGCCCTTAGTCTGTTGTTCCCACTCTGGTATCAGGGTACACTGGACGGCAGGAAGACTACACAAGTGAAGTAACTTAGCAAAGATATATATCGAAAGGGACTTCAGGTATGGAAAGTCTAGGGGAAAAGTTAATGTATAGTGTGGGACTATTTCAGAGGACATCTTTTTGTCAATAAAACATAAAACAGTGCAAAGACAAAAGACAGATTGGGAGTGATATACATTAGAAATACAAACCCCATTTATTTTTTTACAAAGGAAATCCATCTTCTTCCCAAGCAAATAACCCCAAATGTCCTGTCATGTCTGACCTTTCCCAAACTACTCCTCTCAATTCCCACTCTTTGACACAAAACAACACAATCCCTCCCACCAAAAAGTCAATTTAAAAACAGGCCCAGAGGGCATCTATAGAATGAAAAAAATGAAAAACACAAATAGCAATGCTCAGTTCAAAATGTTTTTATAGTGTCACACCAGAAGTACATTGCTGGTCCTCTAGAGTCATAGGATGTTTTCATGTGATTAGTCACAGAGCATGTTTACCCCATACATGTATTGTGTTAGACTTGGTATCCTTGATGTGAGTTCCCTAAACCTTTGACATCTGACCTCCTGTTGTTGCAGATGAATTTTTGCTGTCTTTCAGGATTCTGGGCACTTCACCACTGCTGATTAGTGCTAATGTGCAGGTGCTTTGTACTCTAAACGAGAAAATATTTGTTTCTCATACTTTACTTGTAAGTCCCTACTAAAGTGTACTATGTGTGTTCAGAGTCTGTAAATGTAATAGTACTAGCGGGCCTGCAGGACTGATTGTGCCACCCGCTACAGTAGCCTTTCAAACATGTCTCATGCCTGCCACCCAAAGCACAGCTTGTGAGCAGTTTTAAACTACATTTTGACCTAGTAAGTGTACCCACTTGCCAGGCCCAAACCTTCCTTTTTATTACATGTAAGTCACCCCTAAGGTAGGCCCAAGTTAGACCCAAGGGCAGGGTGCAGTGTATTAAAAGAAAAATCATGTACATTTATATTTGACATCTCCAGATAGTAAAAACTTCTTAAATTCATTTTTCATTATTGCAAGGAATATCTCTCCCATAAGATGGCATTGAGAGTACCTTAAAACATCTGTTAAGTGTAATTTCCAATTGGGAAAAGATAGAAATCCAGAGTTTGGTGTCTCTGGACTCACAATTTACAATCACAACTTTTAGCAAAGTTGGATTTTAAATTATAAATCTTAAAAAGCCACATTTAGAAAGTTGGCATTTTATTACCTTATCTATTCTGTGCCTCTGCCTGTCTCTGAATGTATGTCTGGGGTTGTTGACAGCTGGGTTTGTGCATTCCCTTCAGAGAGTCAGACACAAGAGGAAGCATGGTGTGATATTTGCATCCTGATGGCCTTCCTGGGCTAGATGGGTGGGAGGAGCTGAAACACCTAAATATGGCTGTGTCTTTCCTCACACAAAGGCCTGCAAAACTCCTGTAGGCTGTCTGGAGCCAGAGAAGGGCAGGGACCTTGTGATCTTCAAAGACCTATTTGAAGTCACCCCACTTCAAAAGCATTTGGGTATAAGTACTGGACCCCACGCCCCAGCAACTCAGAAGGGACTGCCACTCAGCAACTGCATTGCTGTGTTGTCCTACTGTTTGCTGTGCTGTAGGGGGGAGTGCCACTTTGATGCTTGCTTTGCTGTGTTCGCCTGCTGCCGGCTGCTTCTTGCCTGCAGTGAGAAGGACTGGTCTTGCTCTTTACTTCCTTCAACCCAAGAAATCTCCAGAGGCTTGCTGGCATGCTCTCTGTTCTTCTGCACTGTCAGAGACATCAACAATTGCTTGTAACTCTTTGGTGCTGCTGGACTCTGCCATCTGTGAGTCCTACCCTTGCCCGAGGTGCCCGCCTGCAGTCTTGGACCTCATAAGAAGGTTCTACAGCTAAAACCTGCAAAAACCTGCAAAAAGCAATACATCCCCCTGTGTGCAGAAGAAAAATTGATGCATCGCTCATTAAAGGTGATGCAGCGGCTGACTAACAACAACAGATTCACATACTGATCCACCCAACAATGACGCTCTGTATGGCCCAATGTCAACACATTAAATTAATTTCCGCAGAGCCCGATGAAAACACAGAGCAACAAAAATATTGATGCTATGTGCCCTCGCCATCAATGCATTGGTCCATCAAAGGGACTGTTTCAGCGCACGCTGCATGGGTTCTGATGCTGACCTACCCTCCATGAAGGTCAGCCTGGATTATGGAATTGCACCAGTCCCTCTTGATCTCAAGTAACCTTTTGTCTGCTGTTGACTTCTAAGCACCGTTTTCACATTTAGGCCCTCATTGCAACCCTGGCGGTCGGTGTTAAAGTGGCGGTAACAGGCTGGCGGTTAAAAAAATGTAATCACGACCATGGCGGAAACCGCCAACACAGCCAGCCACTTCAACACTCCGACAGCCACGGCGGTAGCAACAAACTCCTCGGCGGTCACCGCCAACAGACAGGCGGAAGACAATGTACCGCCCACCCTATTACAAGGCACTAATCCGCCAGCTTTTCCGGGGCGATACCAACGCCATCAAAAGCACGGCGGAAACAGTACACAGAAGGGAAACCACTCACCTCTCAACACTAAACAAAGAACCAAGATGCCATGGAGCCTGAGTTACAGGTCCTGCCCATGTTGCTGTATCTATTAATACACCACGAAGTGGAAAGAAGGCGGCGGCGGCAACAACGACGGTGAGTACGGCACCTAGCACACAGGGGAGGGGAGGAGGGAAAAGAGAGTGACACCCACACCCACAACAATGCATACACACACATATCCAACAATATCACAGATACACCCCGTCACCCGCTGGAAGAACGCAGGGACAAAACGAAATGAGTTTAACTAGTGTAATATTCGAACAATCAGATAGCCCAAGAGAACAGCAAATAATCAGTATACACAAATATTTACAGCAAGTACAGAAGTCCGTACACTGTCCCATGAAATGTCCGTGGATCAGTGGTCCCAAAAAGCATGAGCAAAGCCCACACAGGACACCTGCCTCAAAATCGAGAGAACACTGCAGGGGCATCAGGTCGAGAAAAAAAAACAGACACCTCAGGGAGAAGGGGAGGGGGGGCACCTCAGCCGGATGATGGTACGACGCCACTGCTCCTTGAGGGGGCTCCATGCCCACTGCTTGGTCCTGGGGAGTGCAAAGCCACAGTCTCTTAAGTCTCTCAAGTGGGTGGGTTGCCCACTGCTTGGTCCTGGGGAGTGCAAGGCCACAGTCTCTCTAGTGAATGCCTTCTCCACTGGTTTTGGAGGGTGTTTTGTGCCCAGAGTGCTTCATCCTGCCAAGGACTATGTTACTGGATGCTTTTCTCCATTGGTTCTGGAGGGGGCTTTGTGCCCAGAGTGCTTCATCCTGCCAAGGATAGGGTGAGTGGATGCCTTCCTCCACTGGTTCTGGAGGCGGCTTTGGGCCCAGTGTGCTTTATCCTGCCAAGGATAGGGTGAGTGGATGCCTTCTTCCACTGGTTCTGGAGGGGGCTTTGTGCCCAGTGTGCTTCATCCTGCCAAGGACTGGGTTAGTGGATGCTTTTCTCCACTGGTTTTAGAGGGGTCTTTGTGCCCAGAGTGCTTCATCCTGCCAAGGACTGTGTTAGTGGATGCTTTTCTCTACTGGTTCTGGAGGGGGCTTTGTGCCCAGAGTGCTTCATCCTGCCAAGGATAGGGTGAGTGGATGCCTTCTTCCACTGGTTCTGGAGGCGGCTTTGTGCCAAGTGTGCTTCATCCTGCCAAGGATAGGGTGAATGGATGCCTTCTTCCACTGGTTTTGGATGGGGCTTTGTGCCAAGTGTCCTTCATCCTGCCAAGGACTGGGTTAGTGGATACTTTTCTCCACTGGTTTTTGAGGGGTCTTTGTGCCCAGCGTGCTTCATCCTGCCAAGGACTGTGTTAGTGGATGCTTTTCTCCACTGGTTCTGGAGGGGGCTTTGTGCCCAGAGTGCTTCCTCCTGCGAAGGACTGGGTTAGTGGATGCCTTCATCCTGCCAAGGACTGTGTTAGTGGATGCTTTTCTCCACTGGTTCTGGAGGGGGCTTTGTGCCAGTGATGCTGCACCTGGGGTGTGGCAGTTGACTTCGTCTCACCTGGGTGTCTCAGCCACGCGATGTACCTGGAACAGGTAGCATGATACTCCTTGGAGGCAGACCCACACTCCATCCTGCGGCGACTTAGGCTGCCAATTGATGGTTCGTGTCAGTGCTGGAGGTGGTGTCTCAAGTGGTGTGTCCAGGGTCCAGGACGTCACCTGCAGACTGTGCTGGCTGCACACTGGGGTTGGGGCTGACGTTCGACAGAGTGGCATCCGATGTGCACGTGGCGGTGCTGATGGTGGGTCAGGCGGCAGTGGCTGCGGCAGAGATGCTGCCAGTGCTGGCCATAGTGCAAGTGACTGTTGCGTTGGATGGAGACACCATACCGTCTCCGGCAGCCTCGGATGGCTGATCCTTGGGGAGGATGCTGCTGACTGACGTTGTGGCAGCAGCGGTGCATGTGGCGGTGCAGGTGTCGGTGCTGGTGTCGGTCGGAGCGGCGGTGGTGACTGTGGTGCATGTGGCTACCATACCTGATGATTTGGTGTTCACCAGCCCCTCACCAGGTGACATCTTGCCCAGAGGTGATGTGCCCTTTGGCTTGTGGCTTTTCCCCATCTTGACAGTAGATACAGGGACCTTGGCACTGTCCATTCGGTGTTTGTGCGAGGCCTTGCGGGGTGGGTGGTGTGACTGTCCCCTGCTGGAAGCCGGCCTCTTTTTGAACTTTGCAGGTGGTGGACTAGGGGGGTCCTTTTTTTCTATCAGTGGCACACTGGCAGCTCTGACGGGTGCCCCCTTAAAACGTACTGGCATAGCAGGGACCACAGCAGATGCAGATTTGGTGGCTCAGGTACTGGGCTGGGATCTAGACATCCTGTCCCTACGGGAAGGACGGGGTGAGGTGTAGGGAAGAGGTTCAAGTTAGCTAGGAAACTTTTTTTGACACACTGGGATGGGAAGATGGAGGGGGTTTGGGAGTGGAGGAAGAGGTAGTGGTTGTAGGAGGTGTACGTCTGCTGAGTTTGGGTGAAGGTGCATGGGTTTGAGGCTGTTGTGAGGTGGATGGCTGTTGAGTGGGTGTGTGCCTGTGTTTTTGTACTTTGGGAGGAGGGCTCACAGACACACTGGGAGAGGACACAGGGGATGTGTGAATGGTAGTGGGGGTGGTGATTACACGTGAGTGGTGTGTAGTGACAGGCGTGCTGGTGATGGAGGTAGTGACTGAGGATGTAGTGCATGCAGGTGTGAGTGGAGATGAGACTGGGAGGGAGGTGGAGGACGTGGAGGAGGGGGACACAGTGGAGGCAGTGGATGTGGGTGTGTCTGCATGGGGATGGTTTTTGTGTGAGTGCCTGTGGGATGTGTGGTGCTTATGTTTTCCTGAGCCACTTTTGTGTGTTGATGTGTGTGCATGCTGGTCTGATGGTGTGCTTGGGATAGACTGAGGTAGAGAGGATTGGGTCTGAGTAGTGGAAGTTGGAGGGGGAGGCTGGACACAGGGACAATGGCTGCCATCCGTGCTGAGGCCAGGGCCTGAAATGCTCTCTGTTGGGCTGCCACGCCAGAATGAATGCCCTCCAGATGTACATTTGTTTGCTGCCAATGGCTCTCGACACCCTGGATGGCATTCAGAATGGTTGACTGCCCAACAGTGAGGGATCTCAGGAGGTCAATAGCCTCCTCACTGAGGGCAGCAGGGCTGACTCGGGCAGGGCCTGAGGTGCCTGGGGAGAAGGAGATGCCCACCCTCCTGGGTGAGCGGGCATGGGAAACACACTGAGGGGCTGCTGGGAGGGCGGTGCTGGTAGAAAGGGTGGCGGCTGTACCTGTTGTTGCGGTGGGCACGGAGGTGGCCGCCACCCCAAGGCAGAGGAGGAGTCGCTGTCACTGGTGTCCCCTCCTGTCCCTGTCGTGGAGCTCCCCTAGTCCTCCTTCCCACTGGTGCCTTCAGACTCCATAGATTCACCCTCATGGGCCATGTGAGATGCAGCTCCCTCCGTCGCCGGTGCCTCTGCCAGATGATGCTAATGCACACAAGGACAGGGTGATAAAACAAGAAGGGGGGAAGACAGAGAAGACACATGGTCAATGCCAGCAACACCACTACCGTTGGCGGACACAACACACAGGAAGCAGCCCTATGCATTAGACCATGCACTAGCAGTTAGTAGGAAAATCACCTGCCCATGAGGTACTATGCCTAACACCATTTGCTGCACACCTGGAACCCACAGGAGCCTGACTAGTTGTAGATGCCCACTAACACTATTGGGGTTGGAGTGGCTCAGAGCCTGCCTAACAAGAGACCTACCCTACCAGGTTTGCCCTGGCTTAGGGGAACCCACAGCCCACATCCCCCACCCAGACAGCTCTGTAAAGCGCGCAGAGTCAGCTGAATGACACTGTACTCACCCCCTTGTGGCTGTTGTGATGCCCTCAAGCGCCCATCCAACACCGGAAATGCCACCACCAGGATCCGGAACATCGGGGGTCATGGTGTGACGGGCACCCCTTCCACGTTGGGAGGCCAGCCCCAGTTGGGCCTCTGCCGTCTTCTTGTTCCAGTGGCGCAGGTCCTCCCATCTCTTGCGGCAGTGGGTGCTCCGTCTATGATAGACCCCAAGGGTCCGAACTTCCTTAGCAATGGCTCGCCAAATACCCTTCTTCTGTTGGGCGCTGACCTAGAGGAAAGGTACAGGATGAAAGGAAATTACTCTCCTGTCCGGGTCGTCATAATCATTGACCACCAGTTCCCACCCATGCCCTGACACACATACACTCACCATCCTCACATGCAGGCCTCAGCTCTCCCCACATGTATCTTCCATCCACACCACTCCAAACAGGCATTGCCCATGCATCATGCTCACAGTGTACTCACCTGAAGACCGTACAGTAGCGTGTACTCGGGGACGACCCCATCCACCAGTTTGTCCAACTCCTCCGCGGTAAAGGCAGGGGCCCTTTCCCCAGACACATGAGCCATTGTCGCTTCCAGACTGAGGTCACAGCAGCACTTGCAGTGTAGGTCCTCTCCTGTTGAAGATCAGGTATCAAGTGAGTGAATAGATAGAAAATGGCGGTCACGTCCGTGGTGGTGCATACAGTCACCACCGGCGTACATCGTCATTGGCTCCTGGAACCCATTGGGCCCAATGATAACCAATGCTAAATTGTGCAGTGGTCTTCAACCGCCTACCGCGACGCTGCACAACACCAGTGCAGTTACCGCATTTCACCTGGTCCCTCCTTACAGTTCAGGCAGCCGCCATTTCAGGGGGGGACATGGCATGGCACCTAACTGCATCACAGCACATTTTGGCAGAAATATGGATAAACAACGCCACACACGGATTTACTCACATTACTGCAAGCACACTTGTGCAACCTATGTGGTACATGACCCTCTGATCGCCATTCTCCTCCATAGGGCACATCCGCTGGAGCAGATGATGAGATGGTATCATCCACCGGTGTACAGACCCCTGGTGGACCTGTCGACAATGGAACACAGACACATCATTATCCCCTACAGACTTAAATATCAAGAACAAGTGGCTGTGTACAATGTTCACACCTCCTATACATAAGTACAATGTAATCCATAAAATACAATCAATATGTTGACGCAAGTAGCTTGATGGGTGACAAACTGGTGAGCATCAAGCCACCAAGAATGCAGATTGCATCATATGAAGAACTTATGATGTTAGAAAGTTCATAGGTATATACCAGGGCACACAATGTACATCCATTTTATTTCCATATGTGTCAATGAAGATTCCAGTTTGAAGTTGCTGTGTGGTTGTATTTATTGTTCATCCAAAAATATTCCATGTGATAATGTCCATCAGAAATCAAGGGAAATAACAGCCAACACGTGTTTCGTCAACAAGACTTCCTCAAGGCCAATAGAAAATTAATTTCCAACTAGTAAATATTTGAGGAGGTAAATTCGATTGCCCCAAGATGTCCTATTGGTGCACTGTGGGAGTTAAGTAGAAATTGAATGGAACAGACACAACCATGATAAGCCTGTCAATGCTTTGTAAGTTGTTCAGGAAACACCAAATCTTCATTGACACATATGGAAATTAACTGGGTGTACATGGTGTGCCCTGGTATATACCGAATCACCTACAGACTTGATCATTCCACAATCCTAGAACTGTGGGCACAATTGGAGCCAGACCTGATTTCAGCTATCCGCCATCCCAGAGGAATACCCCCTCTAGTGCAGGTCCTGTCAGTGTTCCATTTCCTGGCAAGTGGATCCTTTCAAACTACATTGGCCATGGCATTAGGGATGTCTCAGCCAATGTTTTCTAACGTGTTGACCAGAGTGTTGTCAGCCTTCATTTTCCCCCAGGTAGAGGATTTGCCCACAGTGAAAGCTGACTTTTATGCCCTGGGACATATCCCCAACATCATTTATGCCATTGATGGTACACATGTGGCATTTGTCCCCCCCGCAGAAATGAACAAGTGTACAGAAATCAAAAAAGCTACCATTCTATGAATGTGCAGATGGTGTGTTTGGCGGACCAGTACATCTCTCATGTGAATCCTAAGTATCCTGGTTCTGTGCATGACGCTTACATTTTGAGGAATAGCAGAATCCTTTATGTGATGGGCCAACTCCAGAGGCATCGGTTGTGGCTAATAGGTGAGCCCAAAGTCCCCACACAGTAAGAATAGGTGTCTGGGTATGGGGTAGTCCCTAAGGGATAGTGTGTGTCTAACAGATATCCCTCGACATTTGCAGGTGACTCTGGTTACGCCAGCCTCTCATGGCTACTGAACCCAGTGAGGAATGCCAGGACAAGGGCAGAGGAACGCTACAATGAGGCACATGGGCGAACTAGGCATATTATTGAGAGGACATTCGGCCTACTGAAGGCCAGAATCGGGTGCCTCCATCTTACAGGTGGCTCCCTATACTACTCACCGAAGAAGTTGTGCAGATAATCGTGGCATGCTGCATTTTGCATAACCTGGCATTGCGACGCAAGGTGCCCTTTCTGCAGGAGGATGGGCCTGATGATGGTCTTGTGGCAGCTGTGGAGCCTGTGGACAGTGTGGAAGGGGAGGCAGAGGAAGAAGATATTGACAACTGAATGAACATCATCATGCAGTACTTCCAGTGACACACAGGTAAGAGACTAGCACTGCTCATCTCAGATCTGACTACTGTAGGATATTGTATAAGTCAGCCTCTTAACCTCTGTCTATGGAAACTGACAGTTCACTTTGGTTTTCCATTTCACAGATCTGGGTACCTCATTCTGCCTTCTGCTATATTTACTGCTGCCCAACAACTGTCATACATTGGTATGAGCAAACGAACATTTACATTGATATTTGTGGATGATGTTGTAATTATACATTTGTGAAATAACAGACTGACTCCAGATTGGTTTGTGATTCAAGGGTGTTTATTTATGGGCTAATGTGTACAGGGTTATGTGGAAGGGGCTATGGTGATGGTGGAGGAAGGTCCATAGTAGAGTCCAGACTCTTGGTAGCACAGGTGCATTGTCCAAGGGGACATAGGAAGGGGGAGCAATGGCAGTTCAAGGTGGACAGGGTGACAGAGTGGGACAGAAGGGTGACAATCAGAAGAGTCTTATTTCCTGGCAGGGATCTTGGCAATGTTCTCTGTCTTCTGCCTGGATCTCAGGGACCGTTTGCAGGGTGGTTCTCCTTCTGCAGGGGTGGGGTGGTGGTGGCCTGAAGGTCCTGTGGTGGGGCCTGCTGTCCACTACCGCCGGTGGACGTGTAAGGCTGTTCATTGGTTGGGCTGGTGTCAGGGGCCCGGTGGTATGCCACTGTCTCCCTCATGGTGTTGGCCATGTCTGCCAGCACCCCTGCAATGGTGACCAGGGTGGTGTTAATGGACTTCAAGTCCTCCCTGATCCGAAGGTACTGTCCCTCCTGCAGCCGCTGGTTCTCCTGAAACGTGGCCAGTACTGTGCCCATGGTCTCCTGGGAATGGTGGTATGCTCCCATGATGTTTCAGAGTGCCTCATGGGGAGTGGGTTCCCTGGGCCTGTCCTCCCCCTGTAGCACTGCAGTCCTCCCAGCTTCCGTGTTGTCCTGTGCCTCTGTCCCCTGAACCGTGTGCCCACTGCCTCTGACCCCCAGGTCCCTGATTTGCTTGGGTTAGTGGGTTTGCCTGGGGTCCCTGTGGTGGTAGGCACTCTGCTGATTGACGTGTCCTGGGGACAGTGGCATAGGCCCGCTGGGTGGGTGCTGTGGTGGTGTTTCCTGAGGGGGGAGGTTCTGTGGTGGTATGGGACTGTGGCAGGGGAACCGACTGACCAGAGGTCCCTGATGGGCCGGGCTGGTCATCTTGATCCAGGCGTGCAGAGCTGCTGTCATCACTGTGGGCCTCTTGTGTAGGGGGACTGGATATGGCTGGCACCTCCTGTCTGGTGATGTTGGATAGGGGTCTTTTTGGGGTATAAATGCATTGTTAATTTATCTGTGTGTGCCACCTTGTGCAATGGGTGTGTTTCCTTCTATTACTGTGCTTGTAATATCGCCTTGGCCCTTGTGTGAGTGGTGATTGTGAGCCCTGGGTGAGTCTCTCTCTTGGACATGCTTTGGTGATGGGTGTCCATGCATTGGTGTTGCATGCAGGGCTTGGTATTGGGATGTGTGGGTTGTGATAGTGGGGTACATGTGAGGTTGTGGAGTGATGAGTGTGAGGGTAGGGGTAGGAGTTTGTGATGGCATGCAGGTAGGGTGGGGGATGTATTAGTAAAGATTTGCCTTACCAGAGTCCAGTCCTCCTGCTACTCCTGCGAGGTGCTCAGGATGCATGGTCGCCAAGACTTGATCCTCCCATGTTGTTAGTTGTGGGGAAGGAGGTGTGGGTCCACCGCCAGTCCTCTGTACGGCTACCTGGTGTCTGGATACCACGGAAAGTACCTTCCCCCGTAGGTTGTTCCACCTCTTTCTGATGTCATCCCGTGTTCTTGGATGCTGTCCCACTGCCTTGACCCTGTTGACAATTCTCAGCCATAGCTCCATCTTCCTATCAATGGATGTCTGCTGCACCTGTGATCCGAATAGCTGTAACTCTACACAGATGATTTCCTCCACCATGACCCTGAGCACCTCCTCAGAAAACCTGGGGTGTCTTTTAGATGCCATAATGTGGTGTGAGTGATGTGTGAGGTGATGTGTGATGTGTGAGGTGATGTTTTGAGGTGTGGTGTTTTGTGCGTGGATGGTGTTGTGTGTCTCTGGATGCTGGTGTGATCTTTGCTTTTTTCTTTCTCTGTTTCTTCAAAATCTTTCGTTGTAAGGGGTTGTGGGTAATGTGGGTGTGTGTTTTATATTGGATTGGGTGTGTGGGTGTGGTGTGTGTATGTGTGTCAGGTGTGTGTATTTTGAATTGTCCAATGTGGTGTAGTTTTGTAAGTGTGTGTTTATTTTGAGCGCGGCGGTGTGTACCGCCAATGGAATACCGCGGTTGAAAGACCGCCATGTTGATTCGTGGGTTGTGATAGTGTGGGTGTATTCCTGTTGGCGTGACGGTGTGGGTTTTGGTACTGACAATTTATTACTGACCTTTGGTGTGGAAGACTTGTGTCGGTGTCTGTATTGTGGAGGATTTCTCAGTGTGGGTCATAATACCCGTAGCGGATCTCCGCGACGGACATGGTATGTTGGCGGCCGTCGGCACGGCGGTCAGCGGACTTTACCGCCAGGTTTGTAATGAGGGCCTCCATTTTTTAACTTTCATATTTCTGCTTATACTGATTAGAATGTTGTTGTTTTGCACTTGTTTTACTCAAATAAATTTTCTCTATTTTTCTAAACTGGTGTGGAGCCTTCTTGTGTATTGCACAAATATTTTACACATGGACTCAAGTTAATCCTGACTGGTCTGTGCCAAGCTACCAGAAGGTAAGAATGGGTGTGTATCTGACTTACCTTGACTAGGATTGTGGTACCTTCTTGGACACAGTGCATACCTTTTCCACCTAGAAACCAAGGGACTTGTGCTGCTGGTGTGTCACTTTTTTTAAGCAACTAGGGCGTGAGTTGCAGGCCCATATCTACAAAGCCATGCAAAGCCGCTTTGCGGGGCTTTACATGGTCTTGTAGATATGGAGTAAGGCATCACAGCATAAGTTGCTGCATTGCCTTACTCTGCATCAAAAAGGCATTCCATGGGTGTTGTGGGTGTTCCCATGCAAAACCCATGGATTTTGATGCATTCCCAGATTTACATGGATTTGTAAACCTGGGAATGCATCAAAAGCCTACACCTCCCCAGGGGGGGTATGAGGGAGGTGCAATACTTGATACTTTATTTCTTCCCATTTTTCCTCATTCTATGTGTGCTGCATTCTGCAGCACACATAGAAAGAGGAAAACACCTCTCGTCGAGGGCCACCTTACTGCTCAAAACAAATCATCCCCGCAACACAGACACCCTTGCACCATGGGTGTTACAGGTGGGCGTTCTTTCAAAACACTCATTGGCGCATGGCAGCCCATTGTGCACAAGCAGAGGGGAAAAGTACAGGAATGTGCAGTATCTTGTAGACACAGAGCATTACTGCCCTTTTCTTTTGACACAGGGCAGTGTAGCAAGAAGGCTTGCAGTGCAGCCCTGCGTCAAAAGGTTATTAATATGCCTTTCAATATCTAACACATCACACAACACTAGCACTGATTGCATGGAATTAAGCCAGAATACCACGATCATCAAAAAGTGATTTTTGTTTAAAGGATTTCATAGTGAAAATAAATAGGCATTTTGTGTGTAATTACCTCTCATTAAAGAGTAAGGTGTATATGCTACACAATCAATAGTATACTTGAAAATAGAGATGCAACATTAATGTTAATGGAGGCATGCTAGCAGGTCTGCTACTCTTCAAAATTGTTTTGGGGCAGTTGTAATGTATAATTAGTTCCGATGGTCCTGTTCTTCTCTGACTGCCTCTTTAATTCTAACCTGACTCCAAACTTAGATGAGGCAGATTGAATACTCTGTCGCACACATGATGTATAACGGATATCACGTCTGTGGTAAGTAGACAGTCGATAGGTTATCAATGATGCACTGTGGTACAAGGAAAGGATCATGATATTAATTGCCACAGATTATCCCATCCATCAATCTCTAATTCAGACACTTAGTCCTACATTACACCCTTGTCTCCACCACAAATTATTTTCAATAAGTGCCTTCAGTTGGCAGTAGGGAAAGGTGCTCTACTGAAACGTAAGGTAGAGTGAACAAGCTAGGTAGAGGTTTACCTAAATAATAGTGGTGTGTCACTGATGTGCTACATTTTTGCTTATTCAATTTAGGTTGACAAATGGTAAAAGGAAAAAACTGGAACAGGTGTAAATCTGTCATAGAATCCCTGAAATATAAGTCACTTGCACAGAACATTGTGGCACATGCCGAAATGGAAGTTACAATGACAATGCCACTGTTGAGGACCAGGACAATCTTCAAGTGCCATCAATTATCAATATGACTAAATATGTTGTGGCATTTTGTGCAGTGGAGCAATTTCCCCTGCTGAACCGCACTGCGCTGTGTCCCGGGTAAAGGGTAGGAATGTCTAATAAGTCAACATATACATCACCAAAATGTTAATCAGTTGGGCAAGTGACAATTTGTCCAGTCCAACTTACACAACTTTCTCATGTCCTTGTGTAATGTGCTGCCCCACTCCAGATTGTCCTTTGAATACTCCATCTTGTGGTCTAATGTTTGTTATGAGTAACCAGGACAACATGTCCCATAATACATCGCAAATACGCTTCAATGGAGCAGCACATCATACGTGGACATGAGAAATCTGCCCAACATGACTGTTACAATACAGGTCCCCTCCACCATGAGGCAAATGGGTTTGTCTTGGGGCTACATAGCCAAAAGTGGATTGTGAACCAATGGAAAGGAATGGAGTTGCCAGAGGATCCACTTTTCACCTGAGAGGGGTTCCAGGCCTTCAGTATGTGAAGTATCTCCGAGTAGAATCATGTGAACAGCCATGTGTACAATTACTAGCATCAACCCAGGATGCACGTAGTTGTCCTGATGTGCTGGGTCATCTTCATAAAAGCTTCATTTGGTTTTAGCACCCATAAAAGCACATAAAACAGAACATCACATCACAAGTAATACATGCAATGGTGTTCCAAATGAGTAAAAGAGGTAGAAATATTACATGCAATTATGTAAGACAATAGTAAAACAATTAATCATTCCTGTTTTTTTAAAAAGATACAGCACCCATAAAAGAGCCCAAAACAGGGCCTCAAAATTAAGAAAAACAATAGTAAAACATGTCCAGACTTCTTATAATAAAATACCATGTAGCCAATGACTAAAGAAAGAGGTGGCAGTGGACCAGAAGAACCAAATGGTTCCCATCAACTCTAAGTGCTATAATGTTACTTTTGTTCTAATGGACCAACTTCAATGTAGGTATTTGGCTACAGTGCATACAACAGGCTCCTGTGTTTCAGTACGTAGCAACCTTAGCCTGGGAGATGTTGGCTGCACCCCAACTGTCTGCAGATTGAAATGATCCAATTGTTCCTGAGCCGGCTGTAGCCAGGGCAGAAGAAAACAAAAGTGACCAAAGTTTCTTCCGTCTGCAGGCATCGCAGGCACACAACTCCTGTGTTAATTTTAGCTTCAAATTTTGAACAAAAAGATAGGAGGGGTAAAGTACCATAGTGAATCTTAAAATATAAATGTTTGGCACTGGGATTAAGAATAATGTCAAGGAAAGGCTCATATACGATGTGTAGGTCTATGCTCTAAAAAGGAGCTAGAAAGGGAGCCATGGTTTGCTTTCTTCATTTCCTGATCCCACTTTCAGCTCCAATACGCCTCTATAATGTCCTCCCTAGTAAGATATATTGAGTTATCAGACCACAATTTACGAAGATTGAGGTCTCTCAGCATATCGTTCATTGAGCACCTTATTTTGCATGATTTGTCTATTGTAATTACTACTTTGAAATCCTAATAGTAGCTGTGTAGTGCCAGGGAATACTTTAACCTGTGCCAGTAGAGCAAAGGCTGAAGCTGGACCTTTAGGAATAATGGTGCAATTCTCATATCTATAAATAGTAGCAATAGAGGAGTGCTTTTGGGAAAACTAACTAAGGCTCTCTAGAAGTTATTCTCTGCCACACTAAGCTCCAACACAGGTGCTAAGCCCCAAACCTCAGGCCCATATATTGTGCAGCCTTCTGCTTTAGCTCTGTATTGGTCACAGGTACGAAGCCAGCTTGCATTTCTTAATAGTCTGAATCACTATTTCAGGCCGTTAAGAAATGCAAAATGGGCTTTTCTTATGTACAAAGCCCTTTAATGGATTGCAAATTGTGATTTCTATCCTGTAGAAATCGTAGACTGCGATTCTCAGAATAGGAAATCACAAATAGGAATTTCCAATTTTCAATATATATTCTGATGTACCATGCATTTCCTAAATGCTAATTGAGCATTTAGGAGACGCAATTACCATCAACTCAAAGTCCATGGTAACCAGGTGCAATAAAAAAGAAATCCCAAAGTGCTTTTCTTTTCATTGTAACAGAGCACACACTGTCCTGTTGGACATAAATGAGCTCTACATGTGAACCCCTGTTTTTGGGGTGCATCAAGGGGGACCTTTTGCCCCTTGCCATCCTTGGTTTTGCATTTCCTAAATAGCGATTTCCTAATAAGAAATCACTATTTGGGAAATGCAAAACCAGACCATTGGCTCAACTGTAATGGGATATCTGAATAGTGATTACCTAATGGCGATTCTTACTTTGTAGGACTAGCTATTAGAAAATCTCTGTCTTTGTTCATTGTATTTTGCATTTCTTAAACAGTGATTTCTATGAAGTTGTTATTTAAGAAATGCAAAATTGCATTTCATACATCTGGCCCTATATTTTTAATGCAGGTGAAATGTGCTTGGCTGTGGAAGATTTATAAAGTCTTACAATTGCAGCAGCATGATGGGTTAGTTTTAGGGCGCTTCTTTTAACCTAATGAATCAAGGACATGTTTTCAGTTAGGGTTATTTCTAGGTAGTTAAATTCAGAAACCCTATCAAGTGGTTGCCCATGTAGCAGAATGGGGCTTCTAAAAGACCTATGGGGGCTGATGGTCATGAACGTTGTTTTTGATTGGTCATTGATCATACTATGGGTATCACAAAATGCCACAAACCTATCGACCAGAATATGGAGGCCTGCTGGAGTTTTTTAGATCAGCAGAGTATTGCCTACAAATAAAAAGAGGGGGGATCTACCTACCAGCGATCCTAGGGGCATAATTTATGCCAGGATCCAAGTGGGCGACCATGCCATTTAGGTGTAGTGAAAAAAGTGTTGGGGCAAGGACGCATCCTTGCAGACACCCTTGTGAACCTTGTGAACTCCTATCTGGTCTGTGAGTTTACCCCTACTACCTCAGCGAACTTTAACATAGTTTTCTTGATGTAAATGTACAATAATCTTCAAACGGTCAGGGGGTACTTTATTGTCCTTCAGGACCTCCCATTGTTTGTGGTGGGGGATCAGGTCAAATGCTACTTTAAGGTTGACGAATACCAAGTAAAGATGGGATTTTTCTATGATAAATGTCTTCCAATAAATGATCCTAACATAAAGACCTGGTCAATAAAACTTATTTGGACACTAAACCCTGCTTTCAAGTGCAAAATGGTCAGTGTTCTTTGATCCACTGATCTAGTTGGAACAAGATTTGTCCACAAAATACTTTTTGTACCATAAGGCTGATTGGCCTATAATTCAAAGGTGAGTCCCTTGGACCCTTCTTATAGACTGGGACAAAATCATCTGCTTTCCAGCTATGTGGGATTTCTATCCCCCCACTATCAAGGTAATTAGTTTGTGAAGATGAGGGGTCCAATTTTCAATGTCAGAGGAGAAGAGGTCCCTGGGGACCACATCAGGCCCTGCAGCCTTTGCAGCTACCTTGCCTTAATTGCCCTCACAGTCTTGTTTAGTACGATTTTTAATGCACTAGTGGGAGCCTGGGGCGTAGAAGTTATAGTTGCATTGCCATCCACACCCTCCTTTGCCGGGAGGGTCCTAGAGGTCTGAGAAATGTTTATGTAATTTCACCAAATTAATGGAATCGGTAAAACATGTAGCAGGGCACTGCCTTTTGTTTGCTACTAACAGTGCCTAGCGTTTTCATGTACAGCAGCTTCATATATGTCTTTCCAGAGCTGTCTGTTCCAGTCTAAGTGTGCCCTTGACACAGTCATCGTTAATCCAGATTGTTGGACTTTTGGCCATACGCATGGTCATCCCTAGTCTTTTTGCCTCCTTCCTCCTGGTTTTTCTGACCTTTCGCTGTTGGCTCTAGGACTCTGAGCACTTTATCACTGCTGACCAGTGTTAAAGTGCAGGTGCTCTCCCATCTAAAGTTGGTATGATTGGCTTATACCTGATTGGCATATTTAATTTACCTATAAGTCCCTTGTACAGTGGTATCTCTATACCCAGGGCCTGTAAATTAAATACTACTAGTGGGCCTGCAGCGCTGCTTGCGCCACCCACTGAAGTAGACTTTCAAACCTGTCTCAGGCCTGCTAGCGCAGGGCCTGTGTGCGCAGTTTTCTGCCACAGGGACCTGGCATCTAAATTTACTTGCCAGGCCCAGGACTCCCCTTTTACTACATGTAAGTCACCCCTAAAGTACGCCCTAGCTAGCCCTGTGGGCAGGGTGCCATGTATGTAGAAAGGCAGGACATGTGCCATATTGCATGGCCTGTCCTGGTAGTGACAAACAGCCTAACTTGGTGTCTCACTGCTGTGAGTGCTGCCTTCTCATAGGATTGCATTAGAAATGCCCTGCCTTATGTGTAAGGGGTATTGTCTGATTTATGAGGGGTAGCGTAGGCGTGTTTGGTATGGTTGTGATGGTGATAATAAATACTGCTTACTGGTGTGTGTGTATTTTTTATTACTATCACAGAAATGCCACTTCTAGAAAGTGCGCATTTATCTGTGCTTATGATTCTGGTGTTTTGCAGCTTGACTCCAATCCACGTCTGGGCAGAGTGACAGTTGGGGCTTTGTGCATACTTTTCAGACAGCCTGTACACAGGGAGGGTGGAGGTGTCACTGAGGTGCATCTACATACTGAATAGTCTTCCTGGGCTGAGAGAAGGGAGAGGCGGGGCACACCTACATTTGTAAAGGCTGTGCCCTGGCCTCACACAATAGGGTCGTTAACCCCCCACTGATGTTTGGAGCCTGTGCTGAAAGGAGAGAGGGGGCACTCCCAGAACCAGTTGTAACTGGCTGGAACCTCCTCTCCCTACCACTGTAAAAACACTGTAAGAACTGACTATAAGTACAGGGGAATTTTCCCCACAATTTGAACATTCTTGGAACTTGGAACTGGACACAGAACGCTGATGAATGGACTCACCAGGAAACCGCCATGGACTGCTGCTGCTGTGCTGACCTGTGACCTGCCTGGTCACTAGGAGGAACTGCCACCATCTGCACCCTTTGTGCTGGCCTGTAGCTGAGCCCACCAGCCCTGTGCTCCCTCTTGTTAAGTTGTTCCCAGGGGCAGGGTGCTGTGGCCCCTGACCCCTGCAACGATCTTCTACATCTTTGACAGGATGCTGGAGGAGAAACAGGCATTCTTTTAAGTGCTGGGCTGCTGATGCACTATAGCGCTTGGAAAGCGCTTTTCTTTTCCTAAAAGAAATCACCGCCGCAGCCCGGGCTTTTAAATTGTGCCCTTGCGCTTCCTGGAGCGCGTTTCTGCTGAGAGGAAATCACCGCCGCAGCCCAGGCTGCATAATTTTCGGAAGCGCTGTGAAAAGCGCTTCGTGAAAGAAAATCACCGCCGCAGCCCGGGGAACTTAATTCTGTAAAGCGCGAGGATCGCGCTCCGTTCCGTGCCCCCGGGGCACAAGAAATCCACCTGGGACGTGACAAGGAGCAAGCCTGCTCCTAGCGGTGCCCCCGGGGTAGGGATCGCTCCGAGGAGCGCCCCCGGGGCACCGGCCGGCCCGACCGGGTGCCGGCGTTGTGTGCGAGCAGGAGGGAGAGGAGGACGCCTCTCCCTCACCTGCTCCAGCCCCGGAGGGCTCTCTCGGCGCGTGCGGGCGGGGCAGCAGCCTCATCGGAGGCTCGCCCGTGCCGCCGGCTTTCTGGTGGGCCCCCTCGTGGGCCCAGGGCAATTGTGAAGGGGTCTCCCCTCTGAAAGGGCCAGCGGAGGCCCCGGGAGACCCCAGAGGTTTGCGGGCCCCCAGAGGGGCCCGTTCGCAGAGTGGAGGGGGTGCGTGGCGCCCCCCTCCAGATCCTCAGGATTTCCCTGACCTTGGCCCCCACAGGAGGGCCGGTGGAGGCCCGGGGGGCCCCCAGTGATTACGGGTCCCAGGAGGGGCCCGTCAGGAACGCTGAGAGGGTGCGTGCCGCCCCTCTTTGGCCCAAATATGCACAGGAGGCCCCCGTTTTGCGCAGAGGAGCGCCGGGGGCCCCATTGGTTGTTTAGGCACTGGAAGTGCCGCCCCATTATTCGTTTTAGGCACTGGAGGTGCCTTTGCATCATTTTTCAGGTACTTTAAAACGGACTAATGTAACGTTGATTTAAAGTTCTTTTTACAGACTTTGTAATTATGTTATATTGCCTGCCTGTCCTATGATGTTTTGTTTTACATATGTGTGCACATGTTCCTTTTATGGGCATGACTTGCTAATATGTTTGCTTAACTTGCCATAGGTTTTCTAATGTTCCTACTATGGGCGTTTTATGATATTCTTATGACAAGTGTGCTAATGTGATAACGTGTTTCCTGACTACTGCTTATGTTGCAGAATACTGAGTAACCTGTGTGTTATGTGTGACTACTGCTAGTTTGCAGAGTAACTAATGTGTAACGTTCTGACAACTGCTAAGGTAGCAGGATAGTACTGTTATGTGATGTTGGTCTAATAATTACGTTGTGTACAATACAGTATATTTTCATATAATCTAGTGTTGTGTTTCCTGTGTGGTGGGAATATTGCGTCACATGTATGTGTGTGTTGGGCAGACGCTTTACGCATTGCCTCCGGGTTAAGCCTGACTGCTCGTGCCAAGCTACCAAGGGGGTGAGCAGGGGTTATCTTGGACGTGTAACTCCCTTGCCCTGACTAGAGTGGGTAAGTTCTGCCTGGCTGAGGTACATACCCTAGCCAACCAGAAACCCCATTTCTAACACAGATAAGTCCTGTATTCGCAGTTCTACACATCAATGCACAATTTTGTGTGAAACATAAAAAAAAAAGGTTAACAAAATATCAATGTATTGAAGGAGTTGATGACAACCTATTTTGCAGAGAAAGTGTGCTGTCCACATCAGCGTTTATGACACACAAGGCTTTGCTTATTTAATCCCTAAGCCCAAACTGAGTAGTAACTCTAGACCACCTAACTCTCTTCCATTTTTCGAAGACAGATCTTTTGAAAGGGAGAGGGAAATGGGTGAAGACTGTTTTAAGATAGTTCTGAAGGAGCCGTGTAAGGCATTGTGATCACTGTCAAGTCTGGTTAGCACCTCCATATCTGCAACAGAGCTCCACAGAGAAAGAGCAGCTAATATGTAATCAATCCTGCTAGAAAAAACAGGACGGTTAAAAGCATATGCTGCAGGTTGGTCTGAGGGAGACCAGCCATGGCAGCTCCTCAGGCCAAAAGAAAAGGATAATAATTGGCATGCAGTAGTAGTTCAGCGCTTGACAGGGGGAACGTTAGTTTGTGGGATTCCCCATACCTCATCCTCTATATCGGAGAGAGAAGTACTGCTACTATCTAGGGGCTCATATGTTATACTAAAGTCACCTACAATGATTAGAAAATCATGTTTCAAAAGAGTTTCTGTGCGTGACAAGATGATGCATGGTCAGCGTTTCACCCCTTCCCCTGACCCCACGATTATATACATCACAAATATAAAATGTATGAGAATCCTCTCCTGTGATCACAATGCCTTGTATCTTGTGAGAGGCAATGTCAATTGGAAAGATTTTTGCATTTAGGGAAATACGACCCCAAATTAGCAGGCAACCCACTGGACATCCCTTCCCAGAGTGTTGTGCAGGAATAAAGAAAATTACAAACCCAGTCCTAAAAACTGGTTCAGTACTCCAGGTGTCTTGCAGAAGACAAATATCAAAGCAATCCACGAATGACCACTCAAGCAAGATCAATAAGTTTTGATCTTACAGCAGCCACATTCCAGAGTAGTAGATTGAAAGGCGAGGATATTTCCTCTAGGTTATTAGGTATGGAAGTGATGGGTGTGAGAGTCTTGGCGACAGAGTTACAATTCAAGCATACAAATTTAGAGGCCAGGTGTCCTATCTTGCTAGCAGTAGGGAGATCCTGTCCTCCTGGCAGCCCCCGATGGGGAATATTACCCAGTAAGGCCACCATAGAGGTTTCTGAGGAAAATACAAGTAGGTAGCTATTTTGTGGAAGATCATGAAATTGTCTGGTATGCATAATGTCAGTGCATATGATGGAATAACAATTGCAAACTGTCCTTATATGATATTCATTTGTTAATCAGAGAAGCATCACCTTCATACACACCTGGTGGCAGCTTAGGGCCCCAATCATACAAACATTTTCTGGATGTCCTTCTGCTAATGGACTGTTAGCCCCCAATCGCTGGCCCTTTGGTGATTCCTGACTAGGGTGCTAATTAACCCTCAAGCTACTGTTGACATTGGCAAGGCTACGGGGATCAGAAGGAGGGAAAGAAACCTCAGGTGGCTACCTTGCAGGAGGCACATCAATGCGTAGGTTCAGTGGGCGATGGAAAGCCCTTAACTCACGGGAGTGAGTTTTGCTGCTCATCAATAAAGGCTCAGTAGGTGGAGATGACGTTTTCCTGGGTTGATTTATTTCTAGAGTTAGATTTAGTGGATTTCAGTTCACCTAGCTCAGCATACAGTGATGTCAGCGGTGTCTTTGGTGCTATTACTTCAACCCGAAGGTTCTTTACCAGAATAACACTGTAATTTATCTCCATACTGATGTTACACTAGGTGGACTCATTTGCAACTTTTGTGGGAGGGGGGCAATCGTGGTGGAGTCATTGTTAGCTCTGGCAAGTACAGCCCCTTTGTCTGCAGATTAGGGCAGTGTCACAAGAATAGCAAATCTGTTAGCATGAGTGGACGGGAAAGTTGCAACCCTTGAACACTGTGCCCGGGAGATGAGGGCATCTGAAGGTGGATAGGGGACACTGTGTGTATCAATGTCCGACTCAGTAACATTTGCAATAACTGGATGGCTTTTGCCAGGATTCTGTGTTCTGGGATTCTTCCGCCTGGTAAATATAGGGGCAACTTTGTAAAGTGCTGAAGCAGCAGCTCTTCTGTTTACCTTGTACCCTCCCACTAGTGACCCTGCTTCACCAATTAAGGTGTCTATATCATCAAGAGTTGCTGAGATTTGGGGACTGTCAGATGTAGTAGAAGAGTTGTGTTGAGAGCTTTTATTTTTCTTCTGCATTAGAGTATCTGTATTCTTCTGCTTGCCCAAGGCTATACTTTCCAGAAAGACCAAGGTAATGAGTCAGATAATTGGGGGTTAAAGTCTCTAGATGGCTGGGGGGAGTTGTACTGTTACATAGAGAGTCAGCCCCTATGGTGAAAAAGAGGCAAACAGAATGAGCTAGACAGCAACCAGAAGCCAGAGAGACAAAAAAAAGTTTCAGGGGTGCTACAAATAGCAACAACATAAAACCAAATGAGGCAAATATCAAAAAGCTGGAGCCATGGTGCCAATGTCCACTCAATTGCTCCGAGCGATGATTTAGTTTTAATTGTCATATAGGCCCATATTTATACTTTTTTTAGTGCCGCATTTGCATCGTTTTTGACGCAAAATGGCGCAAACTTACAAAATACAATTGTATTTTAAAAGTTTGCGCCGATTTGCATCCAAAAATGGCGCAAATGCGGCCCTAAAAAAGTATAAATATGGGCCATAGAGTCATGATGTTAACATGCTACTAGCAGAAGAATATAGAGACACAACATATGAGCCACATTAACCCAGAAACAGTCTGCGGTAGAATTCCAATAAACACCCCCAAACTGGACTCCACTAGTGCTCTGGGCCTTGGCCCGTTCCAGGCAGGGACTTCAGAGATGCACGGCAATGTCTTACTGCGTGTGGTCTAAGGCCTCCGAATGCAGAGCCAAGAGGGGTTGCCTTGCCCTGCTTTTTCCTGTTACTGATGGGTACAGGTATACTGCAAGAGCAGCTGTGTGGCTCACTCAAGCTGCTGTTTTTTTTGTGCTCATAGTCCTGGGACAGGAGGTGGACTCCCACACTGCAGGGAAAGCAAGTTTAATTTTTGTGCCTGATGATGCGCTGCAAGTGCAAGTGGG
Organism: Pleurodeles waltl; assembly: GCF_031143425.1. Taxonomy (NCBI): domain Eukaryota; kingdom Metazoa; phylum Chordata; class Amphibia; order Caudata; family Salamandridae; genus Pleurodeles; species Pleurodeles waltl. The sequence continues at coordinate 456,134,503 of NC_090440.1, read as the reverse complement.
CAGGCAGCTCTTGCCGCTGTGTTTGTTGGGGCCCATAGATCGGGCCCAAAACGTGGACTCCCACGCTGTAGGGAAGGCAAGTATAATTTATGCACCCAAAGGTCCAATGCAAGTGCAGGCATGCCGGTGGCTCCTGCCACTGTGTTTGTTGGAGCCCGTATGTTAGAAAATGGGTTATTGGTAGGGCAGGTAGGTACCTACACCTAGCAACAAGCCACTAACCTCCACATAGGTACAGTTAGGTCTCAGTAAATTAATCCCAGCTCAACCCTTGGTAGCTTGGCAACGAGCGTCAAAGCTTAACTTAGGAGACAAAGTGTAAAGCATTCAAATATCACAAAACAGTAATTAAATAAAACACAGGAAACAGTTTAAAAATCCAAAACCAATTTATAAAAATAGCTTATATTTGTATCTTTAAAATGACACAAAAACGATTAAAATCGGTTCAGGGGAACCGGAGATATGAATTTTTAAAGAATTATTACTTTTCTAGCGCTTAGAAACAAAAAGCGCCAATCGGGTCATCTGGTTGCACCTCGACCGGGGCAAAGTCAAACTTTCAGGCCGACCGCGATGGAGCCCTGCTCGGCTACAGGTCGCGGGAGGCCTCGGTTAAAAAGTTACCTTCTGACTTAGTCTTTATTTTGAGGTTTTTCTTCACCGGGACGAACCTGCCAGTTGAATCCGACCTCCTGGAGCCCTTGTCCGGATACGCGATGTGGGTTTCCTCGGTGGAGACTTTTACCTTCGGACTTAGTCGTTTTTTCGAGATGAAAATCCTTCGACCGGGGTAAACCTGGATCTTGATCCGACGTCCATGGAGCCCTTCTCGGATACGATGGCTGAGAGGTCCCGGTCAACTTTTTACGTTCGGACTTAGTCTCTTTTTTGGATGTTTTTCTTTACCGGGACGAACCACGAAGTCAGGCCGGGTCGCGGTTGAGGCAAGCCGGCTAGAATTTCCGCGGCGGGTCGGTCCCTCTCTGGAGCTTTTTTCCAAAAATTCTCAAATCTTTTCCAAACTTCTGGGGCTTCACCCAGATGTTCTTTTAAGGTTCTTTTGGGGTCCACAGCTCACCCCAAGGGTCCAGAAGTTCTGTGATGGTCCTTGGGGGGTGCGGACTTCAACTCCCAGAATGCACCTGGCGCAAACTCCTTTTTGGCCACTGGACAGTGGTCAGCTGGTCGCTTTCTTCAGGAGTTGGTGCAGGGGACTCTGGTTTAGCAATTTTTCACCTGTAGCAAACAGAGAGTCCCTCCTTGAACCAGTTGAAGCCAGGCAAAGTCCTTCTTGTGGTGAAGCCCAAGTGTGCAGCTGGTGCAGTCCTTCTGAGTGCAGGGTCCAGGTGCAGGCCAGGGGTCCAGCAGGGCAGTCCTTCTTCTTCTTTAGTTCCTTTCTTGTTGATTTCTGGAGGGGATCTGAGGTGTGGGGTCAGGTCTGCCAGTTTTATCCTTGCTCCTGGGTGAAAAGCAGGGGGGTCCTGATCCTCCAATCAGGTACAGGGTCGTCCCCCTGTGATGACTACTTCCTGGGAAGTGTGGCAAAAATCCATCCCAGAAGGCAACAGTCTCCAAAAATCCAACATGGATGAATCTGATTTTTGGAGGTTACATCTGGCTGAGCCCACCCACTGGTGTGGCTAAAAATCATAAACACACCTCTCTCCTGCCCTCTCTTAATCTAATCAAGGGGGCACCTAATTGTCTGGGGTTGCAGGATGTGGGGGTGTTGTTGGGTGCTGCAAATTTCCTTCTCTGCCTTTGAAGACCAGTTTGGCAGCCCTCCCCCTTCCTGCCTCACCATCTGTTGAGGGGAGATTCTCTCCCCCAAGCACATTCCTTTGTGTGAAGTCAGGCCACTTCACACCTCATCAAGGTAGCCTGGCAGAAGCTGCTGCAGGCTGGCCAATCAGAGCACAGCAGCAAAAACAATGCAGAGCTGAAATTGGCAACTTTTTAGGTAAAGTCTAAACTTTTTACCTGAACTAGTTATATTAAATCCCACAACTGGAAGTTGTGGGATTTATTATAACAATCAATTTGATACCAAATTCTTGGTATGTAACATTTAAGGAGACTTTAAAATTTAAAATAAAGTCTGCCCATTCTAGCCTATGAAGGCCATTTACTTCAATGAGGGAAAAACGAATGTGGCTGTTTTTACCTCACCAGGGCTTATAAATCTATTTTTATAAAGTCCCTGCTTATAGTTACATGGCACCCAGCCCTAGGGGCACATAGGGCACACCTTAGGGGTGACTTATATGTAAAAATAAGGTAGTTTAAGACTTTGGAAGTACCTTTAATTCCAAAGTCGAATTTGCATATAACTTTAATTTAAAAGCAGCCAGCAAGGCAGGCTTGCTTTTAAAATGACACTGGGCACCTCAGCAGTGCACCTAGGTGTGCACCACCTATGCTGTGGTCCCTAAACCTACATGCCCTACCATATACTAGGGACTTATAGGTAGGTTAACTTAGCCAATTATAATTAGCCTAATTTGCATATCCATTTTACACAGAGCACAGGCCCTGGGACTGGTTAGCAGTACCCAGGGCACCATCAAAGTCAGGAAAACACCAGCAAAAAGAGGAAAATGGGGGCAAAAAGTTATAGGGCCTCTGCAATCAGCCCTGTTTTCTCACACCGTAGACTTGGGCAAGAAGGGGGACCCCATGCTGCAGAGAATGCAAGTTTAATTTATGCCTCTGATGGTGGGCTACAAGTGAAGGTGTGCGGGTGTCTCCTGCTGTGTTTGTTGAGACCTATTGTCTTGGGCCAGAAGGTGCTGGGTCAGATCTCACAGGTGCATCTGCCATGCTAGAGTTAACGCTACCTCCTGTCTGGTACAAATGAATAGTGAGGGGGTAATTCACACAAGAGGTCCATGATTTTTTTTTGGAAGCATAGATGGTATGAGAGCTTGGTACAGCACACCAGACGGTGGCTGTCACCACGCTGGACCACAGTCAGTAAGAAGGAGGGTTAACGTGAAGCAAAATAAGTGTTGATATATGCATTGGTGGGATTGACTTGTTCCGTTACAAGCAGAAGAAGTGAGATCGAGAATGAAGGGAGCACCACCCATGGAAAAACGGACACTGGTGAAATGGAGCGATCAAGACTGTTAACGTAAAAACATAGGAGAAGTAAACAGAATGGGTAGAAAATGGAAGAGAGGCAAGGCGCAATATGAAATTAGCAACCTTTTTTGATGGATCAAACAACTTTCCCTAAAGGACTGAAATGCAGGAACACAACAGGAAGGCATCAAATTAGACAAGAAAGGTAAATTAAGAAAGTGGCAAAAGCTATCACAAAAACAAATAAATGAGTGGTAGGAAGTATCAACTTTGAAAAAATACATTCAGGTACAAAGAGTGCCTCGTGGACTGCTCATATCAATAGTGCCCAGCCATCAGGATTTCTAAATCATCTCTAGGATTATTAGTGATTTTGATCAGAGATACAGAAATAGCTTTGCAATTGATACAATCACAACTAAGGGATTTTGAAAGAGAGTTGGAACAAACTGAATTATCAGAAGATCACAAGAAATTGAAAATTAAATTAAGTGAACACATTGAAAAGCATGAGGAAAATTTGAAATGAAGAAAAACATTCAAATTCAAAAGAGATAAGGAAGATTACAAGGAAGGCGGAATCTTTACATTCAGCAGAAGATTTGATAATCTTGGACAAAAAGATCACCTGGGTGCAGCCAATATGAATGCATACTGTAAACCTACTGTTATAGATTCAGATACAGATCTAAGTGATGGAGAAGGAAGTTCATATACAGCCCCAAAGAGAAAGAAACTGATTATTTTAAATGAGATGTGCCTCACACTCCAACAGCAGCAAAGGGAAAAGAACGGAGAGTCATTGACAGGAAGAGGACAGAGTTGAGGCAAAAGAGGAGAAAAACAAGAAGGGGAAGAGAGGCAAAGAGACCAGAGAAACCATGAGCAGGGACAAGAGGAAGTCTGCAACAAGGCAAGTAGTGGACAATGAAAGTCAAGAGTTGAATGTTATTAACATCTCTAAATGACAGACTTGGAAATAGTTATTTTGAAGAAAGACTTAAACTTCGGCTCCACTACGCTCATTGACCTAACCCAAACCAGAAATGATTTGTATAAGTATACATAAAAACAAGCTTGTTAAAATATTTGCAGAATACAAACAAAAAATAATGTGATCCCACAAGAGAGACCAATTGTAAATCTCACAGTGGAAAACAGACCTGGATTGGTCACTTTAATAAATTTGGAAGACTCAGAGAATGAACAAGACATAGCAGTTCTAGAGGAGTTGATATATTCCTTAGGAGGAGGTTTAAGTGGAAAGAAGCCTAAGTCATATTTTTATCCAAATTTACCACCTGGCAATAAGATTGATCTCTTTCATGATACTGTAGAACATGATCTAAACAGAATTCATAAAAGTAAAGTGAAAGACAACTTATCTAAAAATGGGAGGGGAGCTTTGAGGGCATTACAAAAAGATGAAACCATTGAAATCAAACACTCGGACATGGGTAGAGACATTGTGATTTTAAACAAGAGCAACTACATCAAAGAGGCAAATGGTCAACTCTCTGAGAAGACATGCTATGTGAAACCATCATGCAACCCAACTGAACAACACAAAAAAGTAATTACAAGCAAAATTATGTAAATGGATGGAATTAGACTTGGATGAACAAAAATATATGACAGTATAAAATCCAATCATACCAACAAAATACATTCTATTGAAAATTCATAAAAATCAAAAAATTCCATGAGGCACACTGATAATTTCAGCAAAGGACACACTCTTTGAACCAGTTTCTAATTATAGTGACAATTTTTTAGCTCCCTTGGTGAGAAATCTAAGATCCTATCTAAAGGATACTGGTGACCTCTTGAAGTAGCTACAGGAGATGCCATGGAGGGACACATACAAGATCATGGCTGTTGATGTGTGCTTCATGTCATTATACACAATGAAGCACACTGGGCTTCTTTGCAGATGCCCCCCCCTTTTTGCCCCCATTTGTGCTGCTTGATGCTGTTGTTTTTGACCTCTTAGTGTACTGAGGAGGGATAACCAGACCTCAGTACTTATGCTCTTTCCCTTACACTGTATGTCGAATTGCAAAGACCAATTGGCAAGGGCTTTACCATCCCTGAAAGTCTATAATTCAAAATACCAGTGTAGGAAAGTACCATCTTGCCTGTCATGTTACCCCCATTTTTACTGTATGTATGTTTGTGTTTGCCTATGTGTCACTGGGATCCTGCTAGCCAGGACCCCAGTGCTCATAAAGTGTGCCCTGTATGTGTTCCCTGTGTGGTGCCTAACTGTATCACTGAGGCTCTGCTAACCAGAACCTCAGTGTTTATGCTCGCTCTGCTTTTAAAATTGTCATTGCAGGCTAGTGACTAATTTTACCAATTCTGATTGGCGCACTGGAACACCCATATAATTCCCTAGTACATGGTACCTAGCTACCCAGGGTAGTGGGGTTCCAGGAGATCCCTATGGGCTGAAGCATTTCTTTTGCCACCCATAGGGAGCTCAGACAATTCTTACACAGTACTGCCACTGCAGCCTGAGTGAATTAACGTCCACGTTATTTCACAGCCATTTCACACTGCACTTAAGTAACTTATAAGTCACCTATATGTCTAACCTTCACTTAGTGAAGGTTAGGTGCAAAGCTACTTAGTATGAGGGCACCTTGGCACTAGCCAAGGTGCCCCCACTTTGTTCAGGGCAATTTCCCCTGCCTTTGTGATTGCGGGGACAACATTACACACTTGCACTACATATAGGCCAATACCTATATGTAGCGTCACCATGGTAAGTCCGAACATGGCCATGTAACATGTCTAGGATCATGGAATTGTCACCCCAATACCATCCTGGTATTGGGGTGACAATTCCATGCGTCTCCGGGGCTCCAGCATTGAGCCCGGGTACTGCCAAACTAACCTTCCAGGGTTTTCTCTGCAGCTACCACTTCTATCAACCCTCAGACAGGTTTCTGCCCCCCTGGAGCCTGGGCAGCCCAGTCCCAGGAAGGCAGAACAAAGGATTTCCTCTGAGAGAGGGTGTTACACCCTCTCCCTTTGGAAATAGATGTGAAGGGCCTGAGAGGAGTAGACTCTCCTGACCTCTGGAAATGCTTTGAAGGGCACAGATGTTGCCCTACTTGCATAAGCCAGTCTACACCAGTTCAGGGATCCCCCTAGTCCTGTTCTGGTGCGAAACTGGACAAAGGAAAGGGGAGTGACCACTCCCCTGACCAGCACCTCCCAAGGGGAGGTGCCCAGAGCTCATCCAGTGTGTCCCAGACCTCTGCCATCTTGGATGCAGAGGTGTGAGGGCACAATGGACACCTCTGAGTGGCCAGTACCAGCAGGTGACGTCAGAGACCCCTCCTGATAGGTGCTTACCTTTCTCTGTAGCCAATCCTCCTCTGAGGGCTATTTAGGGTCTCTACTGTGGGTATCTCACCAGATAACGAATGCAAGAGCTCACCAGAGTTCCTCTGCACTTCCCTCTTCGACTTCTGCCAAGGATCGACCGCTGACTGCTCCAGGATGCCTGCAAAACTGCAACAAAGTAGCAAGAAGACTACCAGCAACATTGTAGTGCCTCATCCTGCTGGATTTCTCGACGGTTTCCTGGTGGTGCATGCTCTGAGGGCTGTCTGACTTCACCCTGCACTGGAAGCCAAGAAGAAATCTCCTGTGGGTCGACAGAATCTTCCCCCTGCCAACCCAGGCACCAAACTTCTGCATCACCGGTCCTCTGGGTCCCCTCTCATCTCGACGAGCGTGGTCCCTGGAACACAGGAGCTGGATCCAGGTGTCCCGACAGTCCAGTGGCCCTTCTGTCCAAATTTGGTAGAGGTAAGTCCTTGCCTCCCCACGCCAGACAGTAATCCTGTATACTGTGTGAACTGCAGCTGCTAGGGCTTCTGTGCACTTTTACAAGACTTCCTTGTGCACAGCCTAGCCCAGGTCCCCAGCACTCCGTCCTGCATTGCCCAACTCGCTGAGTTGGACTCCGACTTCGTGGGATCCTCTTTTGTTTTGCTGAGTCGACCATCATGCTCCGATCTTCTGAATGCCTGTTCAGGTGCTTCTGCGGGTGCTGTCTGCTTCTCCGTGAGCTCTCTGTGTTGCTGAGCACCCCCTCTGTCTCCTCTTCCAAGGGGCGACCCCCTGGTCCTTCCTGGGCCCTAGCAGCACCCAAAACCTTCAACTGCGACTCTTGCAGCTAGCAAGGCTTGTTTGCGGTATTTCTGCCTGGAAACAACTCTGCATCCTCCACTACATCGTGGGACATCTTCTGTTCAAAGGAAAAGTTCCTGGCCCCTTCCGTTGTTGCAGAACCCTTGGCTTCTTCTACCCGGAGGCAGCCCTTTTGCACCTTCATCCGGGGTTTGGTGGGTTCCTGCCCCCCCGGACACTTGCGTGACTCCTGGGTTTGGTCCCCTTCCTTTGCAGGACCTCAGGTCCAGGAATCCATCTTCAGTGCTTTGCAGTTAGTTGTTGTCTTTGCAGAACCCACTATCTCGACTTTACTGTCCTTCTGGGGTAGTAGGGTATCTTTACTCCTACTTTTCAGAGTTTTGGGTGGGGTATCTTGGACACCCTTAGTGTTTTCTTACACTTTCAGCGACCCTCTACACACTACACTAGGCCTGAGGTCCATTCGTGGTTCGCATTCCACTTTTGGAGTATATGGTTTGTGTTGCCCCTAGGCCTATTGTCTCCTTTTGCATTCTGTTGTGTCCTACAGTGTTTGCACTACTTTTCTAACTGTTTACTTACCTGATTTTGGTTTGTGTGTATATTTTGTGTATTTTACTTACCTCCTAAGGGAGTATATCCTCTGAGATACTTTTGGCATATTGTCACTAAAATAAAGTACCTTTCTGAGTATTGTGTTTCTGATGATATAGTACTAAGTGATATAAGTGGTATAGTAGGAGCTTTGCATGTCTCCTAGTTCAGCCTAATCTGCTCTGCTATAGCTACCCCTATCAGCCTAAACTGCTAGAACACCTCTAATCTACTAATAAGGGATAACTGTACCTGGCACAAGGTGTAAGTACCACAAGGTACCCACTATAAGCGAGGCCAGCCTCCTACACCAGTACGCACATAAATAGTCCAATAAACATGAATGAACTGCTGTAAGTCCGTAATTTTGTGTATTTGAATTTTGATCTTCACACTTCATTGCATCACAGGTCACAATCCAATATGAATAGGGAGCCAATACATGTGTCGTCACCATGACTTTTTCTAGGCTGTGCTATAGACAGAAGAGTATATCCCTCAATATTAGGCCCCACAGGTGGAACCATATACTAATACTGTCAGTAGTAAAGCAGTAAAAATGTACTCAAAAGTAATGCAGCCGGTGATGGTGAAGGTAAGACGAGTTAGTGCTCGGCTATTACAGATAATATCAAAGGAAATAGGTGAAGGCCATAGTAAGCCTTAGAGTATGGCACATACATTTATCCGATTATGGGAGCCCATAATCCATTCTAAGAAGACATCGGGCCTGCTTAAATTGGACTCAACAGCTCAAAACATCCTTGGGAATCACCTGGAAATCACGTTCAGAAGACCACGCAATCTGAAGGATAAATTGGCCCATAGTCCTTTATAGGGAAAAAAGAGAATTGGTGATCCGTCCAGCATTCTGGAAGTGCAAATAATGTAAAGCCTGCAAGATCACATTCAGCACACAAGAATTCCTCACAGCTAACAAACAGAAGTGGAAAATCAGGCAAAACATCACATGTAAACAATGCTGTCTATGTGAAAGATTGTCTGTGCGGATTAAAATTAATTAGAAGAACAATCTGTGATACAAGGAAACAAATCCTGGAACAGGTTAGAGCAATGGTAAATAGGGATAGAAGTAATGTAGTTGCCAAATACATGGCCAAACACATGGAACAAAATCATCTAAGTGACTGGGACAGTTGTGTATGCGATTGATCAAGTGGAGACATCTGAGCATGGTGGAGACAGAGAACACACACTAAGCCAGAAAAAGTCAAACTATATTTTGTTGCTCTGCACACCGACCCCAAAAGGGTTAAATCAAGATGAAGAAATGTATGCCCACTTATAGTATAAGAGCCAATCAATAATGGAAAACATAATAGAGGCATAAAAGCTGTGGCACCATTATGAAGCCCCACCAGAAGGGGAAAGGAATTATTGGGTCACTTGCAAGGACATAAAAGCATACAAGAGCCCACCAGAGAACAATGATCTGACTGCACAATCATAACTTAATGGAAGCATGATTAAGAATTTGCAGAAAATGTTTTACCAAAAGGGTCATTCCACTAAAATAAAAACACCAACAAAGAAAACAATTTGAAATGATGAATGTTGGCCATATGGAAATGTGTCGTAATGATTGAAGTAGGAATGAGCCTGTACACACAAATGACAGACATCAATGAATGACAACGATCACAGAGTGAAAGTCAAGTGTCTCATTGAAGTGTGAGTGTGCAGAAGGAATCATCAAAACAGTAGCCATGGTCTCAAGCAATAAATTGGACAAATGATTAACCATATGGAGCATCATGTTACATATGGACAGTGTAAGAGGTTTTTAGCAATATGCATAAACTTAAATCCCTGTAACTTGTGAGCACACACACATGACAGTTCTTAATTTTGCATTGCACTGTGCTCATTGTATTGGAACATGTGTTGGACAACAGAGACCAGCATGCAAAGTGTTACCTGTGTACTGGGGGAAGTGGAAGTAGTTAAAAAAATGTTGACAAAAGATATTAAACAGTGAAGTGGACTGAAAGATCAGCCCATGATCAAGGTCCTGCGTTGGGTGTTTATATTTTCACTCTGTGATATCATGCAATAAAGGAAAAAGAGTATCCTGAAGACAGTGCGACTTGTTTTTCAGCTGCACAGAAAGGAGTAATACATATATATAGGAAGTGGCCCCCTTACACGCCCGTACAGATGCCCTTTAAGTCTATTTTTAAATGACATTTCTTGGTGGGAGGTACTGTGTTGTTGTGTTTGGAGACGGTGGGAATTGGGAAGGGAAGTCTGGGAAAGGGTCGGACTATATATATATATATATATATATATATATATATATATATATATATATATATATATATATATATATATATATATGGTCCAGATGAAGGCTTAGCGCTGAAATGAGTCAACCATCCTTTTTATCTTCTGCACTGTTGGTGAATTCAATTCAATGGAATAAAATAGGTGAAATCTCTGGAGACTGTAGTGCCATGCTTTCTGATCACTCAAAAGGGGACGGGATCTGTTTTAAAGGAGTGTAGAGAGGCCATACCTGACATTTTATGCACATGCATAGGAACCCATGTAAAAGAATGGTGTGCCCCCTCTCAACGTCTGCACTGTTCATGTGTTGAAAGTGTCTGTAATACATCATGTATAGGAACTTTGGAGATTCCACTGTACCAACCTTTGATCATCCAACAAATGTGTGATTCATACCCAAGTACACTTGAAGGCTGGCACATCCATCACCTGCCACAAAGGGTCACTAGGTGTTGCACTGCATGCATAGTGCCACATAATAACATGGAGGCCAGAGTTTGGCTTTGTAGGGCTCTACATATGACACCACTGTGGTGCAAGGAGGTGGAAAGTTCCACCAATAATAGGACACTGGTAGAACTATGGACAGCGCAACACATATTTGCAAGGGCTCAACCATCTGTTTGGATTGAATATTACAATCCCCAGGTCCCTGGCCCACAACCCAAGATTGCCATTTCCATCAACACAGAGCTATGGAACCATTTCACAAAACAGGAACATACAATATACCAGAAGCAAGTCACCACTCCACCAAAAACTAACAACTGCCAAGGTACATACCAAACCACTATCAAGCATTACCAACACATCTTCTCTCATTCGTTTGCAGCCGACCAAGGTTGCGGCAAACAGCCATGGCTGGAAGAGCGTGCATATAATGAAGTGCACAGAAGAAGATGAAATGAGATGGAGAGGACATTTGGGCTTCTGAAGTCGACGTTCAGGTGTCTAGCCCTGACTGGAGGAAGCCTGTTGTATGCTCCACCACTGGTATGTAAGATGATACTGGTATGTGCAATTGTGCCTAATATGTATACGTACCAATGTTCCCTGGGATGAACAGGTAAATGTCCCCAATGAGGAGGAAGATGGCAATGGTCCAGCAACTTTGGAGTGAGAATGACAAAACACTGCTGCAGGAGTTCGCAGGACACTTCAAATTGTACAGAACTTTTACACATAGGCCCTCATTACGAGGCTTGTTGTGGTGGTTTTACCGCTGCGGGCCTGGTGGCAAAGACTGCTGCTTTACAAACCTCCACACCGCCTGGCCCACCAGTGCGGTCGCACCTATGCAGCCGGCGGTGAGCTCCTCCAGCTTGACGGCAGGCCTCTGCCTGCCGGCCGGATTACAAGGCTACAGACTGCCAGGCTTTCTGCGACGGCCACCCCACTATAAAATCCCTGGCGGTAATGCACCCGGCGACAGGAATCCCCATTCCTGTCACTGGCATACACACCCCCACACGTCCACACACATGCAGACTCCCCCTCCCACCCATACACTTATCCACCCCCCCACCCTTCCACACACTTCAAAAGACCCCCTCACCCATCCACAAACTTACCAACAACCCCCCACCAGTCCACACACTTACAAACACCCCCACCTGTCTGCACACTTCCAAACAACCCCCACCCGTCCACACACTTCCAAACACCCCCAACCGTACACATTCATTCTAACACCCCAGCTGCTCTCACACTGACATACACACACCCTCACTCACACAAATGCACCCTCTTCCGCAAACCTTCAAACCCCTCCACATATATTCACACACACACCCCTCCGCATATGCATACATTCACATACACACTGCTGTGCATATGCATACATTCACATACACACCCCTCTACATACACATACATCCACAGGCACAGCCCTCTGCATACATTCACACACACATTCCCACTCACTCACAGACTTGACACATGTACTCCTCCTCACATGCATCCCAATACACACACCTACTCACTCACACCCGATACCCCATCCCCTTCATAAACATTCAGACACACACCCCCAACCACAAGCACACATCCAGATACCCCCACTCGCTCATTCACAAACATGCACTCATACAGCCTCATTCGCACACATACACACACACACCACACACATGCACCCACACCCGCCTCCTTATCGGATGATCAACTTACCTTTTCCAGAAATCTGGTCGTCTGGGAGGGGTTGGGTCCTGGCGGTTTTGCACTGCCAATACCACCATGCCAGCAAGACTCTGACAACAGCCCTATACGGCAGGAGGAGTCTTGCTGGTGTGGCAGTGCTAGTGATGCAACCGCCTCTTCAACTCCGTACAGCAGGCCGACAGAGTCGGACTTCCACCCATAAATGGGCAGAAGTCCAAACACAACTCCAAATATGGCAGTCAGCAGACCGCCAGCACTGGCAGTCTGTTGACTGCTGAGGCTTTGGGGGTCTTTTCCAAAGACCGTCGAAGTCGCAATGAGGCCCATAGTCACTGTACAAATAAAATCACTTTGTATACATCACCAGTATATTACTTGGCACCTGATTCTCCATGGTCTACTCATTCTCCACTACATATACCACTGGAATGTAACTCATGCCTCAGAGAGCAGGAAGGAAACACAACAGTTACAAATATGGTAGCAATATAGTTTGTGATGTAAGATGGTCTAATGAGTCCATGTCACATAACTCACAGGCATGTGGCTCTTGAAGGCTTAGATCCATGCACCACAACATATAACATGCTCTTAAGTGGGTAATGTACAAATTCCTAGTGCTTTCTCCACATCATCACATACATAAGGTAGGGGCTGTTATCAAATGGTGTTTAAGTAATCAAGAAACTCACAAGTGTCACATCTCAGGTGGATTACTGCTTTGCCAGCACTGTGCATGTGTGACAAGGGAAGACATCATTGGTAACTATGGACCTTCAGTAACTGTGTGGGGTTTGTAACCAATGTTAGAGGCAGAGTATATCCATGGGCCTATGTCCTGGCATTGACATTGGGCCCAACCCTGACACATAGTGTTCTGTACCACACTTATGGTACACACACGTTGGCTGTGGAGTGCGCCATGGGTTGCCAGACAAATGAAGCAGCAATAGGTAGGGAGCCACTATCCAAACATATGCCCACTGTCAGGATCTAAGAATAAAATGGGACAATGCACCACCAAATTATTTTAATTCTTGGCGGAATGTAGGCAGAGTGTGTTCTACTGTAAACACCAGGACACTGCGCGCTCTGTGGGCAACATAATGCTAAATGACAAACCTTATGCAATGTAATAATTCATGCATTGTGTGCTGGTATTGCATATTAACTTTTTGCATTGCAGGTATTTATCTTGAAATGTCATTAATACTGTTTACAATGTATTGTTCATTTGCAAGCCTTTCCTGCAGCCTGTCTGGGTGTGGCTGGGTGTGGCAGATGGGCGGGGCTTGGGTCTATTTAAGGAACCCAGCCCAGCTCCACGTGCTCACTGTTCAGAGGTCCGGTGCAGAGCAGCAGCATTTTCCAGGGCTCCTGTTCCGGATGCCTAATTGGACATTTCCTGGCCCTGTCCTCTTTATCTTACTGATCTTCAAGCAGGGCGCTAAGGTGGAGTTCGGAGAAGGCCCTCAACTTCTTTTTCTAGAAACATTTGAATTTTTGGCTTTGTGATTTACAGTGTGTGTAATTTGTTCTTGGCACTTAACCCTTGCAGTTCAGATCGGCAGAGTGCACGATCATTTTGAGGCTTTTGAATCTTGATGGATGAATTGGCAACAGTGAGCACAATTCATTCTTGACAATTAACCCTTGCAGTTCAGATCGGCAGAGTGCGCGATCATTTCCAGGCTTTCGGATCTTGAAGGTTGAATGGGCAACAGTATGCGCGATTCATTCTTGACAATTAACCCTTGCAGTTCAGATCAGCAGAGTGCGCGATAATTTCAAGGCATTCGAATCTTGATTGTTGAATCGGCAACAGTGTGCGCGATTCATTCTTGGCAATTAACCCTTGCAGTTCGGATCGGCAGAGTGCACGATCATTTCAAGGCATTTGAATCTTGATGGTTGAATCAGCAACAGTTTGCGCAATTCATTCTTGGCAATTAACCCTTGCAGTTCAGATCGGCAGAGTGCGTGATCATTTCAAGGCATTTGAATCTTGATGGTTGAATCGGCAACAGTGTGCGCGATTCATTCTTGGCAATTAACCCTTGCAGTTCGGATCGACAGAGTGCGCGATCATTTCAAAACATTTGAATCTTGATGGTTGAATCAGCAACAGTGTGTGCGATTCATTCTTGGCAATTAACCCTTGCAGTTCAGACTGGCAGAGCACGCGATCATTCCAGGTACTTGAGTCTTGATGCATAGTCTGGCAATAAGGTGCGCAATCACTTCTGGGCAATTGAATCTTGAAACTGAGATCAAAGAGAGTGTGATCTTTCTAGACAAAACAAGTTTTGTCAGTTTGCCAATTCTACAGTATCATTCATGAATCCTATAGCAGTTAATTCTTTGGGAACTAATGTACTCATTGACTCTTGTTGTGATATAATTGCTATTCTAAGGATTAACTTGAGCGAGTTCACTTTTCAGATTACATGATTATAAAAAGGTCACGTTATTGAAAAGTTCTCGATCTCTCATGTTATTTAGAGCATAAAGAATTGAAGCAAAGTTCATGAAGATTAATGTGAATTTCCTTGCTATTGTGTTCTTAACTCTTGCTTAAACAGATCTCCTTCCCCGCTGTTCCCAACCTAAACCCCATCCCCTGCTTGGCCATTCTTTAACTCTATGATAGCTAGTAGAGTTTGGAGCTTCCAAGAGGTGGACATATTGGGAACAGGCGCAAACCCTGAGGATCCGGTCTCGCTGACATCTACTCCCTATGTACAGACAAATCTGCTGTCTTGACACATGCCTACATTTAATCCGGATATACATGTAAAGACTGATATACAGGTGTATGGCCTAAGTAGCAAAGGGTTTGTAGGTCCCAACAATGGTTGACATGTGTCAGCAAAGTAACCTAGTATAGTCTGTATTACACCATCACACAGCACATAGCAATACACACTACTCGTTGTCACTCAAATGCCAGACAGTGACAATATTTCCTATTATGTTTAGGTCTCCAACATGCCTATCAGGTGTGGGATGTGCAAGTATGCCCAGCAATGTCCAAACATGTCAGAGACCCATTAAAATATGAATGGGAATAGAAGTAGACAAATATGTTGCATGTGGCTAATGAAAAAGCAGCAATGAGATGATTTCACACACAAACACCAAACAGTGATGGTAAGAGTGACATAGGTTTGGAAATGCAGGAATAAATAGATACCCATTTTTCAACGAACGATGTGGATGGACAGCTGAGAGATACCCGCAGATATTTGGCAATACAACATGGGAGGTCACTTGGAGACGATACAAGTGCTGTGGCAGGTGTAATGTCATGTGTGTGTGGTAATCATTAAATCTCACAAAATCAGGCAATGGGATGGTAACTGTCATGTAGCCAGTAGTAGAAGATGTATACATCTACAATTTACACGAGTCACACGTTCCATCCTGTCCATGTATGACCGGACAATGTTGTTGTAGAAGATGTGTACAAAGTGCAAGCAGCCTAAAAAGTGGCAGCAATGTAGGACACAAAATATTCCTAACAAGTAATGTGGTAAAACATGGAGAAGGAACACACATAGACCAATACTGACTGTGCAACACATTAATGTCTATATGTGATCACCCAACAAATGTACTGTGAAGATAGTTAGGTCACTACATAACCCACTTGTGTTTTCCACTGCTATAACCTGTTAGTTGCCCATCACATACCAACATGACAGGAGGCAGTGACAGATAACACCATCTGTCCCCTGGCACGTTTCCTAAATAGAAGTCGCAATAGAGATACAACCCCTAACCAAGCTGTCAATGGAAATTACTAAGGACATAAAATCATGTCTGGCAGCCCATGCCAAATGATGAGACTTTCCCTACATGTGCTAGTAGCCAGTCCTCAGTCCTTGACTGACATCAAGTACCCCAGAGTAAAAAAATTATATCCCAGTCCATTTGATCACAATTGTGCATGTGTCTGTCTAGAGAGGAGTGGTCATTGTTCTGCTGAATAACATTCATGAAGAGGCTAGATACCTGCCCCAAACACCATAACACCACTGCTCTGGCTACATAGACTATTGACATTGTCAGAAGCCTGATGCATGTGCACAGTGGATTGAGTAGTCTGGAGCTCCGAAAACCTGCACCTTCCCATGCAACCATGGGTCTGTATCACCATAAAAACTCCCACAATAGTGATGAAGAGTAGGCTGCTATCTTTGCCAGACTGCCACACTGCTACACAGTGGTATATCATTGTATGAGATAGTCATAACAACAATGACGTGATTGATTGTGAGCACCTAGTGGGTGGCATGCACACAGATATCTCTGCACACATGTACCACTTAAATGGAACAAGCCTGGTAATGTCTATTGGAGTCTGAACAAACTTACCACAACTAGAAGTGCCCGTGTATCACAAGATCATTGACAGAAAAAATGACCTTCACATGTGTTCTGACATACAGAAACATAGGTGCCACTGATATGTCTACACAGGCATTTGTCAAAGTCCAACCTGCATCCATGCAGGAAGATAGATGTGTGAGGTTTCAAATCCCCTGAACACACTGCTGTGGTCATATCTTACTGAAATGACACTACACATATTTACACACACACTGCACATAGCAACCTTTATTGATACATGTGTGTGCACTATCTCCTGCAGCTAAGATGCATGGGGAACTATATGTCACAAGTGTAGCAGAGCATCATGAAGGCTAAGCAAACAACACAACACAGAGTGGACACACATGCATACACATTTCCAGGGGTAATCTGATTTCAACCCAGCCATAGTCCACTGCATCCTCTGAGTACAATTTGTTGTGGCTGTTGTTGCACCTAGCCCTTTTACAGGGTCATTCCCCAAACTTTTTGCCTTTTTCCTCCTTATTTTTCTGACCCTTGTTGACTGACGTAGTGACTGAGCACTTTTCCACTGCTAATCAGTGCTAAAGTGCATGTGCTCTCCCTTGTAAACTTGGTATGATTGGCTTATACCTAATTGGCATATTTAATTTACCTATAAGTCCCTTGTAAAGTGGTATCCCTATACCCAGGGCATGTAAATTAAATGCTACTAGTGGGCCTGCAGTGCTGCTTGCGCCACCCACTGATGTAGCCTTTCAAACTTGTCTCAGTGCTGCTAGCGCAGGGCATGTGTGTGCAGTTTTCTGCCATAGGGACCTGGCCTCTAAATTTACTTATCAGGTCCAGAACTCCCCTTTTACTACATGTAAGTCATCCCTAAGGTACGCCCTAGCTTGCCCTACTGGCAGGGTGCAATGTATGTAAAGGGCATGACATGTGCCTATTAATGTGGCCTATCCTGGTAGTGACAATCAGCACCATTTGGTTTCTTACTACTGTGAGTGCTGCCTTCTTATAGGATTGCATTGGAAATGCCCTGCCTTATGTGTAAGGGGTATTGTCTAATTTATGAGGGGTGGCATAGGCATGTTTGGTATGGTTGTAATGGTGGTAAGAAATGCTGCTCACTGGTGTAGGTGTATTTGTTATTACTATTTCAGAAATGCCACTTCTAGAAAGCATTTCTCTGTACTTATGATTCTGGTGTTTTACAGCTTGACTCCAATCCACGTCTGTTGGGCTCTGTGCATACTTTTCAGACAGCCTTTACACAGGGAGGGTAGAGTTGTCACTGAGGTGCACCTACATACTGAATAGTCTTCCTGAGCTGAGAGAAGTGAGTGGTGGGGCACACCTGCATTTGTAAAGGCTGTGCCCTGGCCTCACACAATAGGGTTGTTTACACCCAACTGATGTTTGGAGCCTGTGCTGCAGAAGAGAGTAGGCACTCCCAAGACCAATTGTAACTGGCTGGAACCTCCTTTCCCCTCCTCCTTTTGAAAAACTGAGTATAAGTACAGGGGAATTTTCCCCACATGGTAGACATGAAGACTTGAAGAGACTTACTTGAAACTGGACACAGGACGCTGCTGAATGGACTCACCAGGACTCACCTTGAACTGCTGCTGCTGTGCTGACCTGTGACCTGCCTGGTCACTAGGAGGAACTGCCACCATCTGGATCCCTTGTGCTGGCCTGTCGTTGGGGGCTGTTAGTCATGTGCTCCCCCTCCTTCTGTCTCCAGGGGCAGGATGCTGTGGCCCCTGACCCCTGTAAACTTTCCATCACGAGGAGTGCTTCATCTCCTCATACAGCGCCTGGAGGGCGCTTGCCTGTGCTTAAACCTAGCGCTTTGTGCCTCCAGGGCACATTGCTGTAAAGACCAAATCACCGCCGCAACCCAGGTTCCAGCACTCGTAAGCACTCTGCCACCGTGGAACTCACTGCCGCAGCCCGGACGGCTATTTGGAGGAGGTGCGAGTGCTGCGCACTGCCCAGTGCCCCCGGGGCATGAAGAAAAGGAAACCAGAACAAGCGTGCTCCTACCGGTGCACAAGGAGAGCCCCCGGGGCACCAGAAGGCCCTAACTCAGGGCCGGATCACCGTTGCGGCCAGGACAAGGTGAAAAACACTCACACTCCAAATTGGGTGCAGGAGAGTGGAAGACAGCGGCCCCAGGAGGGAGAGAGACCTCATCGGAGATCTCCTCTGGGTCCCAGGGCCGCCCTTAAAGCAGGACTCTGGGGAAGGCGAGGGGAACACCCCTTCTTCCCCAGTGGCTGCCAGAGAAGTGGAACGCTCCGGTTCTTACCTGGTTTCGCCTCACCGGACCCCCGCAAGAGTCGGGAGAAGTCCCCATTGGTGGCTCCACTGGTAGTTGCTGGGTTTTGGCCCCCCTCTTTGGAGGGACAGTTAATGCCCAAGGGGGCCTCAGAGATTGCAGGCCCCAGGAGGGACACATTATAAGACCATAGGAGAGGATTCAGACAGCCCCTCTCCTCTAGGAGCAACACGTGGACCCCGTGTCACGCCGAGGAGTGCCGGGGGCCCCCCTTTGTTTGCATCTTGGCACTGGAAGTGCCCACCTCATCAAAAACAGGTACTCTTCTTAGGGACAATAATCTTTCTATGGACCGGCTGGAATTGTTATACTATCCTGTTTTTATAGGGTGTGGCATATATATTCTGATGCTCCTTTTTAGGGCCTGACAGGCTTATATGTATTATGTGACTTGCCATAGGTTTTTATAATGCTCTTAGTATAGGCATTTATTGTTGTATTCCATGACAAGTCCATTTATTTCTTTACTGTGATTCCTGACTGCTGCTTATGTTGCAGAATCATGAGTACTTATGTGTTCTAATGTGACAACTGCTTATTCTTGCAGAGTATTAGTAACTTGTGTAACGTTCTGACAACTGCTAAGGTAGCAGGGTATTTCTGACATGTAATGTTTGGTCTAATTGTGTTTTGTGCAATACAGTTTAATTTTACATAGCTCAGTGTTGTGTTTACTTTGTGGTGTACATATTGCATCATGTGTGTTGCGTGTGTTGTGCAAACGCTTTACACATTACCTCCGAGTTAGGCCTGCCTGCTCATGCCAAACTACTAAAGGGGTGAGCAGGGGTTATCTTGGACGTGTAACTCCCTTGGCCTGACTAGAGTGGGTGGGTTCTGCCTGGCTTAGGTGCATACCCTAGCCAACTAGAAACCCCATTTCTAACAGCTGTCACATGCCATAGTATATATTGGACATAGCCCACCATATCAATTGCGTTGTTGTTATGAGTAAAATCATATATCAGACATAACAATGTGGTACACACACAAGTATGTGTTAGAACACATATGTGCACTCATAGTACACATGTGCTAACATGTATGTGGACATAGTCTAGCCATACGTGCACATATGCACACGATATCAATCATCACATGCATCACACACATTAGCAAACATAGGTTAAACATACCAATGTCACCATCAAGATATGAACGGACATGCACACATGTAGGCATACCATACAGACAACATAATTGCATAGCCCCTGTGACATAGTATGTGAATTTGGGTCCACTGTAAGCCTTCCTAAAAAATCATGCATTCCCATTATGTGTCAACATTTTGTTATGCAAACAGCTAAATTCCATACTCCACAAGCTCAGAAAATGACGCCTGGCCCCTGGCCATCAATCGCACGTCTACAGGCCTTGTCAGCCTGCATGGGAAGAAATACCACTCGTTACCATCATGCGTTAAAAATTTAGACACAAACGCCTAAACTTCATACTTTCCTACGCAGAAAAAAGATTCCTGGAGCCTATGCATCAATCACAAGTCCACAGTCCTTGTCTGGCACAATGGGAAAACATAGATGCATGAGAGTCATGTGTCAAAAAAACAGTGCATAACTGAAAACGTGATAAACAGGGCCAGGAAGTGATGAAACAGGACATCCTGCCTGCATGCATGGTACACTTTCACTTCACAGTTTTATTGTCCGTTACTGTGTGAGGGTGAGTGGAGCTAGTGTTGTTGGTAAATTGGAGTTTTTGGAGTGTTTTTGTGCTGTGTATTGTTGCTGTTGTGTCATATTTGCCTTTTAATCAGTCTTTTGTAGTGTATTTGTACTGTATCTGCCACTGTATTGGGGGTGTTTGTCTAGGGGTAGGATCATTTATTGGGTATTTGTTGGGTAGTTTTATGTTTAATTTTTTTGCTGCAATTAAATTTGCAGTATACAAACACTGCATGAGCTCTGGGAAAGGGAGGATGTCAAAGATGACGGCTAATGAACTGAGGGGCTTTATATGGCTTGTGCAGCATTGCCTACCAATGATGCTGGTTTTGGGTGGCCGCGTTATCCAGGGCTTCTCCACAGAGGTCAGGAAGATGCAGTGGGGCAAGGTGCGCCACCACCTAACAAGACATTTTGGAGCCAGACGCGGTGACCACCAACTTAAACACTGATAGGCTGATCTGATTTTAAAGGAGCAAGACCTACTGGATCACCTGGGGATTCAGATTGGTGGAACAGTTGATAAGTAGCCCATTTGCATAGTGTTGGAAATGGCCTATCCGCAGGGTCATCCCTGAATTTTTTGCCTCCTCCTCTACTTTTTCTGACCTCATTTTTGTTGGCTTTAGTACTCACTAGTAACCAGTGCTAAAGTGTATGTGCTCTCTCCTTAAAAACATGGTAACATAGGTTCATACCTAATTGATATATTTAATTTACTTGTAAGTCCCTAGTAAAGTGCACTACATGTGCCCAAGGCCCGTTAATTAAATGCTACTAGTAGGACTGCAGCACCCACAAAAGTAGTCCTTTAACCATGTCTCAGGCCTGCCATTGCAAGGCCTGTGTGTGCAGTTTAACTGCCCCCTCGAATTGGCAATTGGAAGTACTTGCCAAGCCTTAAACTCCCCTTTCTCTACATATATTTCACCCCTAAGGTAGGCCCTAGGTAACCCATAGAGCAGGATGCTATGTAGGTAAAAGGCAGGACATGTACATGTGTGGTTTAAATGCCCTGGTAGTGGACAACTCCTAAATTCATTTTCCACTACTGTGAGGATTGCTCCTTTCATAGGATAGCATTGGACCTACCCTCAGATACTGTTTGAGTGGTAGATTCTGATCAGAAAGGAGCAGTCAGGTCATATTTAGTATGGCCAGAATGGTGATAGAAAAAGAAAGTGAACATTTCTCTGCCCTTAAAAACCCATCTTTGCCTTACAAACTGTCTCGAATCCATGTCTGGGCTGGGCTGGTTGACAGCTCCCTTATGCATTTCACCCAGACAATCACAAACACAAGACACATGTACAAAGATCTGGTATTGCGACTCGCAAACTGCGAGTCTCAGCGACTCGCAGTTTGCGAGTGGCAAAACCAGATGTACAACAGTTTACTTAACACTGTTTGCGATTCCCAAAGGGGTCGCAAATGACCTACATTATGAGTATTCATGAAGTAGGTCGCAATTTGCAACCCCATTGGGAATGGCCGCCCTCACAGGGATCGTGGCCTGCGAAGACAGCAGATGAACATGTCTGTGACTTTTTTTTTTTTATTCAGCCCGTTTTCCTTAAAGGAAAACCAGATGCATTTCAAAATTAAAAATGAAAAGTTTTCTTTTCATTTTTTCAGAGCAGGCAGTGGTCCATGTGACCACTGCCTGCTCAGAAAAAATATTTTTGCTGCCATTCACAAAGGGGAAGGGGTCCCATGGGGACCCCTTCCCGTTTGCGAATGGGTTAGCACCAGTTTGAAACTGGTGTAACTGCGATTGTTTTGCGACCACATTCGCGGTCACAAAACAATCATACATACCATTTGGATTCAGTATTAGGAAGGGCCGCCCTTGTCACGCCCTTTCCTATTACCGAATCGCAAAGCCTAAACTGCTATTCGGTGACTTGAGCTTTGTACATCCCAAAAAGCATTTTTCAAGTTGCAAATGGGCCAAGTCTGTGAATCGGCCCCTTTGCGACTTGAAAAATGGTTTGTACATCTGGCCCTCAGTCACACCTGCACTCATCTGCATACTGAATGGGTCTTCCTGGGCTGGAAGGGTGGAGGGCTTGACACTTACATTTGAAAGGCTAGTGGCCTCCCCTCACACAATAGACTGCTAAACCCACTATTGGGACCCTGGCAGAGGGACCTGTACTGAAAGGGAACATTGTGCACTTCAAAACTCTTTGAAGTCTCCCCCATTTCAAAGGCATTTTTGGTTATATAAACTGGATCCCTGACTCCACCAAATCAGATACTTCTGGACCTGAAACTGGAACCTGTCTGCCCAAAGGCCTCATCTGGACTGCTTTGCTGAGAAGGACTGCTGCCCTGCTATTGCCCTGCTGCCTTGCTGACCTCTGACTTTGCTGAGAAGTGCTCTCCAAGGGCTTGGATTGAGCTTGCCTCCTGTTTTCTGAAGTCTCAGGGCCAAAACGACTTTGGCCTGCATTACGACCCTGGCGGTCGGTGATAAAGTGGCGGTAATACCGCCAACAGGCCGGCAGAAATAAATATGAAATTATGACCGCAGCGGAAACCACTCATACAGACAGACACTTTAACACACCGACCACCAGGGTAACACCAACAGGTACAACAGCGGTAACCGCCTACAGCCAGGTGGAAGACAATGTTCCGCCCACTGTATTATAAGACACCAATCAGCCACCTTCTCCGGGGCGGTACCAATGACATCGAAAGCCTGGCTGAAACAGATTTCAGAACTCAAAGGATTCACCTCTGGAGACCCAGGGAACAAGCAGTCCGCCATGGAGCCCGAGTTGCATGTGTTCTCCATGCTCTTCTACCTTCTGCTCCAATACGAACACCAACGCCAGCGAAGACGACCACTGTGAGTACTGCTGCCTAGCACACAAGGGAGGGAAGGGGGAAAACGAAAGTGACACACACATGCAACACCCCCACCACCACCATACCGACAAACAGATGCAGTAACATTATATATTCACCACGTACCCCTCAGGAATAATGCAAGGACAAAAGGAATTGATTAAAGTGAGCGTAATAAGATAAAATAGTATAAATATGTGCATCCAAATCAAAAAGGATATACATATTTACAAATGTAGGGACACTGCCCAGTCCTCAATGTCTGTGGGTCACAGGGCCACATCACATAGTCCAAGGCCCCACCTTACTCCTGGAACTACATGGAGAGAACACTGCAGTGGCATCAAGTCAAAAATAGCCTGGCACCTCAGGGGGATGGGGAATGGGGGGCACCTCAGCCGGAAGATGGTAAAACGCCACTGGTCCTGGAGGGGGCAACATGCCTGGGGAGTGCAAGGCCACAGTCATTCAAGTGGGTGATTTAACCACTGCTTGGTCCTGGAGAGTGCAAGGCTAGGTCAAGGTCAAGTGGGTGACTTCTTCCACTGGTTCTTGAGGGGGCATCATGCCCAGTGAGCATCCTCCTGGGGAGTATGGGGTGAGTGGTTGGCTTCTCCACAGGTTCTGGAGGGGGCATTGTGCCTAGTGAGCTTTATCCTGTGGAGGATGGGGTGAGTGGACGGCTTCTACACTGGTTCTGGAGGGGGCATTGTGCCCAGTGAGCTTCATCCTGGAGAGGATGGGGTGAGTTGATGGCTTCTTCCACTGGTTCTGGAGGGGGCATTTTATCCATTGAGCTCCATCCTGTGGAGGATGGGATGATTAGATGGCTTCTTCCACTGATTGTGGAGGGGGTATCGTGCCCAGTGAGCTTCATCCTGGGGAGGATGGGGTGAGTGGATGGCTTCTTCCACTGCTTGTGGAGGGGGCATTGTGCCCTGTGATGCAGATCTTGGGGAGTGCAAGGTCACAGTCTCTCACCTGGGTGTCAGACCCACAGGATTTGCAGGGGCCAGGCCACACAACAGCCCATGGGTGCAGGACTACACACTGTCCGCCAGTGGTGATGGCTGCTCAGTGGTGGCAGTGGTGCTGCTAATGGTTGAGCTGGCAGTGGTGGGGGGAGGCTCCAGCCCTTCCCCTGCAGCCTCTGATGGCTGCCCACTGGGGCTGCTGCTGGCAGTGGTGCTTGTGGCGGTGCTGGCAGTGGTGGGGGAGGCTCCAGTCCTTCCCCTGCAGCCTTGGACGGCTGCACACTGGGGATGCTGCTGCTGGCAGTAGAGCTGGTGGTGGTGCTGGCAGTGGTAGAGGGAGGCTCCAGCCCTTCCCCTTCAGCCTCGGATGGCTGCCCACTGGGGCTGCTGCTACTGGCAGTGGTGCTGGTGGCGGTGCTGGCAGTGGTGGGGGAGGCTCCAGCCCTTCCCCTGCAGCCTCAGATTGCTGCACACTGGGGATACTGCTGCTGTCAGTGGAGCTGGTGGCAGTGTTGGCAGTGGTGGGGGGAGGCTCCAGCCCTTCCCCTGCAGCCTTGGATGGCTTCACCACCATGGTTGGTGGTGGGGGCTCCAACTGAGTCCCAGCACCAGGCCTCTTGTCCTTTCTGCCTGCTGGTGCAGGCTCCTTGCCCTTCCTGCCAGCAGCTGGAAATGGCTCCTTGCTCCTTTTGGCAGCAGCCGGGGATTGCTCCTTGCTCTTCCATTTGGCAGCTGGGGGTGCCTCCTTACCCTTCCTTTTAGCAGCTGGGGGTGACTCCTTGCCCTTCCTTGCAGCAGCTGGGGGTGCCTCCTTGCCCTTACTTGCAGTACTTGGTACAGGCACCCTTTCAGTGTGGCTCTTTGGTGCCCAGGATCCTCTCCCACCTGGAGTAGCTGTGGACACTACTGTGCCAGTGGACTGGGTGTCTGAGGTGCTTGCCTGGGTTTTGACCACCCTGACCTGACGTGAGGGACGGGGGGTAGAGAAGAGTCCAATATTGGTGAGGAAAAGCTTCTTAGGGACATTGGGGTGGGAAGAGGAAAATAGTTTGGGAGTGGAAGAAGAGGGAGTGGTTGTAGGAGGTGTCGGTCTGCTGTGTTTGGGTGCAGGTGCATGGTCTGGATGCTGTTATTAGGTGAATGGCTGTTGGGTGTCTGAGTGCTTGCGTTTGTGTACTTTGGGAGGAGGGGGCACAGACACAGTGGGAGAGGACACAGGGGACGTGTGCATTGATGTGGGGCTGGTGACTGCCAGTGAGGGGCGTGTACTGATAGGTGTGCTGGTGTTGGTAGTAGTGGATGACGATGTAGTGCATGCAGGATTGAGTGGAGACGCAACAGGGAGGGAGGTGGATGACAAGGAGGAGGGGGCCACAGTGGAGGCAGTGGATGTTGGCATGTCTGCTTCTGGATGGTGTTTGTGTGAGTGCCTGTGGGATGATGTGTGGTGCTTGTGGTTGCCATGTCCACTCTTGTGTGTTGTCCTGGGTGCATGCTGGTCTGACTGTGTGCTTGGGATAGATTGGGGGTGAGGGGAATGGGATTGGGAAGAGGAAGTTGGAGGGGAGAGGGTGGAAACAGGGACAATGGCTGACATCATAGAGGAGGCCAGAGCTTCGATTGATCTATGTTGGGCCGCCAAGCCTTTGTGAATGCCCTGCAGGAATGCATTTGTCTGTTGCATTTGGGCTGCCAGTCCCTGGATGGCATTCACAATGGTTGACTGCCAAACAGAGATGGATCGCAGGAGGTCAATAGCCTCCTCACTCAGGGCAGCAGTGCTAAGTGGGGCAGGGCCTGAGGTGCCTGGGGCGAAGGAGATGGCCACCCCCCTGGGTGAGCGGGCATGGGAAACTCGCTGAGGGGCTGCTGGGAGGGCAGTGCTGGTACGGGGGTGGCGGCTGTACCTGTAGCTAGGGTGGGCACAGAGGTGTCCACCACCACCAGGGAGCTTCCATCGGAGGAGGTATCCGTGACGGAACTGTCCCCTCCTGTCTCCGTCGCGGTGCTCCTCTCGCCCTATGTCCCACTGGTGCCCTCACCGTCGGTGGATTCGGCCTCCTGGGTCCTGTGGGATGCAGCTCCCTCCGTCACCGGTGCCCCTGCTCCTCTGCCAGATGATGCTAATACACATAAGGACATGGTGACAAAACAAAAAGGGGGGGGAGAGGCAAAGGATGCACTTGGTCAATGTCTCCAACAACACCACCGTTGGCGTACACAACACACTCACAAACAGGGAACAGCCCTACGCACTAGGCAATGCACTACCAGTCACAATGCTAGTCACCACCCCATGGTTAGGGACACCTAACTCAAATTGCATCATACCTGAGACCCGCAGACCCCTGCCCAGTAGTGGATGCCTACTAGCTTGGTAGGAGTACCTTCACATCAGAATACTTCTTTACATTGGACCTACCCTGCAATGCCAGGCCTGGGCTAAGGGCACCCACAGGGCCCACACCCCCCATGCGAATACCACCCCACCAGGCGTAAGTTGTAATGATAGGCACTGTACTCACCACCTTGAAGCTGCTGTGATGCCCCCAAGCACCAATCTAGCTCTGGATGTGCCACCGCCAGTATGTGGGCCATCAGGGGGGTCAGGGTTTGACGGGTACCCCTGCCTCTTTGGTGCCCAGCCTCTCGGCTCCTCCCACCGTTTCCGACAGTGAGTGCTCTGCCTGCCGTAGACCCCCAGGGTCTGCATGTCCTTGGTGATGGCACACCATATACCCTTCTTTTGATGGGCACTGACCTGCAGGGAAATAGACACAGGGAAAGGTATTAGTCCGACCGTCCTGCCTGTTACACTCATGGTCCATCATGCCCCTTCCCATCCCCATTAGCACAGGCATGGCCCACCATACATGCTGCACACTGCCCAGGGCCCATCCACCAACCCCTCCTACACAAGGCCTTCACACACAGCACTCCTTGCATTCACGACCCATGCATCGTGCTCACGGTGTACTCACCTGTTGGTCTGCAGGCCCATACAGCAGTCAGTACTGGGGTAGGACCCCATCCACCAGTCGCTCCAAATCTGCCCCAGTGAAGACAGGGGCCCTTTCCCCAGTCACACGAGCCATGGTCGGTTCCAAACACAGGTCACAGCAGCACTTGCAGTGTGGGTCCTCTCCTGTTGAAGGTCAGGTAGCAAGTGAGTGAACAGATAGAAAATGTCAGTCACATCCGCAGCGGTGCATACCGTCACTGCCAGCGTACATCACCATTGACCACTGTATCCCATAGGGCCCAATGATAACCAATTAGGAGTTGCACAGCTGTTCTCGACTGCCTCCTACAATGGTGCAGAACGTTAGCGGAATTACTGTCGCGCCGCGGCGCACAGTGCGAGCCAAACATTCGGCTCGGGCCGCGGCGCACGGCACAGAGACACGCCACACCCCCAGCCTATCGTGCAGCATACAAGGCCCCAAATTGGGCATGGGGCCTCGTTTCATCATCGCACGGCACACATTCGGGCATGTTTAACCCTCCCCCACTCACCTGCTATTGCTGTCTGTCGCTCTCATTTGTGCCTCCCTTTATGTTTTTCCTTCTTTCCCATTATTCCCCTCTCTTCCCAGCATTCTTTGGTTCCCTACTTTCTATGGCTCCTTGTCCATTACTTTCTATGTGTTTTTCCCTTTCTAATATGGTGTCCTTGCACTTCCTGTTGGTCGCTTCCTGTTTTGGGGTATTTAAGGGCTGTGATTCTTTCCCTCCTTGCGCTGCAACACTTTCTGTTTGGATGGTGTCTTCGCTCCTTCTTCCTTGTGTCAGATACCGGTTCACGTCAGTTCCAGTGTTTTTCCTCTCCTTTTTTGATCTTGTATTTACTTTTTGACTTTTGCTCCCGTTCCAGGAAATTTCCTTTTTTTGAGTTTTTTTCCCCTTATTAGGTTTTTTTTCCCTCTGGCACTAATTCTGTAGGACACGGCCTGCCCTTAGCATTCCTATCGCCTGCAATACCGTGGCTACCAGAAAGACTCGCCAAGGCCGAACATTCAGGAACAAGAACCTCGCCACTCGTTCAGCGCACTCCAGGTTAAAGCAGCGCGTAAGTCGTGACAATTACCTCATTTCCACCTGTCCCTCCATACAGGACAGGCGGACGCCATTTCAGGGTGTGGGTGCAGGCCGTGGATCCTAATTGCGTCACAGTACACAAATGCACCATTTAGTCATCTCCAACAAATTACTGTTGTGATCGCAACATGCATTAAACTGCAGTAGTTGGAATGTAGAGATAATGACAAGCTGCTCACTCTTTTGCCCCCTAGACTGCAACCACTGTGAATGAATAGGAGTTGGAGACATTCCCCGTGTACAGACCCCTGGTGGACTTGGCAACAATGGAGGACAGGCACATTATCCTCACCTATAGATTTGACAGGGCCACAATCACGGAGCTGTGTGCCCATTTGGAGCCTGACCTAATCTCTGCTATCCGTCACCCCACCGGGATCCCCCCTCTTGTGCAAGTGCTATCAGTGCTCCATTTCCTGGAAACTGGCTCCTTCCAAGTGACAGTGGGCTTGGCAGCAGGAATGTCTCAGCAAATAATCTCAATAGTGCTGACAAGAGTGTTGTCTGCAGCTACATCGTTTTCCCCCAGGTGGAGGATTTGGCCACAGTGAAAGATGATTTCTATGTAATGGGGCATACCCCCAACATTACTGGGGCTATTGATGGAACACATATTGCATTTGCTCCCCCCGCAAAATGAACAGGTGTTCAGAAATCAAAAGAGTTTTCACTCTATGAATGTGCAGATGGTGTGCCTGGCGGACCAGATTATCTCCCACGTCAATGTGAAGTATCCTGGGTCTGTGCATGATGCTTTTATCCTGAGGAATAGCAGCATCCCAAATGTGATGGCCCAACTCCAGAGGCACAGGGTGTGGCTAATAGGTGAGCCCTGGTTCCCACCCTGTATATGTTGGTGTATGGCTATGGTGTGGGCCCTAAGGGTTAGTGTGTGGCTAACAGTTGTCACTCGATATTTGTAGGTGACTCTGGTTACCCCAACCTCTCTGGCTACTGACCCATGTAAGGAATCCAAGGACAGGTGCTGAGGAAAGTTACAGTGAGGCACATGGGCGAACAAGAAGGATTATAGAGAGGACTTTTGGCCTCCTGAAGGCCAGATTTTGTTGCCTCCATCTGACAGGTGGATCCCTGTTCTACTTACCCAAGAAGGTCTGCCAGATCATACTGCACAACCTTGCCTTGCGTCGCCAAGTGCCTTTTCTGCAGGAGAAGAAGGCAGGAGATGGCTGTGTGGATCCTGTGGACAGTGAAGATGAGAAGCCAGAGGATGAGGACATCAGAAGTGCAATTATACGTCAATACTTCCAATGAGACAGAGGTAAGACAGTGTTGATATACATATAATTGACAGTTTGATGTGTGACATTGTCACTGGCAGGCTGTGTGTTTCTACTTCTATGGCCACTCACTGTACCCTTTGGCATCTCTTTTTGCAGATGTTGGTTCCCCACTATTGCTCCTGGTGTATTCAGTGCAGTAAACTACAGTTCTTTCCAGTGTAAACATTACTGTACAGTTGAATTGCAATGTTCAAACGTTGTTAAACGAATACATACTTGAATCATTTGACATACTCCATACTTGTATTTTTGCAAAGGGTGTTTATGTAGGTGCTAAGAAGTAGAGGGGCAAGTGCAATGAGCTGGGGTGATGATGGAGGAAAGTCCAGGTTAGAGTCCAGTCTAATTTGTATCACAGGTGCATTGTCCAAGGGGGCATAGGAAGGAGAGCAATGGCAGTTCAAGGTGGACAGGGTGAGAGAATAGTGGGACACAAGGGTGACATTCAGGAGTCTTATTTCCTGGCGGGGGTCTTGGCAATAGTCTGTAGCTTCTGCCTGGATTGCAGGGAATGTTTGCGGGGTGGTTCTCATTCTGCAGGGGGAGGGGTGCTGGTGGCCTGTTGGTCCAGTGGCGGAGCCTCCTGTCCACTAGTGGCAGCAGAGGTGGAGGGCTGTTCGGTGGTTTGGCTAGTGTCAGGGGCCCGGTGGTGTGCCACTGCCTCCCTCATAGTGTTGGCCTTGTCTGCCACCACCCCTGAAATGGAGACCAGGGTGGTGTTAATGGACTTCAAGTCCTCCCTGATCTCCTGGTACTGTCCCTCCTGCAGCCGCTTGTTCTCCTGCAACTTGTCCAGCATCTGGCCCAGCGTATCCTGGGAATGTTTATGCTCCCAGGATCGTGGTGAGTGCCCCCTGGAGAGTCGGTTCCCTGGGCCTGTCCTCCCCCTGTCGCACATCAGTCCTCCCAGCTTCCCTGTTGTCCTGTGCCTCTGTCTCCTGAACCGTGTGCCCACTGCCACTGACCCCAGGTCCCTGATCGTCCTGTGTTTGTGGGGTGGCCTTGTCGTAGTTTGGACTCTTGCTCTAGGCAAGACTGCTGGTTAAAGGATGACAGTACTTTTGTTTGTAGGCGACTAAGTCTTCTCCTACAACAAGTCGCAACTGTTGTCCCAACCTTACCGGCTCACTAGCAGCACCTCACCAGAAACACAATAATAAAAGGTGATTTGTGGCAGCCTTTACGCATGGACTCGAGAGTAAGACATCTCAAGGAGTGTCATGCTTAAACGGAGATTACCCCTTTCTCACAGATATATCATGTCTCATACAAACGCAGGCAATGACAAAGATGCAGTAAAGTTTCAATAGTTTTTATTCACCATAACTGCAATTTGCAATAAGTTGCATGGGCTGCAATGATTAGGATAATGAATAATGTAAGCAACAGAATTGTGAAGACGAGAGTCATTATTACAAAGACCCCCCCCATCTTGCAATGCATTAAAAAGACATACGGAATGTAATATGCTTTAATACCCTAGTGCGTAAGGCCTAACCTCCTACCTAAAGGAGAGCTGGGTTTGTTAAACCTAATCTGCCAATGCCATGTCCATGAAAGGAGCCCCCAAACCTCGTTACCTTGGAATGAGGTCTCTATCTCAGACTCCGTAGGGACATGAAGACTGGGTCAGCGTCAAGACGACTTGCAGCATTGATATCAGCGATGGTGGCGATGCCCACTGGTCAGAATCCCTCTGATTATCTGTCTAAAGAGCGATATATTTATACAGATCTTCAAGGACCCCTGACGTAGGTGTGTTCCCAAACAATAGATAACAGACATGCTTGGGACGGCAATTATCCCTTGAAAGTATAGAGAGGGAAAATCCCTAAGTGTGAAGGCCTACTGTTTGTTTGTCTTTGGTGCTAGATCTTGACGCCTTAGCGCGGTGACACTGATAATGTAACCCATAACAAGTGGCCTAACTCTAAACAAGGCAGCCATCTTAGAAGAAAGAAATAGTTAAATGTGCTAAGACAGAGCAACCTAAGTAGGTTAAAAGTCACTAGGTGACGGGGGCATGAGTCTGCAAGCCAAAGGCTAAGCTAACTCCTGTTATCCCATTAAAACGAAGTAGGATTCACTACAGCCTGGGGTTCCTGTAATGGATGGACACACTGCTTATTGACGTGTCCTGGAAACAGGTATGGGCCCGCTGGGTGGGTGCAGTGGTGTTGTTTCCTGAGGGGGGAGGCTCTGTGGTGCTGTGAGAGTGTGGCTGGGTAACCGACTGTCCGGAGATCCCTGATGGGCCAGGTTGGTCATCCAGATCCAGACGACCAGAGCTGCTGTCATCACTGTGGGACTCTTCTGTGGGGTGACTGGATGTTGCTGGCACCTCTTCACCAGTGAGATTGGGTGGGTTACCTGTGGGGATGTAAATGCAGTGTTAGTGTTTCTGCATTTGACATATTGTGCATGCGTGTGTTGCCCTCTATGGTTGTTATTGCCCAGGCAGGTTTGCCTTGTGTGAGTTATTATTTGGTAGGCTAGGTGGTTGTCTCTAGTGTTTATGCAGTGGTGATAGGTGTCCATGCAGGTCTCTGAGGAGTGTTCATGCATTGGTGTTGCATGCAGGGCTTGGCATTGGGATAAGTGAGATGTGATGGTGGGGTGTGTGGTAAGTGGTGGAGAGATGGGAGTTAGGGTGAGGATGGGGGTATGTGATGACATGCAGGTAAGGGGGGTGATAGTAGTATAGAGTTGACTTATCAGAGTCCAGTCCTCCTCCTACTCATGCCAGCCCCTCAGAATGCATGATTGCCAAGACTTGCTCCTCCCATGTTGTTATTTGTGGGGGTCCACCGCCTGTACTCTGTACTGCGAGCTGATGTCTTGCTGTTATGGCACGTACCTTCCCCCGTAAGTCATTCCACCTCTTCCTGATGTCATCTGTTGTTCTGGGGTGCTGTCCCACGGTGTTGACCCTGTCCACAATTCTCTGCCATAGCTGATCTTCCTAGCAATGGATATCTGCTGCACCTGTGATCCAAATAGCTGATGCTCTACCCAGAGGATTTCCTCCACCCTGACCCTCAGTTCATCCTCCGACAATCTAGGATGTGGTTGTGGTGCCATGGGTGTAGTGTGAGTGGTGTGGGTGAGGGTGTGTGGGGTTATATGTTGGGATGTGTGATGTGAGGTGCATGTGTGGTTCATAGGTGATGGTGGTATGTGGCTCTGATTGTGTGAGTGCTCTTGCTGTCTCTCTCTGCTGGCACTTGTTTGTAGTCGTAAAGGGTTGTGGGTAATGTGGGTGTGTGTTTTATACTGATGTGGGTTTGTGGGTGTGATGTGTGTATGTGTGTCAGGTGTGTGTAGTTTGAATTGTCCAATGTGGTGGTGTTTTGTATGAGTATGTGTATTTTGAGTGCGGTGGTATGTACCACCAATGGTTTACCGCCATTGAATGTCCGCCGTGGTCCTTTGTGGGCCATAATGTTGTGGGCATTGTTCTGTTGGCGTAACAGTGTGGATTTGGATACAGCCACTTTATCACTGACCTTTGGGCTGGCGGACTTGTGTGTGTGTCCGTATAGTGACGGATTGGTATGTGTGTGTCATAATATGGTTGGCAGTTGTCCACCGCGGCGGCGTTATGTTGGCAGCAGTCAGCATGCCAGTAAGCGGGATTTACCGCCAATGTCATAATGAGGGTCTTTATCTCTTCAAGGAACTCTTGTGCGCCAAAAATCGACCCACAGCCTGCCAGAAATGATGCACAGCCGTGGTGCCACTGAGAAATCATCACACAGCCGTACCAGAATGATGCAGCCCGATTTCCTGAATGAAGAATCAATGCAGTGCCTGCCTTGTGGGCAGAAATTCAACACACAGACCTACTGGATCGAAACACAGCCGAACCGTAACGACTCAACCCGACTTGCTGAGTGAAGAATAGACTCAACACCTGCTGTGCGACTGAAAATTTGACCCCTCGCCTACCTGATCAACGCAACGCCTGTGACTTTGTCCCCCACACACCCAGGATTTCCAGGTATCATCCCTGATCGTCAAAAAGATCCCCATATCGCAGCGAGGAACCAAGCCTTTGCGACGGAAACAGATGCAAAGCTCCTTGCAGCGTGGAAAGAAACAACGCATCATCTGTGCCACGTCGGAAATTCCGACCCACAGCCTATTTTTTCCATGCATCTCCTCCTCTGGTGTCTCCATGCATGGTATTTTTAAA
Organism: Pleurodeles waltl; assembly: GCF_031143425.1. Lineage (NCBI taxonomy): Eukaryota > Metazoa > Chordata > Amphibia > Caudata > Salamandridae > Pleurodeles > Pleurodeles waltl. Next base: position 456,100,382 of record NC_090440.1, on the reverse strand, counting down.
GCAAATCAGGTACTTTGTGAAACCAAGTGACAACTGTTGATTTCTAAGATTTAAGACTCTTCATAATCTTGCAAGAGTGATATCTCAACTGGTGCTTATTGAATCTTTATCATTTTTACATTAATTTAACCAGATAAATATCTTATATTTTTCTAAACCTGTGTGGTATATTTTGTGGTGTTTTTACTGTGTTACTGTGTGGTTTATTGCACAAATACTTTACACATTGCATTCTAAGTGAAGCCTGACTGTTCAGTGCTAAGCTACCAGACAGTGGGCACAGGATAATTTGGATTGTGTGTGACTTACCCTGACGAGGATTGTGGCCCCTATTTGGACAAAGGTGAATACCTTTGCCAACTAGAGACCCCATTTCTAATACATATCAACCCCATTGTTTGCATGTCCATGACAGGTGGTGATAAGGTTGAGTGCAGCATGATTTGTCAAAAGATATGGATATGTTGTATTGTGCCTGTATTAAGAGCCCCAGCACAACCTTAGGGCTGCAATTGTAATTAACATTAATTAAGCAGAGCCAGGGCAGAGGTACCTTCTTCCCTGTGCAATCATAATGAAGTGGTGCGATGCATACATAGCACTATTCATTTCAGGCCAGCAAAACATGAGGCCTTCACCAGGCATAATTTATGGGAGTGGGGCCCTACACGTGTCTGATGGGCTAAAGTACATGGCTCTGGGAAATATGATACATTTCCTATTGCCATATTTCCTGCACTTTGAAAGACTGCTCAGAGTAGGTGTTATAAGGGGGCACATCATTGTATATGGTGGCCCCTATTGACTCAGCAGAAGTCATGCTAATCTTTTTTTTTTTTTGCTACTCCTGCTGAGTACATCATTTGCATCCATATAAATTGACGCAGTTGGCCCCTACCTGCACCATGCTGCACCGTATTTTCATATGGTACACACAGGGCCGGGGAAAGGAGTGCACTAAGGGCCACAAGGACTGTAGTGATCCACTTGATGTAGCATCACTTTCCTTCACTCTGCCACTTTGTGTCATTGGCCAACGCCATTTAAGGGGCTTGACTGTGCACTGGGTCAAGACTACTAGCACTTTCCTCTTCCTGTACATTGTGTATCAGATACACCCCAAAATGTGTCTATTACCCCACACCATGTGCTAAATTCGTACCACAGGCCTGCCATGTCTTACAGCCAGTATAGGGCCGGCCTGCATCTGCACCATCACTAGCACATTACTCAGAAACATGCACCAACACAGGCATCCTTGGACCACAGAGCAAGTGTGTCTGTGTTGAGGCAAATGTCTATTTGCATATTGGTATCCCTTCTGGAGAATTAATGGAATACCATGGCAACAATGGCTGGCCACACAGTATTGGCAAGGCATCTGTAATTTCAATCAGTTAATGTGCAGGTTGGAACAACTAAATAATCATAAGTATTCTGCTATGGCATCATAGCTCAAGTGCGTGTGCCATGTAATGGCACACCCATATTAGTAACTTGAAACAAGGATGTATCAAATCATTCCTCAGCACTTTGCAATACTCACACAACCTCAGGACAGTTGTTTGTCTGTGGTGACAATGAGTTAGATGTCTTCAACATCTGGGGCAGGCTCAAAAGCTATGGGTGTAACAATGGGATGGCCACTGCAACAAATGGTCATGCAGGTGTAAAGCAACAAAACACCTGCATGACAATTCCATGCACATATGGCGAGTTAAATGCACCACTGGAGTGTCATAGAAAGTGATGCTTTGTAGGTGCCAGGGTCTCCATTATCTGACCCCATGTCACACTGACAGATTATAGATGTTTGACAAATGGTCTGATCTACCACTAGGTTGACTTGCTCATTCAGCTTATCAAGTTGATTTTTAAACTGCCGTCCATGCACAGAAAAGTCCAAATATCACAAAGCTATGTTTTCCTTTCATGTATTGCAGGTGGGCCTCCACCCTACACAAATGTAGAGGTGTCCAAATTTGAATACACCAATGCTGCCAGGAAGTGCCACCTTGTGCGTCACGTGTGGCAGTCCAGAGTTTTGCGTGAGACGGTCTGATTTGTGCAATACAATGAATAAAAGTTGTGCATGACCGACACTATGATATCACTGGAGTTAGGATGGTGACTGTTAGAAATGGGGTTTCTGGGTGGCTAGGGTATGCACCTAAGCCAGTCAGAACCCACCCACTCTAGTCAGGGCAGGGGAGTTACATGTCCAAGATAACCCCTGCTCACCCACTTGGTAGCTTGGCACGAGCAGTCAGACCTAACCCGGAGGCAATGTGTAAAGCATTTGTGAAACACACACAACACATGTGACACAATATATACACCACAAAGTAAACACAACACTGAGCTGTGTAAAAATAAACTGTATTGCACAAAACATAATTAGACCCAACATTAAATGTCAGTAATACCCTGCTGCCTTAGCAGTTGTCAGAATGTTACACAGGTTACTAATATTCTGCAAGAATAAGCAGTAGTGACATTAGAACACGTAAGTACGCAGGATTCTGCAACATAAGCAGTAGTCAGGAATCACATTATAAAAAATATGCACTCGTCATGGAAATATAATAAATGCCCATACTAAGAGCATTATAAAAACCCATGGCAAGTCATAAAACACGTATAAGCCTGTCATGCCCATAAAAAAAACACCGGCACATATATGTAACACATCATTATACCAGAAAATCAGGTTAGCACACCAGTCCTGGATGTCCATATTAGGCACATTTAGAAAACATATGTGTATTCAAGAGAGCACCTGTCTGAATGCTGGAAAGGCACTTCTAGTGGCAAGAAGTTCGATATGTGGTGCCCCCGGGCCTCCTATGCTCAAAATGGGGGCCTTTTATATCCAGGAGAGGGGAGCGGCACGCACCCCCTCGGGAATTGGAGGTGGGGGCCCCTTATGGGACCGACAATCCTTTAGGTTACCCCTATGGGCCACTTCAGGCCCTTCCACGAGGGGGGTGGAACAAAATGACCCAAAACCCCTCCCCACAGGGCACGAGAGGGAGAGACCTGGCGGTGCAGGGGCCTCCGATGAGGCTTCCTCCTGCACGCAATCTTGGGGTTTGAGAAAGGGGGCCCCGGGGACAGGGAGCCTCCATTGAGGCCTCCTTCCCGCTCCAATATGGCCGCACCCGATGTGGTGCCCGAGCCCTCCGTTAGCCTTTTCCCATGCGGCAGTGGTGTACAGGCACCAAAGTAGGTGTCTGGTTGTCTCCAGGGGGCACCTCCTTCAGCGTGCATCACCCCGGGGGGACTTAGAACTGCCCAACAGCTCCTGTTGGCACTCACCTGTGTCCCGGGGGCACCCACTATAGCACGTCTCCGACGTGCTCGGATTTCAGACAGAGAGTGAGCCCGGGTCGCAGCGGTGAAATCGAGCGCTCAGTCAAGAAAGCACTTACGAGCGCTGGCGCCACTTCAATTAGCCTTGATTGCGGCAGCGACTCTTCTTTCCAGCAAATACGAATAGAAGCGCAGTGGGGGGCAGAAAGAAGCGCTTTCCAAGTGCTATAAATTTCGGGAGACATCACTTCATGTATTTTTGGTTGGTTGCCGGGGTCAGGGGCCACAGCACCCTACCCCTGGAGACAAGAGAGGGGGGAAGCACAGGGCTAGTAAGCCCAATAACAGGCCAGCACAAGGGATGCAGATGGTGGCAGTTCCTCCTAGTAGACAGGCAGGTCACAGGTCAGCACAGAAGCAGCAGTCCAGGGTGGGTCCTGGTGAGTCCTATTCAGCAGCGTCCCGTGTCCAGTTTCAAGTAAGTCTCTTCAAGTCTAAATTGTGGTGAAAAATCCCCTGTACTTACACTCAGTTTACAGTGAGTTTCCAAAGGAAGGGGAGAGGGGGATCCAGCCAGTTATAACTGGTTCTGGGAGTGCCCCCTCTCTCCTCCAGCACAGGCTCCAAACAACCTTATTGTGTGAGGCCAGGCCACAGATTTTACAAATGCAGGTGTGCCCAACTTCTCCCTTCTCTCAGCCCAGGAAGACTATTCAGTATGTAGATGCACCTCTGTGACACCTCTACCCTCCCTGTGTTCAGGCTGCCTGAAAAGTATGCACAAAGCCCAACTGTCACTATGCTCAGATGTGGATTGGAGTCAAGCTGCAAAACACCAGAGTCATAAGCACAGAGAAATGCTCACTTTCCAGAAGTGGCATTTCTATAATAGTAATAAAAAATCCACTTACACCAGTAAGCATCTTTTCTCATCACCATTACAACCATACCAAACATGCCTACGCTACCCCTCATAAATCAGACAATACCCCTTACACATAAGGCAGGGCATCTCCAATGCAATCCTATGAGAATGCAGCACTCACAGCAGTGAGAAACCAAATAGGCTGTTAGTCACTACCAGGACAGGCCACATTAAAAGGCACCTGTCCTGCCCTCTACATAAATGGCACCCTCCCCATAGGGCAAGATAGGGCATACCTTAGGGGTGACTTACATGTAGTAAAAGTGGAGTTATGGGCCTGGCAAGTAACTTTAGATGCCAGGTTCCTGTGACAGAAAACTGGGCACATAGACCCTGCGCGAGCAGGCCTGAGACAGGTTTGAAAGGCTACTTCAGTGGGTGGCGCAAGCAGCGCTGCAGGCCCACTAGTAAAATTAAATTTACAGGCCCTGGGTATAGGGATAGCACTTTACAAGGGACTTATAGGTAAATTAAATATGCCAATTAGGTATAAGCCAATCACACCAAGTGTTCAAGGGGGAGCACATACACTTCAGCACTGATTAGCAGTGAAAAAGTGCTCAGAGTCATAATGTCAGCCAAAAAGGGTCAGAAAAATAAGGAGGAAAAAGGCAAATAAATTGGGGAATGACCCTGTAAAAGGGCCAGGTCCAACAGTGACATCATGTCTCATGCAATGTTGAGCACTGAGAATGGCTTGACTGTTGCACAAGTGGCAACATGTGCTGCTATGGAATTGTGGGAGTTCGGAAATGGAAAGCATGACCACATATATATTGATGTCAATAATCCATAGGTGTCAGAGGTGCTGTTTATGTGATTTGCATGCCTTTGTCACAGCACTTTTGACAGCACTTTGTGCCACACGTAGCCTACAGTTACTCACAAATCAGTAGAGATGAAGGAACTGTATAGAGGTCTCTAGGGGGCTTTTGTAGGATACACTTGTACCACTGGTGCCTCTGTACATTGTACACAGTACATTGAGGCAGCAGTCGTACAATGAGCCATATTGTGCTAGGCAACAGTCAGTAGAGTACCCAATTAGTATACAACTCAGCTCTAGATGGTTGTGGGAAATGTCTATGGATTGTCGCACATGGTCTAGCCATCATGATATTTGTGAGTGATCTTGGTCACATCAGATGTGCATATAATGTGAATACTGAGTGTGTACCTGGTACTTAGGTGATGTCTGACATGCATGTGCACAAGTTGTTCAATACTGTAGCAGCACCCAGTGCAGTTACAATCTAACAGTAGCCCTGAGGGCACCCATTTCAGCCACCATGTTTGTGCTGCATTATACATTTTGCACAACATAGAACAGGGAAGGGGGCAATAGTTATGTAATCTGTAGACAGCTTTGATGTGCTGTTCAGGCTTTGACCAAACTTTATGAGGAACTTGCATTATTTGTACATAGGGGCACATCATGAACAATGGTGTGGACCCTTGTAATGTGTGCTCAGACCAGGTCTTAAACCAGGACACATGAATGAAGCTTTACCAAACCTTAGAATAGCCAGTGGGTAGTTTTCAGCCCCTCTATCAGATGATCTCCACCTTGCATCCATGATGCCTGGGCAAAGATTGATGTAGCACCAGGGGTGGCAAAGTGGTGGACTGCATACACAGTGCCCCATATTGACAATGACACAGATAATCTAGACTTGTTGGGCCACGTGAACCTCACTAGTTTGTTAACACAAATGTTGAGCAATGACGCAGTAGTCCACTCACCTCTGGGCCCTGATGGTCAACAATGGATAGCCATTATCCCAGTGGCATATACATGATACTGTAGATGTCTGGTAGGACATAGTCAAAGAATTGGAGTCAGTCGTTGTGGAATGTGTTGTGGACTGCATGTGTCATCTGCGAATTCTGTGTACATTGCATTTCTGTTCTACCTCCACCCAATGCTGTATTTAAAGCTTTATTTTTCTCATTTTTCAGCTGCCAGTATGACATCAGCAGAACAACATGCATTCCAGAAATGGTGAGACAGACAAAGGCACATATTAGAGGTGAATGCTGGATACCAGAAGATGAAGAGGAGGTTCCGGAAGGAAATGGCGACATGGGCATGGCATGCTTTCCTGCATGGGAGATCTTCACAGCAGCCACACAAAAAAAGCAGGCCACATTGGGGAAAAATCAGGGATCAGAGGTCCAAGGGGCCATTTGCTGGTCCGACCCCCTCCATATCAGCTGCACCTGTCACAAGCCAGGCACCCACACAGCCACCTGATGCAGCCATTACTTCAAACTTTGAAAGAGACATGAGACTGGACATGGCCGCCATGATGGCCAGATTGGAACATTTGGAGAAGGAGAGTGCAAAAAATCATAAGTTGTACATTAAGAGAAAATAAAAAAAAAATTCAAGTGGCAGTGCCAGAACCTCCCAGATCCTTTCCTCTCACTTTTACAGTTAATAGATATCTATATTTGGTTTTAGATGAGTAGTATTAGGTTAGTGAAATAGTGTAGGGTAGGCATATGTCGGAGTAAGTATAGTTGGGTGTGGGTTTTAGTACTTTTTTCATTTGGGGGATTGAATGGGGGTTATGTTGGGGTATATATGTATAAAAAATTTGAAACAAATAATAAATAAAAATAAAAACTTAAAATATATATATATATTTGTTTAGGAAATAGGTTAAGTAAGTACATGTGTAGCCTTAGTTTATGTTGTCCTGCTTGTATCTTGTCTATTAAGGGGGTTGTGGGGACAATGTTTAGAGTGTGGCGTTACATGTGTAAGATTAGTTCAGAATAGGTTAGATAGGTGAAGGTGTAAGTTTAGTTAAGTTAGTTTAGGTTAGTGTAGGGTAGGGTAGTTTTAAGGATAGGTTTAGGTATGAAGTTTTCAATAATTTGAAATAAATCCTGTTTGTATTAGATAATTTTTTTCTCCATGTTGATTGAGTGTCTGGGTGTTCTAACGTGTGCACTGGCCAAGTAGGATGAACGGCTTAGGGAATGCTTAATATCTTCATTTCCATGAATTACTATCCCCTATGACCAAGGAGCTGTCAGATTGGCTGCTATTTAACATCAACTAGTCCATACATCTGTCATCCACTGTTCTAGCCATTCACATTGTGTATATATACTTTATCTTGGACAGGTAAATATGGAACTGTCATTTGTGGGGTCTTGCAGTATCATTGTTGGCAAGGGTGGAACATATGACAACAGCCAAATGTGGGACTGTATCCTGCAACACTGACAGGGGCCCATCACTGATTAGGTTAGCCTCTTCTGTACCACACATATTAGTTGTACTGGTACTCTCATCCGGGTAACTTACCATTGACCCTGTTCTGAGTCATACATGCCACATGTCAACTACCAAGGATTTCTGTTTCATATATTTATTGAATACTGTTTGTAGCCCACAACACCATCATTCATATTTTCATGTTAGGATCCTAGTGTGCGGCTTTGTGTCTGCCAGTTACGCACTTGTGTAATTATGTTCTGTACTCATTGACATTGATTCACACAATCGAATCATTTTGCTGAGTAGATGGCTCGCAGTGAATGTAGAAATGCTACATATGAAAAAGGTGCTTCTTTTACAGATGCAAGTGTATTTTCAAATGCTATACAATGTCCAGTTCACAGACCCCATGACAGAACCTTAGCCATCTGTACTACAGTCAGAATCCAGGGGTGAGGGACATGCAATGAGACATGGGGCCAGATGCAGGAAACGTTTAGCGAGTCGCAAACGGCAAAAATTGCCGTTTGCGACTCGCTAAACGCATTTCCCTATGCAGAAATGCATATTGCGAGTTGGGACCGACTCGCAATATGCATTTCAGAATCGCAAATAGGAAGGGGTGTTCCCTTCCTATTTGCGATTCGGAGTGGAATGCAATACCATTTGCGACCACATATGCGGTCGCAAAGGGTATCGCAGTTACCATCCACTTCAAGTGGATGGTAACCCACTCGAAAATTGGAAGGGGTCCCCATGGGACCCCATCCACTTTGTGAATGAACCCAAAATTATTTTTTCAGGGCAGGTAGTGGTCCAAGGGACCACTACCTGCCCTGAAAAAATACCGAAACTAAAGGTTTCGTTTTTTTTTTTAAGTGCAGCTCGTTTTCCTTTAAGGAAAACGGGCTACACTTAAAAAAAAAAAAACTGCTTTATTGATAAAGCAGTCACGAACATGGAGGTCTGCTGACGACAGCAGGCCTCCATGTTTGCGAGTGCCTGGACTCGCTATGGGGCCGCAATTTGCGACCCACCTCATGAATATTAATGAGGTGGGTCATTGCGACCCCATAGCGAGTCGCAGACGGTGTCTGAGACACCGTTCTGCATTGGAAATTGCGACTTGCAATTTGCGAGTCGCTCCGAATCGCAAATTGCAAGTCACAATTTCCAAATTTGCTACATCTGGCCCCATGTTTGGGAGAAGTGTGCATTAGTGAGGAGGTGTAAAAATTGCCAATAGCTAAGATTTGAGACAATGACTGCATAGCAGACAAGTCAGCAGTGGTTGAGTGAAGAGGGCACATTTCCTGCTGACGCAACACTGGCAAGATCTTAACCACAGAACTAAGAAGATACTGTCCAAGTGGCACAGACTGGTGTTACTGGGTGTTTTTTGTTGTGAATGTTGTTCCTTACACATCTTCATTCTCTGATGTGTGTGGTGCCTCCTGTGCCATGGGTCATGCTGTTGTTGAGGGTGAGGGACACATATACACATCAGGGGATAGAAATGTGGAGCCAAAGGTCCCGGCAGCTGCCATTTGTGGTAAGACATAAGGCATCACTGTAACAAGGAGGAACAGCTGATTTCTCAACACGGCAGCAACATCACGGTGGTAGGTAGCCATGTTTTCTCTGATGGAGGCCACTTCCCACTGTATGGACTCCAGGGTATTCTGTCTAACCCTAAAGTGTTGTCTATCATGCTACTGCCACTTTAGGAAGGCAGTTGTTGAAGCCTCTGCCTCATGACAGCAGATATGTTGGCCAGGGCCTGCTGGAGTCCATGTAACGGGGAGTTGGTGCCTCTGATGGCAGATGAGTTGTCCTTAACTGGACTGAGGCACCTCTGCACTCCCTCTAGGCTACCTGCCATTGTGTCCATCCCCAACCACACCTGCTTGGCTAGCTCCTGCTGGGCTCCTACCACTGTCCTCTGGAAGTTGATGTCTGGGTCCTCAGAGTCCAGGGCTGTGTCATGACTGGCTGGTGCTGTGTGTTGGTAGCTGGGTGGTTCATGTGAAGACCCTGCAACACTTTGTGTGCTCCCTCCGACTGAAGGTGGTATCTGAAGGGAACCAAGGACATCCTGGAGAGCCACTTCATTGTTAGTTGGCAGCTGGTCATCTATGCATCTGTAAAATCCATGACAGGCAGGTCGGCAGGAGGTAAGGCAATGTGATAGTGAAATGTCAATCTTGGATTGTGGTGGCTGTTGACATGGCACATCATGTACTTGCTACTGGAGGTTCAGTGACATGTTACACACCAAAGGTTGTAGTTGTATATTATGTGTAGCATTATGCACCACACATGCGTCAAGCTCACAAGGTATTTGGGGCATATTTAGGTGCCCCTAGCTCCACCTGAGCGTCACTTTTTGTGATATTCGGGTGGTGCCATGCACTGTGACGGATTTACAAGGTGGCACTAAGCGAATTATTGTGGCTTAACGCCATCTTCTAAAAATGGCCCTTTCACACGGAGCACTTTGCATGGTAGGGGCGTGCAATGGATGTTGCTGTGGGCGTGCCACAGCAACATCCATTGCATTTTGACAGTTCCTCAGATTTACAGGTTTCCATAAACCAGAGTCCTTGCCAAAATATAACACCACCCCAGGGGTGGCATTGGCATGGCACAAAGAAGTTGTAGGTCATCTTTTCTCTTCATTTTGAAATTGTTCAATATGTGCTGCATTTTGCAACACACATAAACGGAGCAAATGACCTTTTAAGAATGTTTTTGTGCAAAAAAGTGTTCCTTCCTGAAATAAAACTATCCCCTTCCTCAATGCAGTCATCTTTGCACTAAGGTGCAAGGGTTGCTGTGTTGGCCCACATCAGCTAACTTAGAACTGGCACAGGGAGTGACACAGGGGTGTCCAGTATTCTAGTAAATACTGGCCAACGGTGAGTTTTGACAATAATGGTGTGCAATGCTGCCAAATTTGGGAAAGCGTGGCACACCATGATTTCCTATTACATCTGGCCCTTTGTGCTTTGATCCCACACCACCTACTTCCTTGTAGGCTCCTTGTCCCAGCCATAGACACAATGGTGGCATGTAATTAGTCTTCCCATTCACCATGGTGGACATTGCCACAGTAGTGTATTGTGTGCTGTAGCAGGCCCCACACATGTTTTAATTCGAAGGGACAGTGCAACCATTATGGATTTTCTGCCCTATTAGATTGTCCCTCCCTAAATTTGGAATATTTCCTTGCATTCAACATTTCGGCAACAGGCATGTGTTGGTATGAGGATGTGGAATGTGGATCAATCCATGCATTTTGTGACTTAGTAGATGTGGCAGAAGGGGAATGTGCATCTTGGTTCCACATGGGCTACTATTAAAATGATGATACAGTTGCATTATTGTCTATTGACATTGTGTCGGAGGTGCAACATTGATCCCACTTGTGCCAGTTCTTACCCATGTTGATTGTACCATTAAGCAGAAGAACAATCATTCACACAACACACTATATCTTGTCAGATGGTAAGATTGTAGCTACTTGTACAGCTGCACACATGATGTTCACAGACATGCTCCATGTGCATAATTTTGTGGCCATTCCCATAGGGCGCATGGAGTTGGGTGAGTGGTGTTGTGGGTTCAGCATGTGCGGTTTGCGTTCCACAGCTTGCACACTTTAGACCTGATTTGTTTCTGAAGTGGCACAGCTCAGAGCAGCAGCAATATGTGTTGCACGATGCTGCACCAGTTAAGAAATGCTAGGACGTGCCATGTTTGCTGGAATACGGTGCACCCCTGCAATTCCCCCTGCTCCTGTACAGTTTTGTTCTCCATGCACTAACGCACGCATTGATGCAGCATGGTGAAGGGGTGCCTGGGTTGAGGCCATAAATTGTTTACATGCAGGGAGGTGTCCCTTCTTACACATGTACAAGCTATTTTTGCTAAGGTGGCATTTCAGTGTGTGCTGCAAGCATATATTATCTAACACATGATAATTAGATTTGAAGCATAATTTAAACTTTAATTCAGGTTGTTAAAAACTTAAATAATGTGACATTGGTAACACCTGAAAATACTTTCAGTACCAGAAATGGTAACTTGTACCTTAGCTCAGCTTCAGACATTGCTCCTGGGTCTGTACTCTGTTCCCATGAACAGCTCTTCAAAGGACTTAAGGCATTATTAATTAAAGATGGAGATAAGGTAAGTAAATTAGCGCCATGTGGCTCAATAGGACAACAAAACTGGCAACAGAACTGAATTTTCCCTGGCTAGAAAGAAATCAGAGATATCCTGCCCCAGGCTAAGACCCTTGAGAACTTGGGGCATGGGAGGATTTAGGAGATGCAGTCAGGGCAGGAGATAATGAACTGTTCTCGGGCATATTGGTACATGGCAGCCAACATGCCATCTCCTGTGTTGACTTCCATCTCCAACCTGAGGTAAGGGTTGAACATTTCAAGAAGGTATGGGTTCTACCACACTTAAAACTATATCAGCAGGGCCGACATCACTGACTGGGGATGACAAACCATTGGTTTTTGAGCTCAAATATATTATGGAGGTGATCAAGGCAATTTGCTCTCACAAAGATCCTGGCCCTTACATATGGGAGTAAAGATGAAGTAACTTACCCATTCAGTATTGAAACAGGTGTGTGGCAGGGGCCAATCAATCAATCAATCAAGTAATTTATAAAGCGTGCTACTCACCCGTCAGGGTCTTAAGGCGCTGGGGGTGGGGGGAGCTACTGGTCGAATATCCATATCTTGAGGTGTTTCCTGAAAGTCAGGAGGTCCTAGGTCTGGCGTAGGTGGAGCGGTAGGGAGTTCCTGGTCTTGGCGGCGAGATGAGAGAAGGATCTTCCTCCAGCTGTGGTGCGGCGAAAGCGGGGGACGGAAGCGAAGGCAAGGCTGGCGGAGTGGAGCTGGCGGATGGGAGTGTGGAAGGTGAGTCTGTCATTGAGGTAGGCCGGACCTGTGTTGTGGAGGGCTTGGTGTGCGTGGGTGAGGAGTTTGAAGGTAATCCTCTTTGATACGGGTAGCCAGCATAGTTCTCTGAGGTGGGCAGAGATGTGGTCGTGGCGTGGGACGTCGTGGATGAGTCGGGCGGAGGCGTTTTGGATACGTTGCATTTTTTTTTGTAGTTTGGCTGTGGTTCCTGCATAGAGTGCATTGCTGTAGTCTAGTCGGCTGCTGACCAGGGCGTGGGTGACTGTCTTTCTGGTTTCAACGGGAATCCACTTAAAAATCTTGCGGAGCATGCAAAGGGTGCTGTAGCAGGAAGAGGAGACTGCGTTGATCTGCTGAGTCATGCTGAGTGCTGAATCCAAGATGATTCCCAGGTTTCATACTTGAGCGGTGGGTGTGGGTGCGGCTCCTATGGAGGTAGGCCACCAGGAGTCATTCCAGACGGAGGGGTTGCTGCCGAAGATGAGGATCTCTGTTTTGTCTGTGTTTAGCTTGAGGCAGCTTGATTCCATCCAGTTGCCGATGGCGTGAAGTCCATTGTGGAGGTTGTTTCTTGCGGTTGTAGGGTCTTTTTTGAGGGAGATGATCAGCTGGGTGTTGTCTGCTTAGGATACTATGTTGAAGTGGTGGGATTGTGCGATGTTGGTGAGAGGAGCCAAGTAAACGTTGAAGAGTGTTGAGCTGAGGGAGGATCCCTGAGGGACGCCACGGATGGTCTTGGAGGATTCGAACAGGTAAGGCGGAAGGCGAACTCTCTGGTTTCTGTCGCAGAGGAATGAAGAGATCCAGTCGAGGACCTTGTCGCGGATCCCGGCGTTGTGGAGGCGTTTTCGAAGGGTGTGGTGACAGACGGTGTCGAAGGCTGCGGAGAGGTCCAGGAGGATGAGCGATGCGGTTTCACTTTCGTCAAGCATGATCCTGATGTCATCTGTAGCAGCAATGAGTGCGGTCTCAGTGCTGTTGTTCTTGCGAAATCCGGATTGGGAGGTATCGAGCGCCTTGCTATCTTCCAGGAAGTGGGATAGTTGGCTGTTCATAATTTTCTCAATGACCTTCGCTGGGAAGGGGAGGAGGGAGATGTACCTGTAGTTCTTGGGGTCATCTGGGTCCGCCTTGGGTTTCTTCAATAGGGCGTTGACATCAGCGTGTTTACAGCTCTCCAGGAAGGTGGCTGTCTCGAAGGAGCTGTTGATGATGGCGTGGAGGTGGGGTGCGATGATGTCACTGGCTTTGTTGAAGATCTGGTGTGGGCAGGGATCCGAGGGGGAGCCGGAGTGGATGGAGGCCATGGTGTTGATGGTGTTCTCATTGTTGACGTGGGTCCAGGTGCATAGAAGGTTGGTGTTGCTTGGTGCATTGGGTTTGTGGTTGTCTATGGTTGGCTGTGGATGGGTGGTTGTGGATGTCTTCGATCTTTTGAAGAAAATAGGTGGCGAGGGAGTTGCAGAGCTCCTGTGATGGCGTGGGTTCATCGGAGCAGGGCCTGGGGTTGGAGAGTTCTTTGATGAGGCTGAAGAGCTCTCTGTTGTCGTGGGCGTTGGTGTCTATGCGGCTTTTGTAGTAGGTTCTTTTGGAGGTGCGGATTAGCTGGTGGTGTTTGCGGATGGCAGTCTTGAGGGTGATGTGGTTGGATTCGGTAGGTTCAAGGCGCCAGGTCTTCTCCATTCTTCGGCATTCCCGTTTGGAGGTCTGTAGGTCGGGGGTGAACCAGCTGGCCTTGGATCTATAGTGGATGTCCGAGGGTTGTTTGAGTGGCGCGAGGGTGTTGGCGCAGTCATCTATCCACTATTGCAGGTTGGTGGTGGCTGATTTGGGGTCCCGGGTCCTGGGAGGAGGTGCCTGGGCGAGGGTGGCGATCAGCTGTTCTGTTGAGATTCTGTTCCAGTGACGGCAGGGGGGTTGCGTGGTGAGGTGGTGGGTGACCGGTTTCTGGAAGGAGAAATGGTGCATCGATAGTCGGTGCAGTGGAGTTCGGTGGAGTGGCTAAAGGAGACGTGGTTGCTGGCTGAGAAGAAGGGGTTGAGTGTGTGTCCTGCGGTGTGGGTGGGTGACGTGATGAGCTGCTTAGGACCGAGGTTGGCGAGGTTGGCGAGTAGGTTGGTGGTGTTGATGTCATTGTTGTTGTCTAGGTGGAAGTTCAGGTCGCCAAGGAGGATGTAGTCCATTGAGGCGATGGCTTGGGCGCTGATGATGTCGGCGATGGCGTTGCAGAAGTGAGGTCGGGGCCTGGGGGTCTGTAGACCAGTGTTCCTCTGAGGGTGGTGTTGGCGTTGACGCGGATTTTGAAGTGGAGGTGCACGGTGGAGCTGAGAGTGTCGTGGGAGCTCGTGGAGACTCTGATGGTGCTTTTGTGGACTATGGCTATTCCTCCTCCTGGTTTGTTGGTGCCGTCTCTTCTAGTGATCTTGTAGCCTTCAGGTATGGCTATGGCTATGTCAGGTTCCGAGGCCGAATTCATCCAGGTTTCGGTGAGAAATGCGAAGTCAGGTGATGATGAGGTCAGTAGGTCCCAGAGTTTGATTGCATGCTTGTGGACAGAGCGGGTGTTGAGCAGGATGCAGCTGAGGTGGTTGTCTGTGGGTCTGTGTTGGCGTTTGGTGGTTCGGGTGCAGGTGAAGTAGCAGGCTCTGCAGGAGAAGGGTCTTTTGGTGTGCTTCAGGGTGGACTGGAAGCAGCTAGAGGAGCATCCTGGATTGAGGGCGTGGAGGTCACTGGCTATGTAGTGGTGATTGGTGGTGCGGGGGCCCCGTGGGCCAGGGGGACTGGCGCTGGGTGCGGTCCAGGTGCGGACGGGCACAGACGGGCTTGCCTCTGGTGTGCCAGAGGTGTGCCAGAGGTGCGGCCACACAGTGTCCGCCATTAAGAAGGGGAGGTGGGAGGGCAGAGCGAATGGGGGCAGAGGTCACTCCCTGCGACGCGCAGCGGCCACCATTTAGAAGGGGAGGTGGGAGGGAGGAGCAGCTGGGAGGCGGGAGGCCAGAGTGAATGGGGGCATGAGGGGGCGGGGACGCAGCGGCGGGAAAGGCAGAGAGGCAGGAACCGGCTCGGGGAGAGCCGGCAACAGAGCGCACAAGGGCAAAAAAAGGCACAGAGCAAGTTAAAACAGTGGCAATAAGGCACAATGAAAGGTACAATAAAACAAAGGCACAGAAATATGCACAAGTCTAGGAACACTTACCAGCAGCCCACTAGACACCAGGGATGAGGCGCAGGCGGGTGCCTGCGGGCGGAGGAGGGCATCAAACACGCGACAGCAGTGTGGGCGGGGTGGAGGACACGGGCACACTTGGTGGAGCTGCGCACGTTGGGGGCGAGCTCTAGACCAAAAGCAGGTCAGAGGTCACTCTTGGTGTGTCTTGGCACAAACTCAGTTCATACTCTATATCAATGATTTAGTAAAAGCACTGGATTTTCCCTTTAATGACGCCCCTAAACTGGGGTCTCCTAAAATTTCTACCCTGTTATTTACAGAAATTACTGTTTTAATACATGAAACTCTGTGTGGTCTGCAGTTTATAAGAGATTGTTTTCTATGTTTCTGCAGTGACAGGGGTTTTGTAACTAAACACCAACAAAACCAAATGTATGGCTTTAATCCCCAATAAATGGTGAGGGTGAACCTTACAGGACTGGGGGTTCTGTTGGAGCAAGTGCAGGAGTTTGTTTATCTGGGGAGTTGTTTGATGAAGAAACACAGCTGGTTTGCGGAAATTAGCAAGAGCACCCTGAAATTCCATCAGGGGACTGGTGCTGTGATCAAGATGTGGAAGAAAAGCCAGACCAGTTCACTAGCACTTGCAGTGGAAATCTGTAATGTAAAAGTAAAAAGTACAGCTATGTCTCAGTCGGAGTTATGGGTACATGCAAAAGTTGATGGACTTGTTAAGGCGGAAAACAAGTTCATCAGGAATTTATTAAATCTTCTGCACAGTGCTCTCTGCCTTCCCCACTTTTAGATGTGGGGAGTCTTCTGATTCATTTCAGTTTGATGCTCAGATCCATGCTGTATTGACACAGGCTTTGGTCCACAGAGGAGCTAACACTACTCCTTAGTTCCAATAGATATGAGTGAAGCTCCTGGTTTGTTTTTATTAGATCTTTTTTGATGGGATTGAGCTTTTGGGGAAAACCCTGACAAAATTAACTCAGTCCCGCGCTCATTGACTATTGAGTGTGGGGAACTGGAACCTGAATTTTTTTTGTTTTAGACCACAAACTAATCCTCGTTTATAAACCGTTTCTCGATGATATGCCTAGCAAAGCAATTGAATGTAAAGGAGATACAGCACTCTGCTGTTCAAAGCTTCTGTTCAAAATGAGATGTAAAGAACTGTAGCTGTAGCAAGTGCTCTTCGTATAAATTTGAAGGTGAAGCTCTCCATCATTTTGCTTTCTTTAGCAACGCATTTGGGCACCCACTAGGGAAATTTCTAAAGCCAGTATGTAAGTTTTTGGATTTTAGTCAATGCGCTGTTGCACTCAGAGTTCTGCGTTCATATACCAGAGAACAGGTTTGTTGGGGTGGTCGCCCCGATGGCGGCAGCCACCCTGTCTAGAGTTTGGCAGTCGGGTATCCTCCTTCTCGCCAAACTCGTAATTAGGGCCTTTGTTTGAGTTTGTTTGAGTTTAATCATTTGTTCAAACATGTTCATATAGCCTATTTTTGCATTAGAAATTTCTGGGTATTTTTCTAATATCATATCCAAATCACTGTCAAGTTCAAGAGCAATGAACAAATCTTTCAGCTGAACCAGCTAATCTGAGCCAGGAGCACAGTTCAGATTGATTTTTTCAGGATCTTGCCAAACTACAATCTTTTTCTCTTTGAGAGCTACGTACATCTTAGTCACAGAGGGACATCATTATCATTGAGTTGCATCACCAGGGTGACACAATTGCTAGGCTGGATTCATCCAGCCGCACAAGGCCACCTTATGTGGCTCTGCATGGCTTGATAAATCTAACATAACGCACTGCAGCTCAAATTGCTGTTTTGTGTTACTCGGCCCCAAGGAGGTGATTTTGGAAAATTCCCAGATTACCAACACTGGCAAACTTGAGAATGTGACAAAATGCTATGGCATATCAGGGGAGGTACAACAATGGACAATATCTTTATTTCTCTTCATTGATTCCTCTTTCCTCATTCTGCAGCACACTTAGAAAGAAGAAAATTGCATGGCGCAAGGGGACCTATATTAGCGCGAGGCAACCATTCCAAATATAAAGTTAAATACTGTGAATTTCAACCCTTTCATGCAGCACAGTGCAACAAGATGGCTTGCTGTGCTTCGTGAAAGTTTGCTAAATGTGCTCTAATATGTCTACCAAGATACATTACATCATCTAGAAAGTACCCCAACACCTCAATTATCTTGTTCTCCATAGGCCTTGGGAACTATTTCTGTGGAGTGACAAGGTTTGTTCTCAAACCACTACTGGTTATACTGTATAATTCATCAGAAATTATTGGTATATGTGCCTTAGAATCTGCCATCGTACTTAAAGCTAAATTGCCAATTTTAACTTTGCATAAGTGGTCTTTCACCCTTTTGGTTGAACCTCAACTATGAGAATTAATTTTGTTAAATCATGCACATAGTCATTATTTACATCCACAATGCTTACAGGAATAACATTTTCCTGTCTTAGCACATACTTTGAAAATGACAAAACTTATGAGATTTGTTGCAACATTTAACTAACACAAAACATGCAGGATTGTTGCTCAAATTTTCTTTCGGTCCACATTTGAAGCATACTGTGCCACTCTTTTTTTGAAAAGTTTGTTTTGACCTGTCCTATATAGATATTGTATTAATAGTTTCTGTAGTATCAATTGCATTAACGTGAGGAACAGAAGTAGAATTTGTAATACATTTGCTGAAAATTATGACACTCTCAATACCTTTCGTTATATTCTCAAATTCAGAAAGACAAAGATCGCTTCAACTAAGTAAACATTTCTCTATCTTTTTGAATGACAACTGTATAAAAATTGGTCTCTGATGTTAATATCCAAGGATGATCCAAAATTGAATGTTGACCACAAATTCTTTAAAGCTAAAATGTACACTTTAACAATCCCTACTAGATTTTGTTTACATCTTTAGATATTGTCTCTCTCCTATAAGAAACCAGGGCCCATATTTATCCTTTTTGCCACAAAACTGTGCAAATGCAGTTTTGCGTCAAAAAGTATATCGCCGGCTTGTGTCATTCCAAAGCGCCAGCCGGGTGCCAAATTAATGGAATCCCACAAGGCAGCACAAAGGTTCGGCTAGCATCAGGAAAAATGACATTAGCCAGGTGTTGGTACGGGGAAGGGGGTTTTTGCCTTGTAAAATGGTGCTAGGCTGGTTAGAGGCAAGAAAAATGCCATTAACCAGTCTAGTGTCATTTCCTGACGTGAAACCATCCATACCACATGACTCTTGTCTTATAAACCCCACCCCAATGGCCAGCACAGTGTCCGCTAGGCATGGCCATTGCACCCTGTGCCATACAGGGAGGCCCATTTCAGGGCCCCCACTGGCACTTAACAATTTGTAAACAAATGCTTACTTATACTTACTCTACTTACCTGGGATGGGGTCCCTCTGTTGTGGGTGGAGTGTTCCTGGGGTTTGGAGAGGGCACCTGTGGACCCATTCCATGGTGTTTCACTAATGGGAAATGGTTTCACAGGTCCCCTCACTCCTGGTCTGACCAAGTTGTTAAATAATGGTGCAACGCAAGTTTGTCACCATTATTTGGCCCCTCCTCCCACCCGTGCGTCATTTTAGCATGGGTGGATAAATATGGGGCTATGGGGATAGCATCATTTTTTAGATGCAAGGTAGGTTCACCCATCCAAAAAATGGTGCAAACTCCTATATTTTGATGTTAGACTAGTCTAACATCAAAATATAAATATGGAGTTAGGTTGCGCCGAATTTACATAAAAAAATGACACACATTTGCTGCAAATCGAGACTAAATATGCCCCCAGGTTGTTCCATGAACTTATTTGATGGTTTGGTGACTGCTTCAGTATATACATCCTAGTTGTTGAATCACCAGAAGGGGAGGTCAGCTTCCTTTTCTGACAAATTATCAAAATATTGCTGCCTCTCTTGTCCCAAGTGACTACAAATGAGGAGGACTTTTCTTTTTTGTTCACAATTTTCAGTGTCAATTGCTATTAAAATGTTTTCCAAAGAACCCAACCATACTTTCCAAGAGATGGGTGGTTTGACAAGATCTGCCAGAAAAGCAGTTGTTTGTACCAATTGCTGTGAATAAATTATTAAACTACTGTGCATAAAAGTAATTGACATAGCAGTCAGAAGTAGTCTTTAATCCGCAAATCATGAAAAAACTTGGTTGTGAAGAGAAAGCCTTCAATTATTGAAACGTGTGAGGCAAAATGATGTAGAAACAGATGTCCAATACCCTCCAATAAAGTTTTAATTAATTTCATGATGTCACAATATCGCATGGCGGGCACATGAAGAGCAATGAAAAATAGAATGAAGAACTATTCAAACCATGGGGAGAGTTGTGAGGAGCAAGCTGCTAGGCTGGAAGATGCATATGATAGCCACGTGCAACCCTCAATATCCCCAGGCTGTTCATGTGACAACTGGGTCCAAAATCCAATCCAATCCTGCACTCTCAAAGAATAGGGCGGGCCACACCATCCAGTGGCCAGCATAGAAAGCAGTGCTTAATTTGTGCTTGTTGTTTCCGGCACTGCGCACCAACACTTATTTTTGAGAACCGGGGCTTATTCTTCTGCCTCCTGCATTTGCTGCGAGCAAAAGACACATATGGGAAAGACGGAGACAGGGAAAAACAAAAAAGCGTCACAAAGGGAGAAAGAAGAAAGCTACAAGAGTGAGCTGAAGGGGCAGAGAGTGGCTTTATATAGAGTGAAGAGGCCCTAGAAGGCTTCAGGATTACGCCGCCTCAGTACTCTGTGTTCGCACATTTAATTGCATCAGCCGCATGTTTAAGAGGAGAGCTTTAGGCACTGGCACCTCTTTATTTACAAATTAAGCACTGATAGAAAGGATCCTCACTGTGAGCAATACAAGTTCAAAATCTTGATGGTTGGCTCTAGAAAATACTCCTTACAGCTCCTCACTGCCCAATTTCAAGAAACATTGTCGGGAGACAATATGAGGTTTCTTAGTAGGTTTATTTGATTAAATAGAAGGAACCCACATCCAGAAGGTCCTCGTCCTGCAACTTCTGACAGCAATGCCATAGCAGCAACTACTGGAACTCCCAGAAAGGAAACTAACATGAAACAGTAAATCAAACAAACAATATTCTATGAAGTTAAGCACAAAGAAAGGTAAAAACATGATAAGCACAAGTGAAGGACTACTGATGTATACTGCGATCAGACATGGAAAAAATGGTGGTAGCCTTGATTTGATCAGTAAGGCTGAAATGAGGAAAGAGAGAACTGAATACTGATGATAATGATGTTTAATTGTCTGTAGTCATAAAAGCACAACATTCCCATTCAATTTCCTGCTGAAAAATATAGGCTACATGGAATGTCTTATCACTTTTTTTAAAGATTCTGTTTCAGGTACTGTTTCAAGTAGGCCCAAGCCTAAGTTCAACTTGGAAATGTTGTGTTATTCTTGTGAATAAGTACTGATTTTACTGCTATAACGCAGCATTGTGTAACCGATTCCCTCCTTAACAGAAAATTGGACTTCAGCGAAGCAGTGAAACAGTGTCTTAGAGTGAATGCTCACATCTGTTTTTGTCACACGTAATCAGAAGATTAAGGGGTCATTATTGATGCGAGTTACTGTTCTTTAATGTGGGCAGTCTCTGCTCAGAAATGAAAAGAACCGGGTGTAAAATTAGGAGATATGGCGCTCAGGGTGCCTAATCTACCCAAGTATATAATGGGGAACCCCACTAGGGAAACACCCAACCCTTAGAGGTCAAACAACCTCACAAATCAGAAAATACACAACGAGGTGCCCCTACAGTATATGGAAAACAACAAGATAAAGAATTCACATATGTATTATTGCAAAAAATCAATCCATAATGCCACCAGTAAGTCTTTGGAGTGAATCAGTGCAGGCAAAAAATCAGTCCAGAGATTATTGAGAGTATGATTTCATAATGAACAGTCAGCAATCCAACGTAATATGTACTTCCAGCTTTCCAGCCAACACGTGTTTCGACTTTGGGAATAATTAACATCCCTTACGACTTCTTCAGGGCTTAAAAATCCAATACCACCATTAATAATAGTCAATGATGTCAGATGATCCGTAAATGATATGTTGCAATATACACATCCACCGAACATAGGTTTACATACACCCAATGTTCACAAGTTAGAATCTCCAATAAACAAGTACCGACGCCTCCGTTTCAAAACGACAAGCGAGTGCGCTGGTATCTCCACTACACAAGTGTCGGCGCCTCCGAGTCAGAACATTGGGTGTAGATATTACGTTGGATTGCTGACTGTTCATTATGAAATCATACTCTCAATAAACTCTGGACTGATTTTTTGCCTGCACTGATTCACTCCAAAGACTTATTGGTGGCATTATGGATTGATTTTTTGCAATAATACATATGTGAATTCTTTATCTTGTTGTTTTCTATATACTGTAGGGGCACCTCGTTGTGTATTTTCAGTCTCTGCTCAGAATTTCAGGGAGATTTTGTTTACTTTATGAGACAAACAGAAGGCTAAGGATATCAAAATCGCACTTGGTTATCTTCCACTGTCCAAAAGAAGCGGTACTGGACACTTGAAGACCAACCCTCCTGGTCTCCAGAAATCCGGATACAATCCATGGATTAATCAATATTCGTTAAAGACTCCGCACCCGCATAAAACATGATGTAACCGAAGGATTCAGTAAAGTTCAAGTTCAAGTATAGACGGCACAGACTCCCAAACTTCTTGCTTGTTAAAAGATTTTCTTTTTATTCATTTATTTTTCACAGAAACATCTTTCTCTTCCAATCATTGTAGCCAACACATTTTGTCCACACGGACGTCTTCAGGGCTACAAGCAAAGATAAGTGCAAAAAATACACTGTATTAAAATGTCAAAATCTACACCCAAATAACTTCTTTTCTCATTAAAATTATATTGAACAACTACCAATTCATCACAAACGAATGCCATTCTCATTTATCTTCTCCACATCAAATTCTCATATTAATACTAATCACAATACTCCAAGAGTTTTTGCAAAATTGCACTGTGCCATAGTATCCAGAAAAAAATGATATTTACAAAAATAAATAACCCTCTATATCATGATGCTTCTCATTCTAAATATGGGACTGTTCACTCTGATCTTCCCCTTGTAATTTATTTAAAACAGGCCAATATTCTGGAGAAGTACTGATTAGTATCTGTGTACCAAATATTTATCTTTGAATTAGTTAATTAACTACGATTATTATCAACTACACATAATAATCGCATTTGTACTCACCAAGTAATTCAGTACATAAGAGTTGTCAATTTTTGGTGATTTTTTTCCATTACTCAATTTCATTCACTTCACTTATCATGCGGTATATTTTTGGTCTCTCTTATTACTATAAAGAAAATGCCAAAACGTCTTTGAATCAATGTGATTCAATAAATGAACTATCATTTCATAGAGAACCCTCGTCCATCAGGAATGTCATCATTTTACCTGGGCAGCAGATCCCAAAACAAAATGTCAACTTGTTCACATTGGGGTCGATGTCTCTTGTCTGACCAGTTAGTAATAATATAAATCAGAAAAGTCCCAATAGGTGCTTTACACATCCTAAATGTATTTGTTTTCATTGGATTATACTAGTCTTCCTTGTGCACCCTGTGACCAACATTAACATGCCCTGTTCTCTAAATCATCAAAGCACATGAGGTAATGTGATCGTAAATAACAAAATCTGATGTTTATCTCTTATTTTCTCATCTCCGAGAGGAAGCAAATGTTAAGAAACAAAGTGAACATAATTCCCAGTCATTAAGTATATAAATTTATGGGCATGAGAAATATTCATCTACTCATGGTGAACAATGTAAACAGGCGACTCAATTTCGTCTTGTGTCGCGTCCAGCAGATATACACTGAATCCATATTCAAAACACGGCAGTCATCTTTCAACATCACATTCATCACAGTTATTGTACCTCATATCCCTTTGAACCAATTTTTAAAATTATATATATAATGCACTACATGTGCCTAGGACCTGTAAATTAATGCTACTAGTGAGCCTGCAGCACTGATTGTGCCACCCACATAAGTAGCCCCTTAATCATGTCTCAGGCCTGCCATTGCAAGGCATGTGTTTGCAGTTTCACTGTCATTTTGATTTGACATTTAAAAGTACTCCCCTTTTTACACATATAAGACACCCATAAGGTAGGCCCTAGGTAGCCCACAGGGCAGGGTGCTATGTAGGTAAAAGGCAGGGCATGTATTATTTGTCCTGGTAGTGGAAACTTCCTAAATTCGTTTTCCACTTCTGTGAGGCCTGCTCCTTTCATAGGATGGCATTAGGACAGCCCTCATATACTGTTTGAGTGCTAGATTCTGATCAGAAAGGGGTAACCAGGTCATATTTGGTATGACCAGAATGGTAATAGAAGACCCTGCTTATTGGTGAGGTTGGAGTTTATATTACTATTTTAGAAATGCACTTTTAGAAAGTGAGCATTTCTCTGCACTTAAAATCCATCTGTGCCTTACAGCCTGTCTCCAATCAACGTCTGGGCTGGTTGACAGCTTCCTTGTGCATTTCACCCAGACAAGCACAAACACAGTCACACCTGCACTCATCTGCATACTGAATGGTTCTTCCAGGGCTGGAAGGATGGAGGGCCTGCCACTTACATTTCAAAGACTAGTGGCTGGTCCTCACAGAATGGACTGCTAAACCCCCTACTGGGACCCTGGCAGACAGACCTGTACTGAAAGAGGAACTTGTACACTTCAAAACCCCTCATTGAAGTCTCACCCACTTCAAAGGCATTTTTGGGTATATAAACTGGGTCTCCGACCCCACTAACGCAGACATTTCTTGACCTGAACCTACAACCCTGCAAGACGAACTGTCTGGATGCCTAAAAGACTCATCTGGACTCCTTTGCTGAGAAGTACTGCTGCCCTTCTTTTGCCCTGTTGCCCTGCTGCCCTCTGACTTTGCTGAGATGTGCTCTCCAAGGGCTTGGCTTGCGCTTGCTTCCTGTTTTCTGAAGTCTCAGGGCCAAAAAGACTTCGGGCCATATTTATACTCCGTTTGCGCCGGATTTGCGTCGTTTTTTTTAACGCAAATTTGACGCAAAACAAACTCCATATTTATACTCTGGCGTTAGACGCGTCTAGCGCCAAAGTCCATGGAGTTTGCGTCATTTTTTAGCGTGGACACCTACTTTGCGTTAATGATATGCAAGGTAGGCGTTCCCGTCTAAAAAAATGACTCCGAGGCATGTGCGTTGTATTTACACTCCCGGGCAAAAATGACGCCCGGGAGTGGGCTGGTTAAAAAAAATGACATCCAGCCGCATTTGCGTCGTTTTTTAGTGCCTGGTCAGGGCAGGCATTAAGGGACCTGTGGGCTCGGAAGGAGCCCAGAGGTGCCCTCCCATGCCACCAGGGACCCCCCCTGTCACCCTTGCCCACCCCAGCAGGACGCCTAAGGATGGAGGGACCCATCCCAGGGAACATAAGGTAAGTTCAGGTAAGTCATTTTTTTTTTTTTTTGTGGCATAGGGGGGCCTGATTTGTGCCCCCCTACATGCCACTATGCCCAATGACCATGCCCAGGGGACAGAAGTCCCCTGGGCATGGCCATTGGGCAAGGGGGCATGACTCCTGTCTTTGCTAAGACAGGAGTCATTTCAATGGGGGTTGGGAGTAAAAAAAAATGGCGCAAATCGGGTTGAGGCGAAAATTTTGCCTCAGCCTGACTTGCCCCATTTTTTGGCGCCCAAGCTCCATATTCCCCTACGCCGGCGCTGCCTGGTGTACGTAATTTTTTTTGACGCACACCAGGCAGCTCCGCCGGCTAACGCCGGCTAACGTCATTGAATAAATACGCCGCCCGCACGGCGCTTCAGAATGGCGTTAGCCGGCGATAGATTTTTTGACGCACAACTGCGTTGGCGCAGTTGTGCGTCGAAAAGTATAAATATGGCCCTTCATATCTTCAGAAAACTCCTTGTGCACCAAAAATAGACACACAACCTGCCGAAACAATGCACAGCTGTTTTGCGACCAAGAACTCACCGCACAGCCTAGCCGGAATGACGCAGACCCACTTCCCAAGTGAAGATTCTACGCAGCACCTGCCTTTTGACTGGAAATTTGATGCACAGCCCTGTCAGATCGACTCACAGCCAAACTGCAACGATGCAGCCGATTCTTCGAGTGGAAAATCGATGCAGCGCCTGCTGTGTGACAAAAAATTTGATGCTTCTCCATATCGGATTGACACAATGCCTGTGACGGGGTGTTTCAAAGTTGCTGCTGACGCTTGGGGGAAAAGGAAGAACTACAGCTACCGGCCGCCCTGGGCTCCCCTGCTGATACATATTGACGCGCCCCTCGCGGGATGCAGGTGTTTCAAAGTTGCTGCTGACGCTTGGAGGAAAAGGAAGAACTACAGCTACCGGCCGCCCTGGGCTCCCCTGCTGATACATATTGACGCGCCCCTCGCGGGACGCTGGTGTTTCAAAGTTGCTGCTGACGCTTGGGGGAAAAGGAAGAACTACAGCTACTGGCCGCCCTGGGCTCCCCTGCTGATACATATTGACGCGCCCCTCGCGGGACGCGGGACGCACGCAGGAGGCCCGTCTACGCCCGTCTTCGCCCGTATGAGGCCGGGCTGGTACCAGTCTCTTTGCTGAGGCTCCAATTACCAAGTAAGAGTTGTTTTATTACCTTGTTTCTCTTTTGTTACTACCAATTCCATGGGGAAGAGGAAGGCTGCTGAGTTGTCGGTCCCCCTCAACAAAACCAAAAAACAGAAAAAGCGCCCCAGGAAACGAGTTAATACGGTCAGAAGATGTGATCCTAAATCCCTCGAAGAAATAAATTTGCTTTTTGAGGAAGTGGAGGCCATTTTAAATAGTGAGATGGATACTAATGGAGCCCAGCCTATAAAGAAGTCCCGTTCACAACCTAAGAGGATTCAAGAATTCTTTCACAAAAAGAAGAAGGGAGATTATACCCATGAATACACCAGTGAGATGGAGGGCAAGGGGAGCACCACGGCGGTCACAGGATCTGCAACCAGCGACACGGACTCGTCCTCCAATGGGAGCTCCCTTGTGGTGGCGGCAACATCTGTGCCCCCCACTTCAACAGGTACAGCCGCCACCCCCCCTACCAGCACCGCCCTCCCAGCAGCCCCTCAGCGTGTGCCCCCTGCCCGCTCACCCAGGAGGGTGGGCATCACCTTCGCCCCAGGCACCTCAGCCCCTGACCCTGTCACCTCTGCTGCCCTCAGTGAGGAGGCCATTGACCTCCTCAGGTCACTCACTGTTGGGCAGTCTACCATTTTGAATGCCATCCAGGGTGTAGAAAGGGAGTTGCAACACACAAATGCATTCCTGGAGGGCATTCATTCTGGTCAGGCTGCCCTTCATCGAACCGTTCAGACTCTGGCCTCAGCACTGATGGCAGCCATTGTCCCTGTGTCTAGCCTCCCCCCTCCAACTTCCTCCACCCGACCCAATCCCCTGTACCTCTGCCTATCCCAAGCACACCATCAGACCAGCCTGCACACACCTCACCACACAAGGGAAGCTCAGGCAAACATAAGCACCACACATCCCACAGGCACTCACGCAAGCATCACACACATACAGACACCCCAACATCCACTGACTCCACTGTGTCCCCCTCCTTCTCGTCTCCCTCCTCCCTCCCAGTCTCGTCTACACACACACCTGCATGCACTACCACTACAGCCACTACGTTCCGCACCAGCACACCCAACACCACACCCCGCTCATGTGCACTCACCACCCCCACTACCATTTACACTTCCCCTGTGTCCTCTCCCAGTGTGTCTGTGACGCCCCCTCCGAAGATACACAAACGCAGGCACACACCCACCCAACAGCCATCCACCTCACAACACCCTCCAGCGCATGCACATGCACCCAAATCCACAAAAGTTACACCTCCTACAACCACTACCTCTTCCTCCACTCCCAAACCCCCTCCAGCTACCTGTCCCAGTGTGTCCAAACAAGTTTTCCTGTCCCCCCTTAACCTATTTCCCACCACCCCCGTCCAACTCATACCCGTACTAGCACCTCAGCCAAAAAATCTCCGGAACCAGTGGTGCCTGTTGTTACAGGTATGTGGAATGCACCGGCCACCAGGGCAGCCAGTGTGGCACGGAGCCACAGCACATCCAGTCCCCCCCTGTGAAGCACCAGAAGTTGGACAGTGCCCGGCGGGAGAGGGGGAAGACTCCAGCCAGCCAAGCCGCTCACAGGGGTCACAGGGGGAGTGTGGACTCAGCTGTGACTCCTCCCAAGGTGGGGAAGGGGCAGAAGAAACCCTCAAAGTCTGGGAGGAGCAGCACGGCAGAGAAGACCGCCATCATCCCCGCTGGCCAGGTAGCCACCGCCATCCCCATCGTCACTGCCCAGGAGGCCACCGCCAGCCCCATTGTCACTGCCCAGGAGGCCACCACCAGCCCCATCGTCACTGCCCAGGAAGAGGCCACCGCCAGCCCCATTGTCACTGCCCAGGAAGAGGCCACCGCCAGCCCCATCGTCACTGCCCAGGAAGAGGCCACCGCCAGCCCCATCGTCACTGCCCAGGAGGGTCAAGCAAGCCACAGCCCAGCTGACCCATGAAGGACCCCCAGCCACAGCCCAGCTGGGCAATGACGGACCGCCATGGCAAGCACTGCTGAACAGGGCAAAGACCGCCATGGCCAGCACCGCTGAACAGGGCAAGCACCGCTGAACAGGGCAAAGACCGCCATGGCAAGCACCGCTGAACAGGGCAGGCACCGCTGAACAGGGCAAAGACCGCCATGGCAAGCACCGCTGAACAGGGCAAGCACCGCTGAACAGGGCAAAGACCGCCATGGAAAACACTGCTAGCACATTTGCGGCAGGGGCAGTGACGCAACTGGGACCGTCACGGGGTGAGTGCTGCACTCTGGGCACCAGTCACCCTCCAGAACCAGTCGAGACATGCATCCACTCCCTCTGTCCTTGGCAGGATGAAGCACTCTGGGCACCAGTCCCCCTCCAGAACCAGTGGAGACATGCATCCACTCCCTCTGTCCTTGGCAGGATGAAGCACTCTGTGCACCAGTCCCCCTCCAGAACCAGAATGGAGACATGCATCGACTTGAGAGACTGTGGCTTTGCACTCCCCAGGATGGTACAGTGGGCAAACCAACCACTGTAGAGACTTGAGAGACTGTGGCTTTGCACTCCCCAGGATGGTACAGTGGGCAAACCAACCACTGTAGAGACTTGAGAGACTGTGGCTTTGCACTCCCCAGGATGGTACAGTGGGCAAACCAATAACTGTAGAGACTTGAGAGACTGTGGCTTTGCACTCCCCAGGATACATCAATGGACATGGAGCCCCCTCGTGGATCTGGCGTCGTGCACTCATCCGGCTGAGGTGCCCCCCCTTCCCTTCCCCCTGAGGTGCCTGTTGTATTTCTATCTGATGCCCCAGCAGTGTTCTCTCCGTCATGTTCGGGTATCTTGTGTGGGCCTCGCCTATGCATTTTGGGCCCAGTGGTCCACGGACTATGAATGATGCAAAACCTGCACTAATAATCGTGGTGTATATTTTGTTTATAGTGTATATATATATATATGTATATTTTTGCTTACTGAATTTTGATATATTACAATAGTTACACTAATTTCCTTTTGTCTTTGCATTCTTCCGGGGGGGTTGGGGGGTGTTACTGTAATGTATAGATAAGCATTGGTGTGTGTGTTGTAGTGGGTGAGGGTCGGGTGGGGGTTGGGGTGTTGGGTGTGTGTGTCCCTGTTTTTTGCCTCCCCCCTCCCCTATGTCGTAGGTGCAGTACTCACCGTGCTCTTCGCCGCCGGTGTTGGTGCTCCTCGTAGATGAGCAGGAAGACTAGCGCTGAGAGAATGTGAAGTTCCGGCTCCATGGTGCCCTCCTTCCTCGTGGAGTGTGTAGAGGTAAGCGTTTTCCCTTCAAAATGCCTGTCTCCGCCGTGTTTTTATCCGCGTTGAATCCGCCCCCGAAAAGGTGGCGGATTGGTAGGTTGTGATACTGTGGGCGGTACATTGTCTCCCGCCTGTCTGTTGGCGGTGACCGCCGTGCTGTTTGTTTGTACCGCCGTGGCGGACGGAGTGTTAAAGTGGCTGTCTTTGTTGGCGGTTTCCGCCACGGTCGTAATTGCAAAATTTTTACCGCCGGCCTGTTGGCGGTCTTACTGCCGCTTTAACACCGTCCGCCAGGGTTGTAATGAGGGCCTATATTCGGAGGACCTTAGGTTTTGACAATGTATTCCCTATATATTCCATCTGTTATTTGAGAGTGACTTGTCAGAACTCTCTCATGCTGTGAACCATATTGTTAAGA
The DNA here is from genome assembly GCF_031143425.1 of Pleurodeles waltl. Taxonomy (NCBI): domain Eukaryota; kingdom Metazoa; phylum Chordata; class Amphibia; order Caudata; family Salamandridae; genus Pleurodeles; species Pleurodeles waltl. The sequence continues at coordinate 456,070,360 of NC_090440.1, read as the reverse complement.
CAAGAATTAATCTGAAAAATGTCTCTGAAGGGGAGTTTCTTGATAAAATACAATGTAAGGATGAGAATCTGAGTACAACTTAATTAAATTGATGGTATGTCAACAAGAGACTAATGACTACTGGTACTATTGTCATGGAGAACTTAAATGTATGCTCAGAAACTTAGGTCCACCTACTGGTTTGTGACAGTTGCACAGAGTGTGCATTGGATGCTTTATTAGAATTTCTGAGAGACTCAAACTCTAACATTAAGGATATAAATTTGAAGACAGCATAATAACTTTAAACTTTGGATCAAGCTAATGTATGTAGGTATTTCAATCATACGTTTCAATTGATGGTGGGTTTTATATGCAATAAAACAAATCTTAGTGTGCACAGAGTCCAAGAGGTGGATAGTGGCAATAATAGATAATACTAATGCTCTATTTGTGGTAGTGTGGTCGAGCAGGAGGCTTATCAGAGGGTAGTGTTGAGCATTTGCTGAACACACACAGGCAATAAGTGGGAACACACACTCAAAGACTTAACTCCAGGCCAATAGGTTTTTATATAGAAAATTATTATTTTCTTAATTTGTTTTAGAACCACAAGATTCAGAATTCAAGTAAATACATAAATTGTAAGGTACTTGGCATAGGTAAATATAGAACTTTGAATGAAAACAGTAATATACACAGTTTTTAAAAAAATGGCAATAAGCTATTTTAAAAGTGTACACAGTGCAAAATTCAACAGTTTCTGGGGGAGGTACGTACATGTTAGTTTAGCAGGTAAGTAAAGCACTTACAAGTTCAGTTTCCGGCGCATAGACAGCCCACCGTTGGGGGTTCAAGTCAACCCCAAACACCCAGCAACTCAGGGACGGTCAGGTGCAGAGGTCAAAGAGGGGTCAAAATAACATAGGCGCCTATGGAGACTAGTGGTGCTCCGGTTCCAGTCTGCTAGCAGGTAAGTACCTGCATCCTCGGGGAGCAGACCAGGGGGTTTTTGTAGAGCACTGGGGGGGTCCCAAGTAGGCACACAAAATACACCCTCAGCGGTAAAGGTAGGCCGGGTGCAGTGTGCAAAGTAGATGTCAGGTTTTGAATAGAAATCAGTGGAGGGACCTGGGGGTCACTCTGAAGAATCAGGCAGGGCACAGGGGGGCTTTTAGGGCCAGCCGCCAACTAGGCAACGATGAGGGCCGCCTGCTGGTCTCTCCTGCACCGGTAGTTGGTTCCTCTCGGGCCTAGGGGCTGCGGGTGATGTTCTTCTTCCAAGCGTCAGGTTCTTTGTTACCTGGCAGTCGTGGTAAGGCGGAGCTTCTGCAGTGTTGGTTTCTCTGGACACGAGCCGGGGGCATCGGGTGCAGAGTGTTGGGGGCTCAAGCTTCAGGAGTGAGGTGGGAGACCCTTTAAATATGTTTTCTTCCTTGTTGTTTATACAGAGCTGCTGTCCACAGGAGTTTCTTGGTCTTTTGGGTTGCAGGGCAGTCCTCTGAGTCGGCAGAGGTTGCTGGTCCCACTGGATGCATCGCTGTTGCAATCAATCATTCAATTAATCAATCATTTGTAAAGCGCGCTACTCACCCGCTAGGGTCTCAAGGCACTGAAAGGGTGGGATGGGGGAAGTGCTACTGCTCGAATAGCCAGGTCTTGAGGTGTTTCCTGAAGGTCAGCAGGTCCTGGGTCTGTCGTAGGTGGACAAGGAGTGAGTTCCAGGTCATGGGGGAAGGTGGGAGAAATATCTGCCTCTGGCTGTAGTTCGGTGGATGCGAGGGGCGGTGGCGAGGTTGGCGGAGCGGAGTTGACTATTGGGAGTGTGGAAGGTGAGTCACTCATTGAGGTAGGCAGGGCCAGCATTGTGGGGTGCTTTGTGAGCGTGGATGAGGAGTTCTTTGAATCTGGAGACAGGCCAAGTCAGTTGTCGTCTCCGTCTTCTCTGCGGGGCTTTCAGGTCAGCAGTCCTTCTTCTTCTTTAGGCTATCAGGAAATCTGTTTTCCTGGGTTTAGGGTTGCCCCTAAGTACTAAATTTAGGGGGGTGTTTACAGCTGGAAGGCAGTAGCCAAAGGCTACTGTCCCTGAGGGTGGCTACACCCTCCTTGTGCCGCCTCTCTTTGGGGAGGAGGCACATCCCTAATCCTATTGGGGGAAATCCTCCAAAGCAAGATGGAGGCTTAGGGGCTGTTGTGGCTGGAGGGTGACTCCTCCTTGTTTTTCTCATTATCTCCTCCAGACTTGCCGCCAAAAGTGGGGGCTGTGTCCGGGGACCAGGCATCTCAACTAGCTGAAGTGCCCTGGGGTGTTGTAACACCAGGCTCGAGCCTTTGAGGCTCACCACCAGGTATTACAGTTCCTGCAGGGGGAGATGTGAAGCACCTCCACCCAGGACATTCTTTGTTCCTGGTGACAGAGTGCAGAAAGGCACTCAACCCATTTGGCCACAAACTAGTCTGGAATTGGCAGGCTGGCTTAGACCGATCAGCCTAGCACTAGGAGTTGGGCTGGCATGCAGGGGGCATCTCTAAGATGCCCCCTGAGCGCATTTCTCATAAATCCCACACTGGCATCAGTGTGGATCTATTGTGCTGTGAAGTTTGATACCAAACTTCCCAGTATTCAGTGTAGCCATTATGGAACTGTGGAGTTCGTGTTTGACCAACTCCCAGACCATATACTCTTTATGGCTACCCTGCACTTACAATGTCTAAGAATTGGCTTAGACACTGTAGGGGCATAGTGCTCATGCAGCTATGCCCTCACCTGTGGTATAGTGCACCATGCCTTAGAGCTGTAGGGCCTGACTCACCTATGCCACAGGCAGTGGGTTGTGGGCATGGCACCCTGCCCTGAGGGGAGTGCCATTTCGACTTAGGGGGTCATTATGACCCTGGCGGTCTTTAACCACCAGGGCCAAAATGACGGGAGCACCGTCAACAGGCTGGCGGTGCCTCCCGGCGTATTTGGTCGCACCGCCGGGGCCGGGTGTATACCGCCATTTTAGCCCTGGCGGTGATGCCACTTGGCATGGGCAGTGCAGGGGCCCCCAGGCAGAGCCCCGTCGCGCATTTCACTGCCCGAATTTCGGGCAGTGAAAAGCGCAACGGGTGCTACTGCACCCGCTGCACATCAGCATTGCGGACGGCTCACTTACGAGCCGGCGGCAATGTTGATGTGACTTTTCCGCTGGCCCAGCGGAAATGTCAAAATAGGGAGCCAGCCATACCGCCAGCAATGGCGGTATTCTGGCGCCCGCAACCTCGGCGGTCTGCATGTTGTAATGACCCCCTTAGTCTTTTTCTCCCCACCAGCACACACAAGCTATGAGGCAGTGTGCATGTGCTGAATGAGGGGTCCCCAGGGTGGCATAATACATGCTGCAACCCTTAGAGACCTTCCCTGACCACAGGGCCCTGGGTGCCAGGGGTACCATTTACAAGGGACTTACCTGTGTGCCAGGGCTGTGCCAATTGTAGAGACAATGGTACAGTTTTAGTGAAAGAACACTGGTGCTGGGGCCTGGTTAGCAGGGTTCCAGCACACTTTCAATCATAATTAAAATCAACAAAAGGCAAAAAGCTAGGGGGTAACCATGCCAACAGTGGAATTTTCCTACATATGGTAACTAATTACATTTTTCTCCATTCATGAAGTATCCATAAACATTTCCAAATAAACATAGGTAATTATACTGACACGGTAATACAAACTAAAGGAAACTGATACATCCACATGTAGACTTGTATATACACTAACCTACCAAGGCATACACTCTTCCATACACTGACACACCCAGGCACTCACTGATGCATCTACTGACACACCCAGACAGACACTAATGCATACACTGACACACCCAGGCACACACTCATCCATACACTGACACAGCAAGACTCACACTGATGCATACACTGACACACCCAGGCACACACTGTTACATTACCTGACACATCCTGGCCGACACTGAAACATACACTGTCCCAGAGGAACACACTTATGCATACAGTAACACAAAGAAACATGCTGTAGTACAGTCTGACATATTTCACAACAATGAGGTACACAGACACAGCTCTTTTTTTAATAAATGGAATGGTTGTAACAAGAACCTCTTTTTATTGTTTTTTTTAAAGTTTTTTATGTTTTTGGTTTTTGAAACAAAACGTCTCTACAGATGAGCCCAGCAGGAAACAAAGAGGCAACATGCTTTACTTTGTAAAAATAATAAACACTATTTCAAGATTATGAAAAAAACCTCGCAGGAGGTCAAGGCAGTTTGCTAAGTAAGTCACTGTGCCTCCCAATTCTTGGAATACTGATGGGACAGTAATACTCAATGTTTACTGTCCTTCTGGAGCTGTACAATATGAGGGATCTTCTCATCATATAAACTCTTTCGTGGATGGCACGTGAGTGATTCCATATAAAGCTAGTGTCATGGTTCCTTGAGAGAATTGTTTGCAACAAATGGTACATGTGACAAACTTTGTCACCACCTTCATCTCTCCTGCAGAAATAGTGAAATATGTCATACTTCACTTCCTTTCTTGGGATGAGATGTCTGCTCCACTTCTTCCATGGTGAGATCTTCTTAGTGCTCTGGCTCAGAAGAACCGCTGGCCACTGAAGAAAAATAAACAGCACCAAAAGAGCCACATCCAAGTCATACACTAGATCTCACTGCTGTCTGCACAGAGTTCAGTCTAGTAATGAGTACTGTAGAATGTGGCTACAACAGTAATAGGGTGTGGTCCAAATGCTGCAATGAAATGGGAAGGTTTGGTTATGACATTGGGAAGATCTGTGGTTTCCTTCTTCGATCCGTGGTTCCAGATAACATGTGAATTCACATATTTAAAATGAACACAACAATAAGGTCAGTTTGTAGTGAATCCTAGTTTGTTTTAATGGGATAACAGGAGTTAGCTTAGCTTTGACTTGCAGACTCATGCCCCCGTCACCTAGTGACTTTTAACCTACTTAGCTTGCTCTGTCTTAGCCCATTTGATTATTTAATTCTTCTAAAATGGCTGCCTTGTTTATAGTTCGGCCACTTATTATGATTTGCATTATGAGTGCCACCGTGTTAGGGCATCAAGTTCAAATGACAAAGACAAACAAACTGTAGGTGTTCACACTTAGGGACTTTCCCTCTCCATGCTTTCGAGGGAATTGTTTATATTAATTGCCGCCCCAAGCATGCATGTTATCTACTGTTTGGGAACACACCTACGTCAGGGGCCCAAGTAGATCTGTATAAATACATCACACTTTAGGCACATAATCAGAGGGATTCCGACCAGAGGGCATCGCCGCCATCGCTGATATCGATGCTGCACGTCGTATTGACGTTGACTCAGTCTTCGTGTCCCTGTGGAGTCTGAGATAGAGACCTCATTTCAAGATAATGAGGGTTGGGGGCTCCTCTCATGGACATGGCATTGGCAGATTAGGTTTAAAATACCCAGCTCTCCTTTAGGTAGGAGGTTAGGCCTGTCATGATAGGGTATTAGGACATATTACACACTTTGGGGGTCATTACAACCTCGGCGGTCTGCATGGCAGACCGCCGAGGTTGCGGGCGCCAGAATACCACCATTGCTGGCGGTATGGCTGGCTCCCTATTTTGACTTTTCCGCTGGGCCAGCGGACGGTAACAGAGTTACCGTCCGCTGGCCCAGCGGAAAAGTCACATCAACATTGCCGCTGGCTCGTAATTGAGCCGGCGGCAATGCTGATGTGCAGCGGGTGCAATAGCACCCGTCGCGCATTTCACTGCCCGAAATTTGGGCAGTGAAATGCGCGACGGGGCTCTGCCTGTGGGCCCCTGCACTGCCCATGCCAAGTGCATGGGCAGTGCAGGGGCCCCCAGGGGCCACCTGAGTCCCCTTACCGCTAGCCTCTTCCTGGTGGTGCAAACCGCCAGAAACAGGCTGGCGGTAGGGGAGTCATAATCCCCAGGGCAGCGCTGCTTGCAGCGCTGCCCTGGCGGATTATCACCGCAGGGGTTGAAATCGCAGTATACCGCCGGCCTGTTGGCGGTGCTCCCGTCGTCATAATGACCCCCTTTATGTCTTCCCATGTTATTGCAAGATGGTGGGGGGTCTTTGTAATAATGACTCTTGTCTTTATAATTCTGTTTCTTGCACTGTTCATTATCCTATTCATTGCAACCCATGCAACTTATCGCAGATTGCAGTTGTGTTAAATAAAAACCATTGAAACTTTACTGCATCTTCATTATTGCCTGTGTTTGGATGAGACATAATGTATCTGTGAGAAAAGGGTAATCTCCGCTTAACCACGACACTCCCTGAGATGTCATACTCTCGAGTCCATGCGTAAAGGCTGCCACAAATCACCTTTTACTATTTGGGTTTTTGGTGAGGCGCTGCTAGTGAGCTGGAAGGGTTGAGACGACAGTTGCAACTTGTTGTAGGATAGGCATAGTCACCTACAAACATAAGTACTGTCATCCTTAAACCAGCAGTCTTGCCTAGAGCAAGAGTCCAAACTATGACATGGTGCCACCAACCATGGTGTTTAGGCACTAATTTACGGATACCCTGATTATCACTGTCTCACAGACAACAGGTACCCTAAGTACCATTAAACGGAGACGTCCATGGTCTTTGGGAAGATCCTCCTCAGCTGAAAAGGTAACACCTGATTAGGCTGTAGGTTGTTCGAGCTCGAACTCATAAAAGGACTTTACTACCCATTTGGTGTTCCGTTTCTCTGACCAATGTTACAAATATGGCTAACGCCATAGAAATTCCTGCGAATGCTAGACAGGCATTAACACAACACTTACTAGCGCATGGCCTTACACCAGAAGGCGGGATGTTACTGTTATAATAGAAGCTAATGAAGCATACCAAACAGAAAATTTTACTGTTGGGTCACCTTTCCTGAGGTGGACCAAAGAACACATACATTCTACACATACGAAATTGCAAATGTACCTCAGCTGTACCAAGCATACCAGTATCATGAAATATCGCTCACATACCAAGAGCATCAGAACTGGTTTGAAGGGACCCTACCACATGTAATACAAAGAGTGAGACTTGGGGCCAGATGTAGCAAAGGTTTTTCATGTTGCAAACAGCGAATTTCGCTGTTTGCGACGTGCAAAACCCATATCGCGATGCCCTATTCCCGTTTTGCGAGTCGGTAACCTGCTTACCGACTCGCAAAACGGGACTGCGAGTATCAAATAGGAAGGGGTGTTCCCCTTCCTATTTGCGAGTCGCAGTGTGATGCTGCATTGCTTTGTGACCACGAACGCGGTGGCAAAGCAATCGCAGTTACCACCAGTGTCACACTGGTGGTAACCCATTCGCAAAAGGGAAGGGGTCCCCAGGGGACCCCTTCCCCTTTGTGAATGGCCTGGAAAACATTTTTTCAGAGCAGGCAGTGGTCCATAGGACCACTGCCTGCTCTGAAAAAATGAAACAAAAACGTTTCTTTTTTTCATTTTGTAATGCATCTCGTTTTCCTTTAAGGAAAACGGGCAGCATTACAAAAAAAAAAAAAAACTGTTTTATTTAAAAGTAGTCACAGACATGGTGGTCTGCTGTCTCCAGCAGGCCACCATCCCTGTGAGTGCTGCGAGTCGCAAGGGTGTTGCAAATTGCGACCCACTTCATTAATTTTAATGAGGTGGGCCTTTGTCAGGGACACCATCCTGCATCCTAAATTGCAACTCCTGATTTGCGAGTTGCAATTCAGGACACACCTACATCTGGCCCTAGGTCCTTTATGTAATAATGGATCGACATGGCCTATGTTTGTCACATACACACCTCATGTTCTAGTGTGTAGAACATACACACTAGTTCAGTTCGTAATGCGAACTTTGAACACAACACCAGCGCGTCCAGCTCCACCAGCATCTGGTGGATACCAATTGGCTACTGGGATTAATCCACAAACAGTGCATACTATCATGGGTAAAATACTCACAGAACAAGAGAAAATACCGTTTTGGATAGCCCCGAAAACAAACCAGCTGCAAGCTGTGTTTCCCCATACGGGACCACAGGTAAAACATAGACTTCTCACAATGTGCTTGCCCTTCGGGATGGTTCCCTCGGTGGATGACTGCGCCACATGGGGAACAGTCTTCGCTGCTATATATACTACCACGCATGGTACCCCGACACTTGCCAATTTACCGGAAGTGTTAAAACAAATACAAAATGAGCATGGGGCTGCACCAGCCTTAGATTTGGGGATGAAATTAATGTGTAACTTTGACGCGGTTTCCTCAATAATACTCAGTAATATTAAAGGGGAAGCAGTAGCACTGGCTATACGCCAGCGTCTCAGAGAATCTCCACAATTGGAACAGGAGAGACAGCTACCAAAAATTATTTCCAACACCTATACTAGTATAGGGCGGGATAGTGTGGGAGCCAAACCAAAGAAATTGGAATTACAAAGTACCACTTTTGAGGAAGGTACGAAGCAGGCACAAGAGGGCTCTAAAAAGCTCTGGGAAAAACAGAAAGAATTTAAGGATAGATGAAATAGGAGGGCTGATTCTCCACACCCGGAGAACTCCGAAAGTAGATACAATCTCAGAAATAGGGAAAATATTAAAACTCCTTACAGATATACTGATTCACGTCCCTCTCGTTCCTTTCAGGACGCACCGGATAGACGTAGCAAGAGAGGCGGGCGTCCTGATCGACGTCCTTAATACGTGAAACAAAAGAAAGACATAACACAGTCTACAGTCGAAAAAGAAGAAAAGGCTCCTCATCAGAAGCCACAGTTTAAAAAGAAAAAGGTGGCAGCACTGTCAGCTAAAAATGCCAGTACACTTGAGAACATTGTTGAGGAACAAGACGTGGGCAGTGACACTGTTAGACAGTGCAGCAGAGGTCACAATATGTCATCAGAGTCTGAAAGATCATCTGGATGTGACAGCAACTAGCGATTTTATTGCAGTTGAGACTGCGGACGGCCGCGTTCTCCCACCCAATAGGTTTTATGATTTAAAAATTCAAATAGAGAGAGACATGGAGCGCACCATTGGTGTGATATTCTGGGATGAACTTGCTAGTGATCTCCTATTGGCCAAAAGAGACTGGCCACCCGAGCACATCCGTAAGCTCCCACATGGGGAAGATGTCATTTTGCCTTCTTTCTCTAAGCTTGTTCCAGATGCAGAAAAACACGCATGTGCTATTGAATGAGCTTTTGCGCAGGAACCCTCGTTATACCGCAATCATGTAGGTCGGGAAAAGGACTCTCCTTGTCATGTGATTCCTATTACATCTACACCCCAACCTCAGCCACAATATCCTGTTAAACATGAAGCAAAAGCTCCGGTGAGGGAGATCCTCACTCAGCTCAAGTATCAGGGAGTAATTGAGCCCTGTACATCTGCAATGTATAACCCGTTATTCCCTGTTGCAAAGCCGGACCATTCCTACAGAATAGTCATGGATTACAGACATTTAAATAGTCATACACGTATATATGCTATACAAAACTCACATAGCACAGCAATGATAAATAATATAGTGCGTAAAAAATATAAAACAACATTTGATATTTCTAATGGGTTTTTCTGCCAGAACTTAGCACATGAAAGTCGGGACCTGAGTGCATTCTCATTTGGCTCACAAAAACGCTTTTGTCATTTACCCCAAATCTATAAGAATAGCCCAGGGCTATTTTCAGCCTGTGTAACATCAATATTATATCATATTGATCCCGAGACGCTATCCTACGTGGATGACATATATCTCATGGACGACGACCTCAACATTAATCTTGTAAGGGTCGATCGGATAATTTGGGGATTTGCAGACCTCGGATACATATTCAACTTAAAGAAAAGTAAGATTGCCTTTCTCAGTGTATTGTTCCTGGGATATGAGCTATCGAACGAGGGGAAGATTCTGGCCCGCACTTTCTAAAGAAATGTGCACAATTACACCCTCCTAGCACTCTCAGGAAACTACTGTCATTACTAAGTTTCTTCAACTTTGGCAGAACATACATTCCAGACTATGCACAGCGTATCAAGCCACTTTATGACTTGATACAGCCAAACTTTTCTAGCCGACACTGGACAGTTGAACACACACGTATGCTTAGGGAATTGCAACAGGACATGGTAGAAGATAAACACTTGCACCCACGTGACAATAAAACGAATTTGATCATCAGAATAATTGCTGGTGCCATTGGATTTACTTCTGTTAAGGTGACACAGTACCCATAGCATATAAATCATTTATACTCAGATGCAGAACAATGTTTTGCATCTACAGAAAAGATTCTGACTGCAGTTCAAATGGCTGTCATAAAGGAGAGGCCACTTGCCCAAGGGAAACGCATTAATGTTGTTCCCCCCGGTGCCGGCCTTACAGGCTGTCACCAAAGCAAGCGTTCCCATCGCTAAAGCATTACATCCACGTTGGATTCAGTGGGCAACGTCTCTGACCGCCACTGATGTTGATTACATCTTTGATCCAAAACTTCAGACACAAGAGTTTCTCCGGTATGAACAGGAGTACCCCGCTCCTCTAAATATCTTGCCACTAGACAGATACCATACTGTCATCTACACTGATGGTTCTATACAACCAGCTGTAGGTACCAAACATCAATACTCAGCCGCTTGCGCAGCCGTGACCGGTGTGATGGAGGATGGAGTTTTCCACCCTCACAACACCTACACACAGACCCTGGGGGACTGCACAGCTCAGTTGGCTAAACTCAAAGCTCTAATATTAGCACTAGAACACACAGAGCCAGGATGCCTGACTTTAGTAGTCTGTGACTCGTACTACTGTGTCCAGTCGTACAATGATTATCTTAATTATTGGAAGCTGAATGGGTTTAGAGATTCCAAAGGGAACACCATTAAACACAAAACATTGTGGGGGAGGGTGGCTGATCTTAAGGATAAGCTATCGTGTGTCCATGTAGTACCTACATTGGGCCACCAATGTGTAGGAGTACACAGTATCAGCAACACTTTGGCTGATGAAGCAGCCAAATCTGCAGTGGCTACGGCTTCTGTGGCTGCAGTGACTCGTTCACAAACAAGATTGGATAATGAAATACTGACTGCCGTGAAAGCTTCGGCTGAAGGCAAGTCCCTCCCGAAAGGGTACCCTACAAATTATTCTTATCATAGCAGTGCACAGAATGTTGCCTACGCAACAATTCCTGGGGTTGGAGATCAAGTGATCCCCAACGAAGACCAGAGATTAGGTCTAGTGAAAGCAGCGCATGAGGGTGTCACTTCTGCACATGCTGGTATTTCGGCCACGATAACACTCTTACAGAAACGCTTCTAGTGGCCTGGTCTATTCAGACGGACAAAAAAATACATCCTTTGTTGTGACATTTGCCAGCAAATAAAAGGCTCCAATATCAAACGCCCATAACAGACATCCCTCTTAGTGTCCAGCAGGCCACTATAATGTATTTACCTGGACCATTATGGTCCACTCCAACCTGATGGTGCATACAAATACATCTTAGTCACTGTAGATTCTTGTTCCAGATTCCTGTGGGTATGGCTGCAGCGGTTGGCTGACACTCGAACTGTTATAAAAGACTTGCTGATCTTCATCGGTACATATGCGGTTGCAGCATTCCATTCGCTCCAGGGCCCTGCATTTGCCTCTAAGGCATTCAGGAACACCATGGGGACGATGGGTGTTGCACGCCATTACTCCTCACCATTCCATCCCGAGGGAAATTCGGTTGTGGAAAGGCGGAACCTTGATCAAAAGCAGTCCTTAACAGCTCGAGTATTAGGTTCAGGCCGCAATTGGCTTCCTCACCTATATGGGGTCCAGAGAGCACTGAATAATCTGCCAAGACGGTCCTTGGGGGGACGCACTGCATATGAGGTTCTCTTTGGGATACCTATGCATGTCCCAGATCTTGATGGCTCTGGTTTGGTGGCAGCAAAAACACCATTTGACATAAATGAACGTCTCACTGTCTTACAAGAGCTTCAGCAATTTAGTGATGATAAATCATCTACCAGTGCTGCCACCTTAGGAATAAGGGATTTAGCAAAAACTTTGACTGGCTGGATTCCTAAAGTTGGGGATATGGTTTGTGAGAAGATTGCTGTGAAGAACGAATTCGGTCCATCATACAGAGCACCTGTCCCGGTCTTGGGAATTCAAGGTAGCAGAACTGTTGTCTTACCACCACAGCCTGGTTCCAGAACAAACAGATTAATTTCCATTGATGACGTCAAAGTTCACCATGTGGCCAATCCTTCACAGTAGACCAAGAGGTCCCTTGGGTAGTTCCCAATCCCCTCTCACTACCCAACAGGACATACCTCTAAATAGTAGAATGACCAACACTAATACGGACTATGCAACAATGTCCAACTCTGTCACAGATACCTCCTCGACCATGGGGAGGGCGGTAAATACTCTTGCTCGTTCCAGTTACCACTTCAATGACAACACCTGTCCAAGATGTGGCTGTTTTTTACACTAACACTACACAGACTGATGATGCGGTCTACTATGAGCCTCCACGTGAAGTGGACCAATCTACGAGTAATGCACCAGCTCCAGCATTTGCAGAGACTGCCTCAGGCTATTTCATAGACATTGATGATTTTTTTCAGATTCATCCACTAGTATGATTGACAATGTTTCAAAACCACGTAAGCTGTATCAATGGCTTACAAATAACTATTTAAACTACCCATGGAACTACTTATGGTTCTGTTTAACATTATTTTTTTGGGTTGGTTTTGTGACTGTTTTCTTTTTGCTTATAAATGGTCATTACATTCCTGAACGCTCCTCTGTCAAGCCGGTGGATGAAGTCTTAACTCCATATCATTCCTCACATAAGGTTTGAAGAGACTTGTCCCTTGTGGACATTTCAGCAATACCGATTTCTGATGGGATTGTGTGGGACAATGTTCCCTTTGATATATACGGGCCTACTGAGGTCATTCAAATTCCATATGTGTTCAAAATATCTATGACAGATGTGGTTACACCTGTTGTTGTATCTGATCATTGGGATGTCCAAACAGTTGATTCCATGCTAACTGAAATGAAGGACTATTCCGTACTTGAAAGTGATGATGTATATGAACATACAATGAATTATGGGGAAATGTTCTGTTATAACAACTGGGGACATTACTACCTACACTGTGCCACTAGACACAGGCCAGTATTGAAATATACACAGTGGGAACACTGTTCAACACCACCAGTGGGGAGCCCAAAACACTATACAGATAAATTTACATATTTCACTGGGCATGACACAAAAAATGCGGAGTCATATTATTTCAAGTTACTAACACAAAACTGGTTTATTCAAATCCCTTTATTTCCTGGCTTGCAGTTGAAGGTTACGAATACTGGAAGAGCACTATTGACTTAAAAAGTATATGGGTAACACAAGATTGGCAAATACAGGGTAAGGAAGCTTTATTTAGAGAATGCCTGATTCCTGTGCAAATTATTTTTTTAAATAACACCATTCAACAGACATCCTGTCTGGGGTTAGCGAACATTAAAGACATGAACACACCCAGTATCTCCACACTGGCAAAGTTTAATGATTGGCAATATTTCCTTACTATCACAGAGGAAAGGCTAGATGCAATGGTTAAGGCTGCTACCTATAATTCTTCACTTTCCAGTCCCAGCGGGTGCTTGATATGGCCAACTGACACCAATAGATGTCAAGCACGTTTTTTGAACTCTTCAGGGGGTTTTACAATTAATAGGCCAGACCCTCGCTTTGTATCGTGTCAACACACAGGTATAGTTACAACATACGGTGTGGGTAAACTGTGCAAACAATGGGTACAGTCTAACACGCTAGCCGCAGTTCAAAAACATCTTAACACTCTTTCTGAAGATGTAGACTCGCAGGATTTTCTGCTAGGTCCTAGGAAACAGCGCTCTAAATGGTTCCTATTTGCTCTGTATAATGAGATCTGGAAACGTTCACAGATACAAGCTGCTGCACGTTTAAGGCAAGTAGATAAGGAAAATCTAGAGAAGGCTTTAGCAGTTGTTGACAACGGCATGAACACTCTGTACAACAGGATTTATTCACTACCCAACATTGTGTTGTCTGCTTTTGATATCATTCAGACAGACATGTCCCGTTTATGTCATGGACAAATTCAGCTGTGTTACATCATGCAGCTAGGTTGGACATTACAGACACTGAAAAATGGCTGGATTCCATGGAAGTATATCAACATTAGTGAATTGTTCACTGCCTTTAATCTTTCCAGGGAACATCAGACGATGGCTAAAATGGAAGCTAGTTTCACCATGCTTCATATTGAAAAGTTAGATAAGTTGCCCTTCACAGTAGCAGAGAATCCTTCAACAATTTGGCTCCTACATGGCATAATTAATTTGCCCATTTCAACTTTTCGTTTTTTGAATTGCTTGAAACATCTTGCAGTGGGCAGGTTCGAGCAACTAGGCGATAGCTATATTAAGGAAGAGTGGGAGCTGCCCTTTGATTATGAAGGGCGAAACAGAGGATTTTCTTAGTGGAAGCGAATGTGAGACTACTGTTAGTCATTCAATGATATGTAAGAAGGTGTCCCTTCATGGCCTTTGCAATGCAGGGGTCGCAAACTTGGCCTGTTTTCTGAAGGGTACTCCTGTCCCTTTGATTCGACCGGTATTTCATGTACTTTCCAATGGAAGTTATGTGGTACTGAACGATCAAAGTTGTTGCGGCATGCAAGCAGGAATTGCCTACGCAATCTCAGTCTCGAAGGTCGTTACGTGTTGCGGACATGCTTTATTCCCCCCACATGAGAGATAAAAGTATCTGACATGTGGCCACACATAGATACTATTAATGTAAATTATGACAAGCTGAGCAGACTAAAGGCGCTGCTGTTTCAAAAACAGGTCGCGTTGACATCCGCTAGAGAGACATATGCTCTCCAGATAGCGAGATCATCAGCAGAGATACAATCTCTATTTAATACCAACTTCCCCAAGCACTTTGGAGAACTGGTATCCAGAAAACTCAATGCTTCAAGCAGGGCTGGGATTGTCCATTTCTTTAAGGCTGTCAGGTCTGGATTCGTGTCCATCTTCCAGACTGTTTTCAGAGTCATCCCATCAGCCATCTATTCACTCTTTTCAAGCATGTTTGGCGCTTTTCTGATTATTTTGGCATTGATTGGCAGACTACAACTGCTATTTATTCTGATTCGCAGTGGTTGTTTCTTTCCAGCTATGCAGAGCAATAGAGCCGCTCCCACCAACTCAACTGTGCCGTGAACGCATGGTTCGGATCTTCGATGCTTCCTTGCTGGTGGAATTGGAGCGTGATTGGTCACTGTTATTTCAGCCACTTCTCTGGTGCGTACAACCAGTGCGTGTGGTGCCTCTTCGAACACCTGCCTGTGGTGTGTCTTGCTGATGCACCGGCATCTTGTGTGGACCAAGAACTGCTGATGTCCCCGATGAGGGTTAATTCACAGTCGTGCCCCTTGAGACTAAGGTTCTAATATCTGCTATGGACAATGGCAATGCTGCAGGTGGACCTGCACACGGGACTGACACGCATTACTGCTCTGACGATATGGACTCATTTTTGAGGTCCTTGGTTGGTGACTTCGATGACACTCTTCAAGATCATGACTATAGTAAATAATTTGATGAATTTCCTTGCCATTCTGGATTAAAAGTATGCATTCAAATTGCCTTACTTTGGCCTGGTGTCCTTGTCATTAACATTCTCTGTATGTATTTTTAACTAATATTTTTACTACCTTTTAAGCAACTTTTGAAACGTTCTTAGCTAGTTTTTATGCTTTTAGCTTTTTTAGTCCAGAACAATTTTAGCGTTTGGATTAATTCACCTTCATCATACTTGTTACGGCAATGGAGAGGGTGTAGTGAATCCTAGTTTGTTTTAATGGGATAACAGGAGTTAGCTTAGCCTTTGGCTTGCAGACTCGTGCCCCCATCACCTAGTGACTTTTAACCTACTTAGCTTGCTCTGTCTTAGCCCATTTAATTAGGTAATTCTTCTAAGATGGCTGCCTTACTTATAGTTAGGCCACTTGTTATGATTTGCATCAGTGTCACCGCGTTAAGGTGTCAAGATCAAGTGACAAAGACAAACAAACTGTAGGTGTTCACACTTAGGGACTTTCCCTCTCCATGCTTTCGAGGGAAATGTTTATATTAATTGCTGCCCCAAGCATGCCTGTTATCTATTGTTTGGGAACACACCTACATCAGGGGTCCAAGTAGATCTGTATAAATACTTCACACTTTAAACAGATAATCAGAGGGATTCCGACCAGAGGGCATCGCCACCATCGCTGATATCGATGCTGCACGTCGTCTTGATGCTGACTCAGTCTTCGTGTCCCTGCGGAGTCAGCTATAGAAACCTCATTCCAAGGTAATGAGGGTTGGGGGCTCCTCTCATGGACATGTCATTGGCAGATTAGGTTTAACATACCCAGCTCTCCTTTAGGTAGGAGGTTAGGCCTGTCATGATAGGGTATTGGGACATAGTACACACGTTGGCCTTCATTACAACCCTGGTGGTCGGTGTTAAAGCGGCGGTAATACCGCAAACAGGCCGGCGGAAAAAAATTGAATTGTGAACATAGACAGCCACTTTAACACTCCGACCGCCACGGCGGTAGAAACAAACACGGCGGCGGTAACCGCCAACAGACAGGCGGAATACAATGTACCGCCCATGCTATTACAAGATGCCTATCTGCCACCTTTTCTGGGGCGGAACCAACGCGAACAAAAACACGGCAGAAACAGTACACAGAAGGGAAAACACTCACCTCTCTACACCCCACGAGGAACCAGGATGCCATGGAGCCCGAATTGCAGATACTGTCGATGCTGGTATTCCTTCTCTTCTATCAGGAGCACCAAAGATGGCGGCGACGACCACTGTGAGTACTGCACCTACAACACAGGGGAGGGGGGAGGGAAAAGAAAGTGACACACACACGCAACACGCAACACCCCCACCCCACCCTCACCCCAACACCATACACACAAATACATGCAGCAACAGTACACATACACCCCACCACCCCTGAAGAACACAAGGACAAAAGGAAATGATTTGAACGAATATAATCATGTGAAATCTCATAATCAAAGTTGAAAATCCTGTAAATACAATTATGTACACCAACTACACAAGTGTGGATAGTGCACCAATAATTGTCCGTGGACCACTGGGCCCAAAATGCATGGCCGAAGCCCACACTAGATACCTGACTGGAAACGGAGAGAACACTGGAGGGGCATCAGGTCGAAATGAAGCAGGCACCTCAGGGGGAGGGGGGCACCTCAGCCAGATGAACGCACTACGCCAGTGCTGCATGAGGGGGCTCCATGCCCACTGCTGTATCCTGGGAAGTGCAAAGCCACAGTCTCTCAAGTCTCTCCAGTGGGTGGTTTGCCCACTACTGCCTCCTGGGGAGTGCAAAGACACAGTCTCTCAAGTCTCTCCAGTGGGTGGTTTGCCCACTGCTTTATCCTGGGGAGTGCAAAACCACAGTCTCTCATGTCTCTCCAGTGGGTGGTTTGCCCACTGCTGCATCATGGGGAGTGCAAAGCCACAGTCTCTCAAGTCTCTCCAGTGGGTGGTTTGCCCACTGCTTTATCCTGGGGAGTGCAAAGCCACAGTCTCTCAAGTGCTTCATCCTGCCAAGGACTGAGGTAGTGGATGTGATTCTCCACTGGTTCTGGAGGGGGCCTGGTGCCCAGAGTGCTTCATCCTGCCGAGGACTGAGGTAGTGGATGTATCTCTCCACTGGTTCTGGAGGGGGCCTGGTGCCCAGAGTGCTTCATCCTGCCAAGGACTAAGGTAGTGGATGTGTCTCTCCACTGGTTCTGGAGGGGGCCTGGTGCCCAGAGTGCTCCACGTGTAGTGTGGCCGGTACAATTCACTCACCTGGGTGTGCGTGGCACGACATTGGCAAGGTACAGGTAGCATGATATGCCATGGAGGCAGCAACATACCCCACACTGCTGCGGCTTCGCATTCCACCTGTAGGTGCCAACAGTGATGACAGTAATGCTTCATGGAAGCTGCCCAGGGTCCTGGAACTCACCACCAGCCTCAGACAACTGACCACTGGGGATGGTAGGCATGTCAGCGGTAGTGCCACTGTCTGAGGATGTCGCGGGGCCGCTGGCGGTGCTTGCGGTGGTGCCTGTCGTGGCAGTGCTGGTGGCGGTGTCTGTGGTGGTGGTGCTAGCGGTGGTGTCTGTGGTGGCGGTGCTGGCTGCGGGGTCTGTGGTGGCGATGCTGGCAACGGTGTCTGTGGCGGCAGGACTGGCGGCGGGGCATGTGTCAGCACCAGCTGAGGGAGAAAGCAGAATGTCTCCTGCAGCCGCGGACAGCTGCCCACCGGGGAAGAGGCTGGGACTGTCGCAGCGGCTATAGACGTGCCAGAGGCGGTGCAGGTGGCGGTGCAGGTGGCGGTGTTCACCAACGTACAGGTTGGCGTGGACGTGGACAGAAGGTGTGACACTGGTCCCTCAGTCTGTGCCACCATGCCCTCTCCTGACCTGCCCTCTGTTTTTGGCCCTTCCCCACCTTTGATGGTGGCGCAGTTGTCTTGCCACTATCCCCTTTCGTTTTCATTGACCCCTTGGTGGCTGGTGGTTTTGGCTTCTCCCTCCGGGATGTGGGCACCTTTTTCACCTTGGTAGCTGGCGGAATGTCCTTGCCCTCGCTACGTGGCACACTGGCAGCCCTGATGGTTGGCGCACTCCATGACCCAGCAGTTGCTGGCACCACTGTGCCTGGGGATGTGGTGGCTGAGGTGCTGGGCTGGCACCTGGAAAGCCTGGCCCTATGGTAAGGATGGGGAGAAGGTGAATGAAGAGGTCAATGTTAGCCAGGAAACGTTTTTTGACACACTGGGATGTTTGGATGGAGGGGGTGTGGGAGTGGAGGAAGAGGTAGTGGTTGTAGGAGGTGTACATCTGCTGAATTTGGGTGAAGGTTCATGGGCTGGAGGCTGTTGTGAGGTGGATGGCTGTTGGGTGGGTGTGTGCCTGAGTTTGTGTACTTTGGGAGGAGGGCTCACAGACACACTTGGAGAGGACACTGGGGATGTGTGAATGGTAGTAGGGGTGGTGATTGCACGTGAGCGGTGTGTGGTGATGGGCGTGCTGGTGATGGAGGTAGTGGCTGAGGATGTAGTGCATGCAGGTGTGAGTGGAGACGAGACTGGGAGGGAGGAGGGAGACGTGTAGGAGGGGGACACAGTGGAGGAAGTGGATGTTGGTATGTGTGCATGGGTATGTTGCTTGTGTGAGTGCCTGTGGGATGTTTGGTGCTTATGTTTGCCTGAGCCACTCTTGTGTGTTGATGTGTGTGCATGCTTGTCTGATGGTGTGCTTGGGATAGGCAGAGGTGCAGGGGATTGGGTCTGGGTGGAGGAGGTTGGAGAGGGGAGGCTGGATACAGGGACAATGACTGCCATCAGTGCTGAGGCCAAAGCCTGAAATGCTCTCTGTTGGGCTGCCTGGCCAGCATGAATGCCCTCCAGGTATGCATTTGTTTGTTGCAAATGCCTCTCAACACCCTGGATGGCATTCAGAATGGTAGACTGCCCAACAGTGAGGAATCTCAGGAGGTCAATAGCCTCTTCACTGAGGGCAGCAGGGCTGACTGGGGCAGGGCCTGAGGTACCTGGGTTGAAGGAGATGCCCACCCTCCTGGGTGAGCGGGCACAGGACACACGCTGAGGGGCTGCTGGGAGGGCAGTGCTGGTGGGGGGTGGCGGCTGTACCTGTTGATGCAGTGGGCACAGAGGGGCCTGCCACCGCAAGGGAGCTTCCATCAGAGGAAGAGTCGCTGTTGCTGGTCTCTGCTCCTGTCCCCGCCGTGGAGCTCCCCTCCCCCTCTGTCCCACTGGTGGCTTCAGACTCCGTAGCTTCACCCTCCAGGGCCAAGTGGGATGCAGCTCCCTCCTGCTCCGGTGCCAATGCTCGTCCGCCTGATGATGCTATTGCACACAAGAACAGGGAGACCTCAAAAAGGGGGGGAAAGGTAGAAGAAAGACATGTTCAGTGCGTGCAACATCACTACCGTTGGCGGACACAACAGACAGTGAGCAGCCCTCTGCACCACGCCATGCACTTATAGGGCCAGATATACGAACACATTTTCCCATAGACACAGAATGGGTAAAACCCTTTGCTACATCTGGCCCATAGTTCCTAGATTTTTCACATGCCTATGGGGTACGAGGCCTAAGCCCAATTGCTGCACACCTGGAAGTCACAGGAGCCAGACTAGCTGTAGATGGCCGTAACCACTAGTGGGATTGGGGTGTCACATAGACTGCCTCACAAGGGACCTTGCCTAGCAAGATCGCCCTGGCCTAGGGGAACCCACTGTCCACCTCCCCCGCCCAGACCCCATCGTAATGTGTGCAGAGTCAGCTGAATGAGAGTGTACTCACCCCCTTGTGGCTGCTGTGATGCCCTCAAGCACCCATCCAACTCCGGATAGGCCACCACCAGGATCCGGAACATCAGGGGGGTCATGGTGCGACGGGCACCCCTCCCACATTGGAAGGCCATCCCCAACTGAGCCGCCGCCATCTTATTGCTCCAACGGCAAAGGTCCTCTCATCTTTTACAGCAGTGGGTGCTCCGTCTGTGGTAGACCCCCAGGGTCAGGATGTCCTTGGCGATGGCACGCCAAATAGCATTCTTCTGGTGGGCGCTGACCTAGAGGAATGGTACAGGGGGAAAGGATATTACTCACCCGGCCGGACCGTCATACTCATTGCCCACCCGTTCCCACCCATGCCATGACGCACATACACTCACCATCCGTACATGTAGGCCTCATCACCCCATGTATCTTCCAGCCACACCACTCAAAGCAGGCATTGCCCATTCAGCATGCTTACAGTGTACTCACCTGTTTGTCTGGAGGACCGTACAGTTGCGTGTACTGGGAGAGGACCCCATTCACTAGTTTCTCCAACTCCTCCAAAGTGAAGGCAGGAGCCCTTTCCACAGACACTGTAGCCATCGTCGCTTCCAGACACAAGTCACAGCAGCGCTTGCAGTGTAGGTCCTCTCATGTTGAAGGTCAGGTATCAAGTCAGTGAACAGACAGAAAATGGCGGTCACGTCCGCGGCGGTGCGTACCTTCACCGCCAGCGTACATCGTCATTGGCTCCTCGGACCCCTAGGGCCCAATGTAAACCACTGCTGAATTGCGCCGTGGTCTTCGACCGCCCACTGCGACGGTGTACAACGCCAGTGCAGTTACCTCATATCCCCTTGTCCCACCTTACATGTCTGGCAGCCGCCATTTCAGGGGGCCACATGGCATTAATAATACCTGCGTCACACCTATCTAGGCCTGGAATACACACAGTTACAGGCACATTGCGGATTAATACATTTCTGCTAATGACATTTTGTGATACCTCAGTGTTGGCTGACTCTCTGCTCGCTGTTCTCCTCCATAGGGCACGTCTGCTGGGGCACGAGATGAGATGGCGGCATCCTCCGGCGTACAGACCCCTGGTGGACCTGTCGATAATGGAAGAGAGACACATCATAGTAACATACAGACTTGATCGTGCAACAGTCCAGGAACTGTGTGCCCAGTTGGAGCCAGACCTGATGTCATCTATCCACCATCCAACAGGGATACCCCCTCTAGTGCAGGTCCTGTCAGTACTCTATTTCCTGGCAAGTGGTTCCTTTCAAACAACAATGGCCATTGCATCAGGGATGTCCCAGCCAATGTTCTCTAACGTGTTCTCCAGAGTGTTGTCTGCCGTGCTGAAACACATGCACAGCTACATCATGTTCCCTCAGGTGGAGGATTTGCCCACAGTGAAAGGTGACTTCTATGCCCTGGGACATATCCCCAACATCATTGGTGCCATTGATGGGACACATGTGGCATTAGTACCCCCACACAGGAGTGAACAGGTGAACAGAAACCAGAAGAGCTACCATTCGATGAATGAGCAGATGGTGTGCCAAGTTTCCTGGCTCAGTGCATGACGCTTACATTTTGAGGAATAACAGCATCCCTTATGTGAAGGGGGCAATTCCAGAGGCACCGTGTGTGGCTAATAGGTGAGGCCAAGGACCCAATACAGTGTGAATAGGTGTCTGGGTATGGGGTTGTCCCTAAGGGTTAGTGTGTGTCTAACAGTTGTCCCTCTATATTTGCAGGTGACTATGGTTACCCAAACCTGTCATGGCTACTGACCCCAGTGAGGAATCCCAGGACAAGGGCAGAGGAACGCTACAATGAGGCACATGGGCGAACTAGGAGGGTGATCGAATGCACCTTCGGCCTCCTGAAGGCCAGATTCTGGTGCCTCCATATGAAAGGTAGTTCTCTGTACTACTCACCAAAGAAGGTGTGCCAAATCATAGTGGCCTGCTGTAACTGCACAACCTGGCTTTGCGACGGCAGGTGCCTTTTCTGCAGGAGTATGGGCCAGATGGTGGTCTTGTGGCAGCCGTGGAGCCTGTGGACAGTGAAGAAGTGGAGGCAGAAGAAGAGGATATCGACAACCGAAACAACATAATCATGCAATACTTCCAGTGAGACACAGGTAAGAAGATGTCACTGCCTCCCACATCTCATACAATTGTTGGAGCTAGCATAAGTCTGTCATTTTCACTCAGTGTATGGACCCTGACTTGTCACTTTGCCTTTCCATTTCACAGATGTGGGTCCCACTTTGTGCCCTCTGCTATATTTCTTCCTGGCCTACAGCTGTGTTACATCGGTATGTGCACAAGTAAATTGACATTGCTATATTCCATGGTTATTGCAATTACATATTTGTGAAAGCACAGACTGACTCCAGATTGTTTTGTGATTGAAGTGTGTTTATTTCTGCGCTAATAAGTGGAGGGGGTTGTAAAATGGGCTGGGGGGATGGTGGAGAAATGTCCATGGCAGAGTCCAGTCTATTTGTTTCAAAGGTGCATTGTCCAAAGGGGCATAGGAAGTGGAGCAATGACAGTTGAAGGATGGACAGGGTGTCAAATTGGGACAGAAGGGTGACATTCAAGGGAGTCTCATTTCCTGGCAGGGGTCTTTGCAATGTTCTCTGTCTTGTTCCTGGACCTCAGGGACCGTTTGCGGGGTGGTTCTCCATCTGCAGGGGGTGGGGTGCTGGTGTTGTGTTCCTGTGGCGGTGCCTCCTGTCCACTAGCACCGGCGGAGGTGGAGGGCTGTTCATCATCCAGGCTGGTGCCAGGGCCACCTTGTTGTGCCACTGTGTCCCTCCTGGTGTTGACAAGGTCTTGCAGCACCCCTGCAATGGTGACCAGGGTGTTGTTAATGGACTTCAAGTCCTCCCTGATCCCAAGGTAGTGTTCCTCCTGCAGCCGCTGGGTCTCCTGAAACTTGGCCAATACCGTTGCCATTGTCTCCTGGGAATGATGGTTAGCTCCCATGATGTTGGAGAGGACCTCGTGGAGAGTGGATTCCCTGGGCCTGTCCTCCCCCTGTCTCACAGCAGTCCTCCCAGCTTCCCTGTTGTCCTGTGCCTCTGTCCCCTGACCCGTATGCCCACTGCCACTGCCCCCAGGTCCCTGATCGTCCTGTGTTAGTGGGGTTGCCTGGGTTCCCTGTAGTGATGGACACTCTGAGGGATGGGCCCGCTGGGTGGGTGCTGTGCTGGTGTTTCCTGAGGGGGGAGGGTCTGTGGTGGCTTGTGACTGTGTCAGGGGAACCGACTGTCCTGATGTCCCTGATGGGCCGGGCTGGTCATCTTGATCCAGTTGTGCAGAGCTGCTGTCATCACTGTGGATCTCTTCTGTAGGGGGACTGGATATGTCTGGCACCTCCTGTCCGGTGACATTGGGTAGAGGTCCTGTAGGGGTGTAAAAGCATAATTATTGCATCTGTGTGTGCCATAGTGTGCAATGGGTGAGTGACCCTCTACTCTAGTTCTTGCATTCTTGGCTTGGTCCTATTGTGATAGTTGGTTTGGGGTCTGTGTGGGTATCTGTACTGGACATGCTCTGGTGATGGGTGTCCATGCATTGGTGTTACATGCAGGGCTTGTTTTTGGGATGTGTGGGTTGTGTTGGTGGGGTATCTGTGGGTTGTTGGGGTGATGGGTGTGAGGGTAAGGGTGAGGTATGTGATGGCATGCAGGTAGGGTGGGGGATAAAGTAGTAAAGATTTGCCTTACCAGAGTCCAGTCCTCCTGCTTCTCCTACGAAGCCCTCAGGATGCATACTTGCCAAGACTTGCTCCTCCCATGTTCTTAGTTGTGGAGGAGGAGGTGGGGGTCCACCGCCAGTCCTCTGTACTGCAATCTGGTGTCTGGAGACCACGGAATACACCTTCCCCCGTAGGTCGTTCCACCTCTTCCTGATGTCATCCCTAGTTCTTGGATGCTGTCCCACTGCGTTGACCCTGTCGACAATTCATCGCTATAGCTCCATCTTCCTTGCAATGGATGTCTGTTGCACCTGTGATCCGAACAGCTGTGGCTCTACCCGAACGATTTGCTCCACCATGACCCTGAGCTCCTCCTCAGAAAACCTGGGGTGTCGTTGAGGTGCCATGAAGTGGTGTGGGTGATGTGTGAGATGGTGTGTGTTGTGATGTGTGAGGGGATGTGTTGTGTGTTGTTTGAGGTGCGTGGATGTTGTGTAAGTGATGGTGTTGTGTGTCTGTGGATGCTGGTGTTGTTTAAGGTAGTGTCTCTCTCTGGCCTACTTTCAAATGTTTGTTAGTACGGGTTTGTGGGTAATGTGGGTGTGTGTTTTATATTGGATTCGGTGTGTGGGGGTGGTGTGTGTATGTGTATCAGGTGTGTGTATTTCGAATTGTCCAACGTGGTGTTGTTTTGTATATGTGTGTGTATTTTGAGATCGGCGGTGTGTACCGCCAATGGTTTAACGCGGTTGAAAGTCTGCCACGTTGATTCGTGGGTCGTGATAGTGTGGGCGTATTCTTGTTGGCATGACGGTGTCGGTTTTGGTATCACCAGTTTATCACTGACCTTTGGTGTGGCGGACTTGTGTGGGTGTCTGTATTGTGGCGGATTCCGAGCTGTGGGTCGTTATACCTGTAGTGGAATTCCACGGCCGCAGCGGTATGTTGCCGGTCTTCTGCGCGGCGGTAAGCGGGATTTACCGCCAGGGTTGTAATGAGGGCCTTTATGTTTTTCCATGTTATTGCAAGATGGTGGGGGTCTTTGTAATAATGACTCTTGTCTTTCCAATTCTGTTTCTTGCACTGTTCAGTATCCTAATCATTGCACCCCTTGCAACTTATCGCAGATTGCAGTTGTGTTAAATAAAAACCACTAAAGCTTTACTGCATCTTCATTATTGCCTGTGTTTGATGAGACATGATGTATCTGTGAGAGATGGGTAATCTCCGTTTAACCACGACACTCACTGAGATGTCATACTCTCGAGTCCATGCGTAAAGGCTGCCACAAATCACCTTTTACTATTTGGGTTTTTGGTGAGGTGCTGCTAGTGAGCCGGAAGGGTTGGGACAAAAGTTACGACTTGATGTAGGATAGGCATAGTCGCCTACAAACATAAGTACTGTCATCCTCTAAACTAGCAGTTTTGCCTAGAGCAAGAGTCCAAACTGCGACAATTTACATATACTTACAAATAGTTGCACCCTGATTCCAATATGAAGAACAGAGGCCCATATACACTGAAAATAACCTCCTATAAATAGTGGGACCCATGGATCCGGAGCCACTGACTCACCTTGGTCATTTGATCAGAATAAAAACTATAGAATACAGCCTTCTAAATTTTGCAGCACTGCGGATGATCCGCATATCCTGATCATTTAGAAAAGTAAAATAATAGAATAAATATAGTTATATTTAAATTAACAATACTTTCTTATTGTTTTATCAAACTTTTCTTTTCCTTTTTTAATTTTTACCCTTATTCCTACTGCTTACTTGTTAGTTTTTCTCTAAACTTACTTAATTATCTCTGTGATTTTTCCTCCTTTTTTTATTGGTTACTGTATATTTTTTTAACCATTTCTGAAAATACCTCTACGTTGCTTTCCTCCACTTTTTATTACTATCCTTCTTTTTGTCACAACATAAAACTATTCTTTCTTTCCAGTTGTGATATAAAATACAAATAATGTAGAAGAGTAAACACAAAGCCAGGCCGTAAAGCAGGCCCTTTAGACATCCTTCCTCTCCTTTTAAAAAACCTTAGAAATTCACTGAAAAAATAAAGGTTACAGGGACATTACAGTTAGGAAATAGATTTTTTTTTTAAACTGAGAAATTCACTGAAAAAACAAAGGTTATAGGGACATTACAGTTATGTACTGAATTTACTCACACAAAACCATTGAAATTCAGCAGTTATAGTTAGCTGCCCTAACTATATAACCTACACCCTCGCAATGCACTGCTTATCTCACATATTACATCACTCATGACATTGTCTGTGACATCACTGATGACATCTCAAATGACCCTATAACCACCTACCATAGCGTCACACACTGGTTGCCTGCATGAGTGAGTTATGTAATATGTGTAATATTACGGAGGCGCAAATTATAGTTAGTTATGGTAACCATAAATGCTGAATTTCACTGGTTTTGTATGTGTGAAATGTGAGCCTAACTATAACGTCGCTGTAACCTTTGCTTTTTTAAGTAAAGTTAATTCTATTTTCTAACTATAACATCGTTGTAACGTTTGTTTTTTTCAGTGAATTTCTAAGGTTTTTGAAAATATATTTTCTAACACTAACCTCCTTTAACCTTTGTTTTATACTGATTTTGTATGTTTTTTAAATTATATTTCCTAACTACAATGCTCCTGTAACATTTGGTTTTCCAGATGAATTTCTAAGGTTTTTTAAAATACATTCTCAACTCTAAAGTCCCTGTAACCTTTGGTTTTTATCAGACATTGTGTGTAGTTTTGAGAATTTTATTTATTAATCTAAAAATGTAAAGGTGAGAGTGAGTCTGTCTATGGTTATTTCAGCATCTGAGGTAGTATATCAAAATGAATATGAGTATTTATGTGGATTTGTGAGGGTACAAAAGACTGTGAGGGTCATTAAGAGTTTGGCAGATGTTTTTTACCTTCTGCCGAACTTCCGATGGGGAGATTGCCGCCACAGAGGCTACCTCCTCGCCGGCCTCATTAAGAGTTTCCCCCTAGGCTGGCAGGTGGAAACCTCAGTTTCTGCCCACCAGCCTAGTGGAAACAGGCTACAGCATTGTCACCGGCTCGAAGTCGAGCCGGCGGCAATGCTGTAGCCAGCAGGGTACACAAGCACCCTCAATTTTCACTCTCTGCAAAGCAAAGCAGAAGTGAACATTGGGATGGTGCTGGCCAGAGGGGCCCCTGCACTGCCTATGCAAGGGCATGGGCAGTGCAGGGGCCCTCCTGGGACCCCTAGCACCAGTTCTCTGCCAGGCTTTTCATGGTGGTGCTACCACCATGAAAAGGCTGGTGGAGAACAAGGTCATAATCCCCAAGGCAGCACTGCCCTGGAGGATTAGGACTGCCACCTACTGCCAGACCGCTGGGATCTCTGATCCTGGTGGAGCTGGCTGTTCCCAGGCATCCCTACCCCCACGGCTATAATGTGGGGATCGGACCGCCGCACTGGCGGCAGTCCTACCGCCTTCCATGAGTCTAGCAGTCTAGTGCCCGCCAGACTCGTATTGAGGCCCTATGGAACTGTGTATGTAAATAAAGACGTGTTTGAGTGGATTCATAAGTGCGCAATTCACTCTTTTGGTGAGTTGAAAAAAGCAAAGGTAAAATGAGGTAAAGGTCAGAAGGAAAGGATATAAAATGAGTAGAGAGATAGAAACGGAGTGCAGTCAATGACCAGAAAATGTGCAGAAGTGCAGAAATGGATGGAAAAAAATGAGTGGAAAGAGAAAAACATAAGGAAAGCTATCACCATTAACCCAAGAAGAAAATAACAAAATACATGAAAGAAACAAGAAATGATGGTGAAGAAGAGAAAGACAATAAGCAAACCAAAAGTGGGGACATGTCTAGAAACAGACGTGAAGAGACGTAATAGAGAGTCAAACAGACAGACCAAGTAAGCAGGAAATTGACGATAAATATGAAAGTGTAATGAGAGATGAGTAATGGAGAAGCAGAGGGCAAGGAATAAGTACAATACAGATACAAGGTAAAAAGAGGAGGCAAGCAATGTGAAAATGTAAATATGTATAGAGAATGGCAACAAGATAGAATGAGAAGACTTGTAGAGATATAGAACGATATATAACAAATGTGAAGACAAATGTAAACAGATGTTAGGGAATGTAATAAAAATCGTGAATGAGGTATATAAAAGAATTACCCAGTAAGAAAGAGGCATAAACTAGATACATTTTTAAGAATACACAGAGTGGCTCACTGAAATGGTAAGAAACAAGGAGAAAGACAACAACAGTGAGCAGGAATGTTTTTGAACATGATTTTCATATTTGCAATTATCGCAAACCCTCATGATTTGTTTGTTTCGGTTTCGAGATTAAGTTGTAGATACGCATGTTTTTGAAAAGTGAAAAACAGGCATTTATACATATTATGTACAATGTTTGTGAGTACAGCTGTTCTCTAACATAAGATTAAAGTTAGTGTTGTGTAATTGTTTTTATTATAATATAGTTTCTAAGAGTATGTTGCACGTTCCGGTTATGTCAGGCCTCCCGGCGACTGTCATTGTCGCAATTGTCATTAGACCTTAAACAAAGTTTATAATTGGAGGAGACTTTTTCCATACATTTTTAAAGGAAGTTCCCACATATTCAGTGTTCCTGAAGGTTCTGCAGTTGTGCCTTGTGAGCAGGGTTGAACTCTTTTTGGTATTTTGTTTACAATGGTAAGTGGAGGGAATAAAGATTGTGAGGTGCTCCAAGAGACAGAAGAGGAAGAAATGTAGGTGCTTTTAGAACAAGTACCACCAGCTGTCCTTGTGGAAGAGCAAGAGGAGGCTGATGGTGAAGGGCCACCAGCACGTAAGCAGAGCCTAGCATGGAATTTCTACACAATCCCTTCTGGTGAAAGTAAAACTGTTGCACAACTGGTCAAATGCACTTTGTGTGACAAAACCCTCTCAAGAGGGACTTTCAAAAAGTGTCTATGTGGGACGACCAGCATGCTTTAACATCTAAGAACATACCATCGAAGACACCTTGAGAGGGCAAAGCATACTCGAGCTGGTGAAGGTAAATCTTCTAATCAGACAATCGGGACAAAGACTCCGACGCCCTTCTTTGGTGTAAAAGGCCATTTTATTAGGACAGGCTTGCTCAGAAATATACATGTCAACAACTACAAATAATAACTTAATACGGAAACTTTATTTTAACCTTGTAACCCCCTTTCATCCACTCGCCTTTCAAACCTCCACTTATCCTTCGCATCTCACCAACTCCACTTCTATTTCCACGCATCTCCCTTTTCCTTTTCCCCTTTTCCTGACTCTGACCTCCCCCCGTCTGTCATCCTTTCTCTGCTCCTTTCTCCCCCCCTGGAAAGGTGGACTAGCCCGCATCTGACTGTCCACCCTCCCCCATCCACTGCTCACAACAAACAGCCCGCTCTAAAACTGGCAAGAGAATTGACCTATTCCCCACCCCCTCCCTATCCTTGTCTCCCCTTCACACTACCTAACCTTAATCCCCCAAAAAACTTCCCCCTTTATATTTTCCATATGTCCTTTTATCTAATTTGCAGGGCGGGTGGGTGGCCAACTCGTGCGCAGCGTGACTCCGCTGGCGCACAAAGAGGCCGATCCCTCCCAACCCACCCCTTTTATTCCCTCCCTCATGTCCCGCTCCCACCCAGCAAGCCGCCTATCTACTCCCAGGCCGTCTACGTCCGGCCCGAGAGATCCCGCAAATAGACTGGACTGCGTCCAGCTATTCGCGGGGCCCTATCGGGACATAGACTCCAACGCCCTTCTTTGGTGTAAAAGGCCATTTTATTAGGACAGGTTTGCTCAGAAATATACATGTCAACAACTACAAATAATAACTTAATACGGAAACTTTATTTTAACCTTGTAACCCCCTTTCATCCACTCGCCTTTCAAACCTCCACTTATCCTTCGCATCTCACCAACTCCACTTCTATTTCCACGCATCTTCCTTTTCCTTTTCCCCTTTTCCTGACTCTGACCTCCCCCCTTCTGTCATCCTTTCTCTGCTCCTTTCTCCCTCCCTGGAAAGGTGGACTAGCCCGCATCTGACTCTCCACCCTCCCCCATCCACTGCTCACAACAAACAGCCCGCTCTAAAACTGGCAAGAGAATTGACCTATTCCCCACCCCCTCCCTATCCTTGTCTCCCCTTCACACTACCTAACCTTAATCCCCCAAAAAACTTCCCCCTTTATATTTTCCATATGTCCTTTTATCTAATTTGCAGGGCGGGTGGGTGGCCAACTCGTGCGCAGCGTGACTCCGCTGGCGCACAAAGAGGCCGATCCCTCCCAACCCACCCCTTTTATGCCCTCCCTCATGTCCCGCTCCCACCCAGCAAGCCGCCTATCTACTCCCAGGCCGTCTACGTCCGGCCCGAGAGATCCCGCAAATAGACTGGACTGCGTCCAGCTATTCGCGGGGCCCTATCGGGACATAGACTCCAACGCCCTTCTTTGGTGTAAAAGGCCAGTTTATTAGGACAGGCTTGCTCAGAAATATACATGTCAACAACTACAAATAATAACTTAATACGGAAACTTTATTTTAACCTTGTAACCCCCTTTCATCCACTCGCCTTTCAAACCTCCACTTATCCTTCGCATCTCACCAACTCCACTTCTATTTCCACGCATCTTCCTTTTCCTTTTCCCCTTTTCCTGACTCTGACCTCCCTCCGTCTGTCATCCTTTCTCTGCTTCTTTCTCCCCCCCTGGAAGGGTGGACAAGCCCGCATCTGACTCTCCACCCTCCCCCATCCACTGCACACAGCAACAACCCACTTGGCGTTTTGCTGCCCCACCAGCAAACCCACTGCAACTACATGCGTCCTTATTCATCATCCTCGCCAAAAACTCTCCCCCCACAAGTCTGTGAGCACAAACCGAAGTTCCATTAAATAATGTGCATTCCCCATATCGGAGAGATGCACACCGTCACCCCTGAAAAGCACCTGCTCTTCTTCCTTTAAACCTTCGTGCCTCAAAAACTTAATGTCATGGGCTCCACAAAAAATTTGCATGGCCCTGTTTAGCTTTCTCCTTGCTTTCTCAATTGTCCCATGTTTCAATGCCCCATGCCATACTCTTCGTGGCACAAATTCCGTCCACACTATGCAAGTCCTATGCATGTTGCGCCTCATCAGATGCATGTGCTGCAGTAGGGTGAGCCCTGAAAGGCGTACTAAGTCATTTTCCCCGAGGTGTATTACCAGCACATCCGGACATCCCCAAGTCGGCAAAAGTGAAGTGAGAAAAGGAAGCAGATTGCCCCACTTATGCCGCTCTTCCACCACCATTGCACCTCATGCCGGATACTCGGTAGTCCCAAAGATCGTCCGTAGATCTGTTTTTCAGCATATTTGGCCGCCCAGTGCATGAAGGAGTGTCCCACCAGCCACATTGTTGACGTCAAATGTTCCGGGCCCCTTACGCAACCTGAAACAAGAAACAAAATTAGCCCTGTTGCCGCCTGCTCCCCGGTCCCTCCAGCTCACCGCGCTGGCCCCCCAAAACCCTCACTGTGTTAACTCCATACCACTAAGCCCGGACATACCGTTCACAACACTTAGAGCGCCATCGGCCAATGCGCCTGATCTTATCCCAGTCCCACCCCAACTTAGCTGCTTCCGTTGCTGCCTCTATTAGAAATGAATGTGTACCAAAATTACCCACCTCTCTACCCAGGCGCCTCAACGCCATCCTTAAAACACACAACAACTGGAAAGCTGTAACCTTGGTACCGTTCCTATGCTGAAAGATCCATATCTCCTGGCTCTTACTGCCTGTGACAAACTTGTCCCATTCTTGCACCGGACAGGCATCCAGCACTTCTCCTGCTTCCAACCACACCCACTTACCCTTGCCCAACTGGTCCGTTTTGGAACGCCTCAACCAAATCCCCAACCTGTCCCCTATGCGCTGCACCTCACCTCTCTTTAACCCACATGCAGTGCCTACCCCCAACAACTCAGACACTCGGATAGCACCAAAAAACATCCATATCATGCAGAGCCAGAACAACGCCACCTCATCCGCATTAAAACAACACACTGGCAAAACATGCAATATCTCTAGCAACAATTAGAACGTGATTGCTTCCCGAACAAAAACTGAACTGGAACGCACCCTCCCCCAACCCTTCAACATCTTTCCCAATATATCGTTCTTCGCCGGGTCCCAACCAAAAAACAACTTCCTGTAGAAGGACACCCCTGCCAGTTTGCCCCCAATCTTAGTGGGCGATAATCCCTTGTGGATCAAAAACAGAACAAAATGCATCACTCGCGCCTCCAATACCACCCGCTCCTGGCTCCAAAAGTGCCCCCTGTAAGCTTCAAAATCCTGAAACTCCAACCATGCGAGACGATAACTCCTACGGGTGGTTTCTGCCAGCAACCTTTCCACCAGTTCCGTGACCATCACGCCCCCCATTCCCATGATGTCTTGAGTTCGTCCACGCCAGGTGTCAACTGTCGAAAACGCTGCCACTGCAAACGAGATAAGGAATCTGCAATAGAGTTGTTTACCCCAGGAATGTGTGCCACCTTGAATATTATGTTCAGAGTCAAACAACGCAACATAAACATTCTAAGCAATTTCAATACTCTTAAATCCCTAGCTTTCTGATTATTGACCAACTCCACCACAGTCCGATTGTCCACATGAAAAATCACCATCCTGTTTGCCAATTCATTGCCCCATACTGCCCCATACTGCCAGCGCCACCAAGAGGGGAAAAAATTCCAGGAATGCAATGCTCCTGCCTTGGCTGAGCCATTGCCCGGGCCACTGTTCCGCACACTAGCGCCTGTCCCAAAAAAGATGAAAACCTGCTGCCCCAGCCGCATCAGAAAAAATCTGTACCTGCCACACTATGTCCTCGTCTCGAAAAGCCATAGAGACCCCGTTTAACTGTGTCAAAAAGGTTTCCCAAATCCTGATGTCCTCCCTCAAACCCACTGTCAACCTTATCCTGTGGTGTGGGAGCGACGCCCCCGACATGGCCAAGCCCATGCACCTACAAAAAGTCTTGCCACCTCGAACTACCCTACATGCGAAATTCAGGTAGCCCAGAAGCTGTTGTGCCACTCGAAGCTCGATTTTATTCCTCACCCTGACCTCCCTTAAGAAAACCAGCATCTCCCCCACCTTTTCTTCCGGCAACCGAGCAATGAAAACCCTTGTGTCCAATTCAATCCCCAAAAATGTCAAAACTGTACTGGGTCCCTCAGTCTTCTCCGGCTCCAGATGTACACCAAAATCCTGTGCCATATGTTCGAAAAACCTAAGTGCCCTGCCACATGAGCCTGACTGCGCTGACCCGACAAACAAGAAATCGTCCAAATAGTGTGACACCGTCCGGTGCCCACTGCGCTGTACAAACACCCACTGCAAAAAAGTACTGAAGGCCTCGAACAGGGCACATGAGATCGCACAGCCCATGGGAAGGACTCTGTCCACATAGATTGCACCACCCAACTGCATTCCCAGCAAAGCAAAATCTGTTGGATGTATTGGTAGCAGCCAAAAAGCTGCCTTGATGTCACATTTTGCCATTTCCGCGTGCCTTCCAGATCCCCAGATGATCCATATGGCATCATCCACCGTGGCGTAAACCACCTTAGTATCTTCGGGTGTGATAAAATCATTCACCGATGCCCCTTCCGGCCAAGACAGATGGTGTATCAGCCTAAAGTCCCCCTTGCTCTTCTTTGGCACTAATCCCAAGGGTGAGATCATCAAATCCTCCAGAGGCCACTCGTAAAAGGGGCCCACAATTCTACCCTCCGCTACCTCCTTCTGCAATTTTGTTGACACTACCGCAGGCATAGATTTTGCAGACTGCAGGTTCTCAGCCCATCTCTTCCTCCGAGGACCCTGATAACCCACCGAAAGCCTTCTCTAAAACCCCACTCCAATCTTAGCGCTGTGTCCGTGTCTGGGTACACGCACAACCAAGGCAGTAACGCCTCAAGCCTAATTGGAGTAGGTGCCCTTTGGTGCAGTAACACCTTGACTACCCCTGCCCCTTCCTGCTCTCCACTGCTCTGCCGGGCTAGTGAGTGCGAAACATTGCATGACTGGATGTTTACCCCCACATTTGGAACACTCATGCTTAAATCTACAAGGGTGCCTAGAGCAAAATCCCTTGTTAAAATTCCAGCAGGCTCCTGATGTCGCCCCCTGCAGTC